>NW_008330120.1:156589-209616 GCF_000622305.1 Nannospalax galili
TGTGTAGTGACCTTAGTCTTGGCATGATGTTTGACTTAAAGCTGTCTCATCAGTGTAAGTGCATCCACTCTGCTCACTTTGGTTTTCACCTTATGAAATTAATCTTTCCCATCTCTGATTTTCAGTCTCTCTGTGTTTGCCGTTGGTGTGAGTTTCTTGTGGGCAGCATATTGATTATTTATTAATTAGTTTTCTTTTTAAAATCAGTGACCTTAGTCTTGGCATGATGTTTGACTTAAAGCTGTCTCATCAGTGTAAGTGCATCCACTCTGCTCACTTTGGTTTTCACCTTATGAAATTAATCTTTCCCATCTCTGATTTTCAGTCTCTCTGTGTTTGCCGTTGGTGTGAGTTTCTTGTGGGCAGCATATTGATTATTTATTAATTAGTTTTCTTTTTAAAATCTATTCAGTCAGTCTTTACCTTCTAATTGAGGCCACTTACATCCTGAGTTGCTATTGATGGGTAAAGGCTGACCCTGGACACTTTTGTTGATCTTTTACTAATTGCTTTGAGTACACTGGTATTCCACCTCTTGTACAATTTAGAGATTAGGAGATTTACAGCATTAACGAGGCTGGGGTCTTCTGTTTTCCCATTGTGTAACTTTGTTTCTAGTGGGTTTTATATTTTCTTGTGTTTTCATGACAGAAGGTGCTTGTGTTTCACATCTGGGGTTTGGCGTCCTATTCCCATGTTTTATAAAGTTGATAAAAATTCCTTTAATGCTTCCTTGCCTTGGAAGGGTTCTATTTTTTTTCTTTATTTCTGAGGGCTAGTCCTGCTGGATGTCATAGCCCTGCCTGGCAGTTATTTTCTTTTTGTGCTTGGAATGTTGCATTCCGTTCCCTCCTGGCTTGTAAGGTTTCTGCTTAGGGTTCTGTTCTTACTAACATTGTGGAAACTGGATGAATCGACTTGCTTTACTCTGCAACTTTTATTTATTTATTTCCAACATTTTCTGAGATAGGGTCTCCCTATAGCCCTGGCTGGCCTGGAATTCACTATGTAGGCCAGGCTGGCTGCAATCTCATAAAGATCCACCTGCCTCTGCTTCCTGAGTGCTGGGATTAAAGGTGTGGGACACCACTCCAAGCACTGCAATTTTTAATGCTCTCTCTTTTATTCTTTCGAAAGTTTATCTATTATATATTGTGGTGAAGATCTTTACTGGTTTTTTTGTTTGGGTCCTTATAGGGTTCCTGTGTATCCGGATGTTTTTATCTTTCTCTAAATTAGGGAAGTCTTCAGCTCTGTTTTATTTACATGCCCATCTCCAGATCCTCGACTTTGGGTGCCCAGCCCCTAAAGTGCAAACATTTGTTTTAGGCTTTCATTATTTTTCTTTCTTCCTCTCATTGTTTCTGGGATATTTCAAAAGATTTATCTTCAAGTTTGGTTATACTTTTCAATTTATTTAGTTCTTATTTTCTGAGATTTCTGTTTGAGCCTTTTCAAGGTCTCTATCCCTCTGTGGAATAGTCATAACATGAGCCTAGTTCTGCCCCGGTGTGTGGACCAAGGCAGTGACTCAGCTGGCTACACGGTGTGGGAGCCACCTGTCGGCATCTCACCAGCTGCACGGTGTGGGAGCCATCTGTCAGCATCTCACCAGCTACACGGTGTGGGAGCCATCTGTCAGCATCTCACCAGCTGCACGGTGTGGGAGCCACCTGTCGGCATCTCACCAGCTCTCACAGATCTGTCGGCATCTCATTGACCTGGATTATCAATGTTGGCATTATCTTCTTCATATCTGCTCTATAATTTTGTATTTTGTACTGAGCAGGAAGCAACTCTAATACTGGGACTTGTTCAATGGTAACTTCTTGTTCCAAAAGTTTAAGGAACACTTTGAGGAAATAAAATTGCTTGGAAAAGTCCAAGTGTAGTTTCTTTGTATGCTGCAGTGGGTAGTTGGGATGAAATGAAGACCAGGCCCCCCACAACGCTATAACCTGTCTCACAGTATGTCCTGGAACTGCGGGCTGGGAAAATGGTCACGCTCATTCCTGCTTCTCAAGATGGCTGACAGAGTGATAAAGACAGGCGAGCAAATGAATGAACACGACACGCTGGTCAAGATGGCGAGCTGCCTGCCCAGACCCGTCCTGACCGTTTTCACTGACCAGCTCCATTCAGCTCTCACGTGCTCCAGGCAGCGGCCTTCCCATCGCTACCTCACTGATGATTCACATTACCATCTTATGGGTGACTCGCTCACATTGCCAGTACCTACCTTCTCTCAAAAGAGGTCCTGAACATCTGTCTGTGTTGCCAGTCCAGCGTGTACAATCACAAGCTCCCCTCACCCAGGACACGCCCCTGTCCTAGAGCTATTCACACTATTATTCGTATGATAACAAATGCTAACTGGCATCAGTTTTCTGCATAAAAACACTGGTAGAAAAGACTACGAAGCTCATATTGTTATTATTTCAATTTCTAGACATTTCATTGTAATGAGAGAAATCACAGGCAGGGCTGAGACTTAATCTGGTATTTTGTGGCGTGTTTAGGTATATTTTTTCCTCTTAATCTCTGCTTAAAGAGGCAGAGAGTCTCTATCCATTCATATGAGCAAAAAGCACAAGAGGCTTCAACATAGTAACAAAGATAAATAACTTGGCAACGCAGTTTCAGCTCCAGTAATTTCCCATTTGTATTTTCCCCTGAATCATGCAGGCCTTGGCATCATGCTTTCAAGCATCCACGCTGCATTATGCAAAGTAATGTCCTATCTAATGCTTCCAGAGGGCCGGGACCCAGCCCCGCATGCCCCGTGCACCACAGTGCAGTCAGAAAACCGGGCGGTTCAGCCCCAGGACAGCATTTCCTGTGGGATTTCAAAGTCCTTCCTCGGCAGTCAGTCTCAACATCCTGGAGAGAATGTTCAGTCAGCCTTGCTAGGTGAGGGTGGTCGCAGATGCTCTGTGCCACTCGCGGTTAGGTGCCGAAGGATGACTGCAGCTTTACCTTGTGAAAATGCTGGTGTGCTCTTCTTTTGCTAGCATGCAGGGGCATTACAGAGCATTGGGTAATGTTCAGGAAGACAAGGGGAGACAGTATGGAAGGCCTGGAGCAGAAGTGGGTATCCCAGGCTCTAGGTGGGGAGGCAAGAAGACTTCAGTTCTTTAAGGATCCTCCTCTGTCCCCTTCACAGGACCCTGTCTCTCCCTCATCCACCTGTCTCTCTCCCCTAAATCTTTGTCTCTTTCCCTCCTCTCCTCCTATCTCTCCTCCTCTCCACCTCTCCCTCTCCCTTCCTCTCTCTCCCTGATCTCCCTCTCTCTCCAACCCTCTTCATCTTTCTCTCCCCTTCTCTACCTCTGTCTCCCTATCTCCTATCTCTCTCTCTGTCCCTCTATCTTTTATCCTCTTCTCTACCTCTTTGCCTCTGTCTCTCCCTGTCTCTCTACTCCTCTGTCTCTGTCTCACAGTCTCTCTAGCTCTGTTTCTCTACCTGTCTCTTTGTCTCTGTCTCCCTATCCCTCTGTCTCTCTACCGCTTTATCTCTGTCTCTGTCTCCCTGTCCCTGTCTCCCTCTGTCTCTCTAGCTCTCTATCTCTCTGTCTCTCTTATCTCTCTCTATCTCTGTCTCTGTCTTCCTGTCTCTGTCTTCCTCTGTCTCTCTAGCTCTCTATCTCTCTGTCTCTCTTATCTCTCTCTATCTCTGTCTCTGTCTCCCTGTCTCCCTATCTCTTTGTCTCTCTGCCGCTTTATCTCTGTCTCTATCTGTCTCCCTGTCCCTGTCTCCCTCTGTCTCTCTAGCTCTCTGTCTCTCTTATCTCTATCTCTCTCTCTCTCTCTGTCTCCCTCCTCTCCATCCTCCCTTCCTGCTCTTTCTTGCTCTCACCTTTGTCTGTTCCCACACCTCACAGCTCCCCTTCTCCTGTCATACCCTGCCCCCCTCCCTCCCAGTCTCCCCTCTCTTATTCCTCCAGGTTCTCTCTTCACTCCCCCACCACTTCCAGTGTGAACTCTCTGACTGAGAAGCCACAGGCACTGGGTTCTCCTCAGATGGATCTGTCTCCATTTCACTCCTTGTGCCTCGGGTGGGCAGGGCACAGCAAGGGGAGGTTGTGTCCTGAGGTCTCCCTGAGCACTGGTGCTGAGCGCAGGTCACTGCATCCAGTATCTCTTCCTCCTACACCCACCTGCTACCAAGACCCATTGTCTCCCTTCTCCCTGGGCCTTCTCCTCCTTGGCTCCCGCCTCACCTTGGGGCCTTGCCAGCTGTGCACAGCAAGGGGGCAGGCACTCGGGCCTCAGCAGGAGGTGAGCATTGGCTTGTCCACCCATGGCTATCACTTTCTTTCCTCCACTTGTACAGATCAACTTGTGTTCTCATGTGAACTTGAAGAATCCTAATCCAAATGTCATTACGACATCATCCCTAGATGGCAAGTCCAGGTCTCTGTGACTATGCTTGCTCCCCTGTGCGTGCATCTGTCCATGTTCCTCCAGGCAGGTTCAGGTGTCTGCTGTTTCTGTATCTGTACCAGATTGAACAGTATCTCCCTCAAAGATTCTTGACCTTCTCAGAATCTGAAGACATGATCATGTTTGGAAGCAGTATGCCCACTCTTGCCCGGGCACATTCCTCCCCAACACTTGTGTGGATGATCTCACTTGATCCTCAGCTGATCTCCTCACTTTACACATGGAGAAATGGAGGCTCAGCCACGGTCACATTCTATAGGAAGGTGAAGACTGGACTCTGCACATTTGTCTGTGCCAAAGGCCATGTTGTCAGTTTGATGACTCTACTGGAACCCAGTGGGGGCCTGTGAGCAGTGGAGAGGAGGACCCAGTGTGAGCACACAGGCACACTGTGACCTCCCCGCCTGTTTCCTCTCCCCCTAACAGGATACTTGCCCAACTGCTTCCTCCCCAGCCACTACCATTCCCCAAATGCCTCAGTATTAACTACTAAGTCACCATCGCCAAATCCTAGCTTGTTCTCAAAACCTGGTTTCAAAGGCAGGTTTTAATTCTTGCAGAAGACAGTCTTCCTAAATCGAATCTCATTAATAAAAGACAAGAAATAAGTTTTCAAAAAGCACTTTCTGAGACTCTCCCACATCCACACACGCTGTCAGAAACTTCTTCCCCTTGAACAAAAGAGATTTTTCTCAGAGAGGCAAAATAATCTGCACTCTTTTGCTGCAAACCCCCCAATGGCTGGTGTGGGAGGAGCCCCAAATTCAGGCTAGTATCTATGTGTGTGGTGTCACTTTGTTCTTCCTTAGAGGAAAAAAATATCCCCAGTTTATTTAAAATACACCGTTAATCACTGAGCTTTGTCTTGGTGTGGAAAAGAAAAGAGAGCAGCTAATTGGAGGCTCCCTTGCACTTAGAAGATGTTTTGGGGGACACGAGAGGAAGTCACCAGAGTATGACAGTTGTCACCCCTGAGCTGACACGTGGGCATGGCGCAGCAGGCTTGGGAGGCAGCTCTCTCAGCAGAGATGCTGCAAAGACCTGGGGTAGATCCCAGAGCTGCACGGACGGACGGATGGTGTCTCTTTGCTATATTTGCACAGTCTGAAAAGTGCTTCAGGACTGTAGAGCCAAATTTCACAGCCAGGATGAATGTGTCCAGTAGACCCAGCAGGAGACCTCTGTGCGCCGACTGATGCTGTGCCAAAGCAAATCTTGGGAGCCAAAAGGCTCCGGGAGGCACCCGGGCCCTCTCTGCCAGAGAACCTCCAAACAACCTCTGTGTATAGCCACACTCTGAATTCCTGTGGTCTCCACCCATCAGACAAAGAGGGCTGGGTTGGACCCTCTACGTTTGTATCTGAGGAGCCAGCTCAGAATGCCTCTGTTGCTCATGGAGCTGGGGTGCAGCACCCCAGATCTTCCTTCACGCACTACTCTGGGGAGACCCGCCTGTTCTCTGGCTGTCACCAAGCCTGCACTCCTGCTGGGAGACTGTCATGTGTGCTATGTTCTACAAAGCTCAGGGCTTGAAGGCACCCTGAAGAGTGCACAGAAGGGGCCAGAAAGAGGATCACAGACCCACCAGAAGCCTTGAGTAACATCAGAAATCAGCGTGGGTGGGCTGAGGGAACTGTGTTCTTCTTTCATGGAGACAACCACCACTCACATCCTCTCTTCTTAGACTGTGTCATCAGGGTGTGATGGGGGAGGCTGTGGCCGGGACACAGATGACCACCAACTGAAGCGGCCGGGACACAGATGACCACCAACTGAAGCCTGGAGTCCACACACAGCTCAGGACAGAGACCAAGGCCCGTGAGCTGATCCTGTGGCACCTTGACTGCCCTGAAGACATTGAGGGGTGTCATTAAGAGGATCAGCTCTTCCTGGTTTGCCCAAGATGTTCTTGCATCATGCAGACCCCTCAGTCCAGGCAGCAGAACAGTGGGTCACTGTTTATCCTTGAAGTCCTGTCTGGTTTTGTTTCTTAAAGAATTACTCAGTATGTAGTGAGCATATGCCATGTGCCCGACTCTGTTCCAGCTGCCAGAGATGCCACAGTGAAATGGACAAAGGTCCTGTTGATGCTGGAGACCAGCACCATGTCACCAGCTCAACCTGCAGGGGACCAGCACCACATCACCAGGTCAATCTGCAGGGGACCAGCACCATGTCACCAGGTCAACCAACAGGAGACCAGCACCACGTCACCAGGTCAACCAACAGGAGACCAGCACCACGTCACCAGGTCAACCAACAGGAGACCAGCACTACGTCACCAGGTCAACACATAGGAGATGGCCAACAATGCTCAGACGGTACACAGCTGGGTGAGGGACAGGCCGAGGGTTGGAGCTCTAACATATGTCTAAGGATAAGCTGGAACAGAGATGGGGATGGTGGGCAGTGGCATGGGAGGAAGCACCTTACAACAGGGAGAGAACTGGGGAAAGTGTTGATGGGCGGGCACTCGGTGTCTTCTGTTAGAGAGCAACTCTAGGGCGGAGTGATGGTGGGAAGGAGAGGGATACAGGAGGGGTATAGTGCGCTCAGCTTGTCATCACAAAACACCACATCCCAGGGTCCTAGGAATGACAGAAGCATATGCCCCACAATTCCTCAGGCCTGAAGCCCAGGACACAGCTTTCGCAGCTGAGCTGTCTAGGGAAGACTCCCCTTCCCGACTTGTGGACAGCACTGATAGGACTTGAGTGTGAACGTCCCCGATAGGCACATGTGTCTAAGACGTGGTCCTGGCCAGTGGAACTGTTTTAGAGGATTGTTGACCTTCTTATGTGGCCTAGCTGGAGGAGGAAGGCCACCAAGAGAAGGTTTTGGGGTCACAGCCCACCCCTGCCTCTGTCCATCTCTGCTTCCTGATCCTCCATGATACGAACGAGGCTTTGATCGGCTCCCGTCACCACACCTTCCCCTCTATGATGAATGGACAGCCCCTGAACCCTGAGGCAAAGTCAGTCCTGGGTCCCTTGTGCTCCTTATATCAGATATTTTATCATAGCTGAGAGAAAAGTACTTAACACAAGTGTCTTCCCACTGTACCCCCACATGGAGGAAGGTGGGAACTCTCTAAAGCATTTTATAAGGACATTAATCCCTAAGCACCCCCCAAAGGCTCACCCTAAGCACCCCCAAAGGCTCACCCTAAGCACCCCCAAAGGCTCACCCTAGCACCCCCAAAGGCTCACCTCTAAACGCTGCCCCAGGGGTTCAGTTTCAACTTTCTCCTGGGCAACACATTCAGACTGGAGCCTGGAGCAGGGGCAGTGGAATGAGCCAGACACTAATTTTATGTTCTCAACAGCAGGAAAATATGTTGTTTGAAGTGGTAGAAAGCTTTCTTTTCTTAAGGAGAGACACACCTTTATTCAGAAAAAAATCCTTTAGAAAGCCACGCAGGTAGGTGAGAACTAGCTTCACGGATTAAAACCAAGGAGGGCAAAGATCATTGGTTGTTCAGCATTACAGTGACTAGAAACCAGGGGTGAGATAGAGATGAGGATGGGTGGAGGGAGAGGTCGGGGGAGGGGTGGGGAGGGAGGCAGGCAGCCAGGTAGGTGCCTGAGGACTTTGAGAACACGAGTGTGCTTGAGTGTCGAGCATCCTGTAGGTGACTGGTGGTAACAACGAACTTTACAGTCTCCCTTCACGTCAGTATGATAAGCCAGATGTGCCTGGAACTCACAAACTCAGGAGACCGCATCCTGTGAACCTCTACTGCACCCAGGGCTGCTGGTGGACAGCTCCAAAGCACCTGGTCTAAACCCAGCTTGAAGACACTGGATTCTTCATAGTTTTTCATCCTTGAAGCCCTGTTGCCTTGCTGCGACAGCCCCGGCAGCCCTTTGAACAATCCTTTCTGGGGAGGGATCAAGACCCTGACCCCACAGCCCATCCGACCCCCAACAAGCTGCCGAGAGCCAGCCCTAGGTTTCTAGCCATAGAGGCTGTGAATCCAATGGATGATTATTGATGTCTCAGGCCACCCAGCTTCCTGTGGATTGTGCTCAGTGAGGCCAGGCTGTGCACTGAGCTGTGAAGTTACGTTCATGACAGAGTTGAATACGAACTATGTATGAGAACTCAGCAAAGAGACTGTGTGCCACATCCAGGGCCAGTCATGCCAGTCCAGCACGGACGCCTCTGCTCACTGGGTAGGACTGGAGGGTGGAGTCCTAGGTGGACAGGATTGAAAGCCCCTCTGGGATGGGTGGAAATTGGAGGGGTTAGATTTCTTGTCTTTTCTTGAGACAGTTTTATCAAGATCCCCAAACAGGATCCAGCACTTAGGCTTCTCACATCCTACTGGCACAAGTGGCTCCAGGGCACCCAGGTGGATTGTCCTTAGTTCACACCTGTGTCACAGGTACCCACCCAAACACACAGGATACCCAGTGCTGTCCAAATGGGCTTCTGGGCAAGGACCCTTTAAATCAGCAGCATGATGGTGCAGTGGCTCTCCTCCTGGGTACCAATGTCCCTGGAAAGATGCATAATTGAAATGAAAAGAAAGCACATCCTATCATAGAGCTTGAGAGCAGAGCTGAGCGAGATAGAAATTCTCCAAGTTAAAGTTTCCATTTTAATTATTCAGCCAAAGTTGAGTTGAAGATTTACTGAGACAGAAGACACTCACCAAGGTTGAAATGATGGCTTCATTTAGAATTCTGAGCCCTCTCACAGATTCCCTAATCCTCCCGATAATCCTCTAATATATCAACCTGATTTCATAAATGAATTTATAAAAATTTATAAGTTTCATGAACTGAAGCTCAGATAGAATGACTAATGAGCCCTGGCCACATCTTCAGTGGCTGAAGACCCAGATCCCACCCTGTGGCCTGACGTCTTCAAGCACTTGAAGACATCAGAGATGTGCCCTTGATCACATTCCATTAAACAGGCTTTCCAGAGTGCTGTCTGAGTAAGATGTCGCTGTAGAGTATACGATCACATCAACTTTGCAGCCTGAATAAGAGCCATTTTCAGGGCAGCGTCCACCCTGACACAGTCACACCAGTGGTCCAGGAACAACAGAAAGATCATCTTGATCAGCACCCCGCAATTTTGGTGACCCTTAAGTTCAGTCATGTAAGCAGAAACACTCTGAAGCCAAAAATTAGTTAAAGAAAGGACTGTGGACACACATGCCGGGCTGCACCTGAGAGCAATGCAGTCAAGATAATTATCTGTTTACTACTGAAGCTTGCCACAGTCTTTGTTATATGTGTTTTTATTGAAGGAGCTGTTCTCAAAGATAACTTGATACAAATTATTTGAAAGAAAACATATTTTGTTATTACTTGGATATGAAAAGGCAATCCTGTTGGAATGAAATATAGATAAAAATGAGGTCAGAGCATCAAGGATATGGAACTTGGCAATTTAAGCTGAGCCACTGGAGGCAGGTGTGATTCATGAATAAACTGCAGATGATGGCTCCACTAATGTTTTTAGCCCACCTACTATGCACTGGGGATGCTGTAAATCACTTTGTATTGTAACCAAAGGTTTAAATGTGATGCTATAATTTGAGAATAAAATGTTTTCTAGTAACTTCCCTGAAGACAGAATTGCAGTGAGAGAAACAGAGCTGACAGCCAGAGACTGGTACCAAACTTACTTCCTACTTCCCTTCCTTCCTGCCCTCACTTCCCCCCTTCCTGCCTCACTTCCTCTCTCCTGCCCTCACTTCCTCCCTTCCTGCCCTCACTTCCTCCCTTCCTGCCCTCACTTCCTCCCTTCCTGCCCTCACTTCCTCCCTTCCTGCCCTCACTTCCTCCCTTCCTGCCCTCACTTCCTCCCTTCCTGCCCTCACTTCCTCCCTTCCTGCCCTCACTTCCTCCCTCACTTCCTCCCTTCCTGCCCTCCCTTCCTCCCTTCCCGCCCTCACTTCCTCCCTTCCCGCCCTCACTTCCTCCTCCCTTCCTGCCCTCACTTCCTCCCTTCCTGCCCTCACTTCCTCCCTTCCTGCCCTCACTTCCTCTTTTCCTGCCCTCACTTCCTCTTTTCCTGCCCTCACTTCCTCCCTTCCTGCCCTCCCTTCCTCCCTTCCTGCCCCCACTTCCTCTCTCCTGCCCTCCCTTCCTCCTTTCCTGCCCTCACTTCCTCTTTTCCTGCCCTCCCTTCCTCCCTTCCTGCCCTCCCTTCCTCCCTTCCTGCCCCCACTTCCTCTCTCCTGCCCTCACTTCCTCCCTTCCTGCCCTCACTTCCTCTCTTCCTGCTCTCACTTCCTCCCTTCCTGCCCTCCCTTCCTGCCCCCACTTCCTCTCTCCTGCCCTCACTTCCTCCCTTCCTGCCCCCACTTCCTCTCTCCTGCCCGCCCTTCCTCCCTTCCTGCCCTCACTTCCTCTCTTCCTGCCCTCACTTCCTCCCTTCCTGCCCTCACTTCCTCTCTTCCGGCCCTCACTTCCTCTCTTCCCGCCCTCACTTCCTCTCTCCTGCTCTCACTTTCTCCCTTCCTGCCCTCCCTTCCTCCCGTCCCACCCTCACTTCCTCTCTTCCTGCCTCACTTCCTCTCTCCTGCCCTCACTTCCTCCCTTCCTGCCTCACTTCCTCTCTCCTGCCCTCACTTTCTCCCTTCCTGCCCTCCCTTCCTCCCATCCCACCCTCACTTCCTCTCTTCCTGCCAGCACTTCCTTGCCAGTTTATTACCACGAGGACAGCATTTGCTGACATTGGTTTTGCCTCAAACATCCATAACTGGTGTGTCCTTTGCGCTGCATGAAAGTGTTTTATTTTTCAGAAATGCATGTCCAGTGTTTTTAGAACAGAAAACACATGTGTGTGCGTGTGCTCAAAGGTAACTATTACTGGCAATAAAAAGCAGACACGGGCCTCCACGATTTCTAGAAAAAAAATGACACATCAGCAAACACTCCACAGGGGAAAGAAACGTAATCAAGGAAACATTGATACAAATACTGAAAAGAGGACGTCGGGAAGAGTGTGCAGCTGGCCCATCACGGAAAGAGTAGGTCAGACTTTCCATTCAAGGATCTAAGGTCTCACAACTGCACACACACACACACACACACACACACACACGTCTGTAAAAATTCACTGCATCACTGCGTAATGGGGTTCAAGGCAGAGGAATGCTCTCAGAAGTATGGATGCCACAGCTCGAACAGCGCACTCTGTCTCCTTGGAGGTGACATGTGGAGACCCTCACACCATCTCCTGTGTGGACGGAGCCCCGCACAAGCACTTGGAGAGGTCGCATGTTCATTTCTGACCCTGGTTCTTAGTCCATTCTCAACCTGTGATGGGACAGTATGTCCACCTTCATGCAGAATTGCTCAGAGCTGTTCACTGGGGTCAGTAAAAAGGCCAGGCTCCTCCCTACATCCACACTGCCTGCTACTCTAGTGAAAGTAATCTACAGCGATCTGCTAGGAACACAGAAACAAAGATGACTGTACATACATGCACACACACGCACACACACGCACATGCACACGCACACACAGAAACAAAGATGACTGTACATACATACACACACACACACACACATGCACACACACACACAGAAACAAAGATGACTGTACGTACATGCACACACACGCACACACACACACACATGCACACACAGAAACAAAGATGACTGTACATACATGCACACACACACATGCACACACACACGCACATGCACACGCACACACAGAAACAAAGATGACTGTACATACATGCACACACGCACACACACACACACACACGCACACGCACACGCACACATGCACAACCTGAAAATCCCAGAAGAATCAGCTAAAAGCTACTGAGGTACTGAAAATACATTACTAAATGACCTGTTTGTGAACCATAAACACCGCATTTCTTCACCCACAATAAATAATTAGAATATGACAAAGATTCTATGAATAACCACACAGAGGCCGGAGAGATGGCTCAGTGGTTCAGAGCATCTGCTGCTCTCGCAGAGGCCAAAATCGGGTGCCCAGTACCCACATTGGTGACTTAGAACCTTCTGAACTCCAAGGGCGCCTGCACTCACATGCACATAGCCACACAAAGACAGCATTAAAACACAACATTAAAAATGGTGCTGGATCTCTATGAGTTCAAGGCCAGCCTGGTCTACATAGTGAGTTCCAGGACAGCTGGGGCTACAGGGGGACCCTGTCTCAAAAAGACCAATAAATACATAAATAAATACATACATAAATAAATAAATCTTTAAAAAATAACCACATCCATAGAATGTGCCTCCAGGTAATAATGTAAAACTTTAGTGAAAAACATAAAAAGATGAAGGAATGAGCAGATACCATGCTATAAAAACATCAACACTGTCCAAATGAAGTTATAAATTTAATGGAATTTCAATAGGAATCTAGCACGACGTTTTTCTGAAGTTTGACAATGTCATTGTAAAGTTTATTGGGAAGAATAAATATATAATATCAGCTGAGAGATGAGAGAGGGGGAGGGGAGGGAAGAGGAAGGAAGGCAAGAACGGACAGGATAGGACAGAGCAGGAGAGGGGAGGGAGGATGGGACGGGAGAGAAGAATGGAAGATTCAGGTGACAGGGAGAGAAAGCTCAGACATCTTGTATTCACAGACGTGAACACATACAGAGAGCCAGGATAGGACCAAAACTCAGAGACACAACCACGTAGAGTGGATGTTGAGTGACATTTAAGCAATGGTGTCACACACCATAAATGTATAAATGTCTACAGCTATGATTTTCCAATTAAGAACACGAGATTATTCATTATCATATCAGTGAAAATCATTAAGAGGCTCTTAATATTAATAATGAATTTTTAAGTCATTGCTACAGAAGTGGGTCATTTGAAAGATGTAAGATCCTTCAGAGTGGAAGGGTTAGGGTGCTGCGTTGTCTTGCACCAAAATACAATCTCCGCATTTTAATAACCACAGAGTCGGACAGCAAGTCATACCGTGGAGAATATATTGGCTTCATATATGAACACTGCGGGGGTCTGAATGAGAATGTCCCCCGTACGCTCATGAATTGAACACTTGGTCCCAGTTGGCGGTGCTGTTCTCGCAGGTCATGAAACCTTTAGGAAGTGGAGCTCTGCCGGAGGAAGTGTGTCACTGGGGGTGCGTGTTAAAGTCTTCTAGCCTGGCCCCACTTCCTCTTGTCTCCCCCCCCCATGAAAGGTGATCAGTGGACATCCTGGTTCCAGCCTCAAGCTCCTGCTGCTGTATCTTCCTGTCATGACAGACTGCATACCCTCCTCCCCACCCCAGAGCTGTAATCCAAAATAAACCCTTTCTTCACCTAACTTGCTTTTGTTCAGGGTATTTTATCACAGTAACAGAAGAGGAACTAATGTAAATACTATCCCTGACATATAACAGTATCTCCTAAGGAAGAAAATGAGAGTTCCAGAGGAAAGATGGTTAAAAGATGACTAGGTAAATCTCAAAAGAAAATCCAAATGTTCAAAGTCACTAGGAATGAAAAGAATTCACTAGCAGCACGCCGATCTTCACCTCGATATTTGGGGACTAGTGTGAAATCTGTGATGATGTTCGCTGACCCCATGTGATGGCTGGTGTCCTCTGCCGACTTTACAGGACCTAGAATCCCCTAGGATATGGGCCTCTGGACATGGCTGGCTGGGATTATTTTGATCGCATTATTGAAGTGGGAAGATCTGGCCACCCTGGGCGTGACCATCCCCTGGGCAGCAATGGTGGACTGTATAACATGGGGATTTCGAGCTGAGCACATGCAAACGTGCATTCCTTGCTCTCTTCAGACCACAGGTGTGATGCAACCAGACCGTGGGTGACCAGCTGCTTCACCTGCTGCCTTGATGGACTGACCCCGAACTGTGAGATAAAATAAACGCTTCCTTCCTTAGGTTGCCCATTTGTCAGGAATGTTTACTGCTGCGAAAGGAAAACAACACAGCCAGTAAAGGTGAACGGAAGCTCAGAACTGAAGAGCGAGAGGTGGCAGAGCCACTGTGGGGGCGTCAGTGGGCTCAGAGGGAAACACGAGAAATAACCTCAGACAGGTCAGGAGGAGCCAGTGATACAGGTCACAAGGTGACTGGGGGGGGGTTAAAACAAAGCATTCTAGAGTAAAGGAACGGTGGCCAGACTGGAAGGATATGCAGCCGGGAACAAGAGCTTCTAGATGGATTTGGCACAGGGATAGATGATGCTCAGCATGGGTGCTACGGATGCCGCAGTCTGATGGGGCCGATGAGGAGGAGGGTTGGGGAGGAATCAGTGGAGGTAGGTTGTCTCCCCTCTTATGGAACATGAATCTCCCTGGGACCGCAGGTTGATGAGCTCGAAGGGAACCAGGAGTGTATAGTGTCTTGACTCAAACCTCAAGCAAGGTTCCTCTCTTTTTCCTCCCCTTCCCCATATCAAAGATGGAGGCCAAGCCACAGGTCAACAGTGACTCTGAGGCTGTTCATTCACCATGCCCCCATCCTGTCAAGTTTTCTTTACTGTGTCTGTGGGTGGCCGGGTTTGTTTGTAGCAGTAATTCATACCAGACCAAGTCCCAACAATGCCTTTCACACCCAGCTGTTCAAGGTCACAGAGATGAACCATCATGGAAGCGACCAGGCCCTAGGTAGCCAGGTTCTCCCTAACATGAGCAATTTGTACTTGGTGGGGTGCACAGGAGTCCATGTCCTCTGGACTCAAGCCTCACTCCTGGCTGAGGCATGGCTGGCCTGATGCTATGAAAAGTCAGAGTGACCTGACAGAAATCAGTGGCATTTGGAGGGATTTTTAATTAGGTACAAGCTGTCTGTGTAGACCAGACATTGGCCCCTACCCAAGATACACATGCTAACTTGTTATAGGTTCAGATCTGAGACCCAGAGGCACCTGTAGACGATCCCAGGTTCCTGTGACCCAGGAAAAAAATTACACCAGGGACTTTATTAGGACTAGAAACAAAGATAGTTAATTAAGAAAGAGAAAGACTCTCCCAAGAAGGAAGCGGGCTAGTGGGCTGGGGGAAGACGGACTCAAAAGCACTGGGTCTGGAGTCTCCCTGGCCTTTATAGGCCATTAACACGGCACCTATCTCTCCCACTTTGCATATAGAGGGTTTTCTAGAGCATGCTATGTTTGTTACATGTAGTCCAAGTGGGAAGGGCTTCCAGTAATTCTCTCCCAACTGACTTCTTTCATTTGTTAACCCTTTAAAATATTTTGTTTTTTATTTTTGTTTTATGTGTATGAATGCTCTGCCTGCATGGTACACGCACCATGTCCATGCAATGCCTCCAGAGGCCAGAAGGGGGTGTCAGATCCTTTGGAACTGGAGCTATAAACAGTTGTTAGCTGCCATGTGGGTGCTGGGAACCAAACCTGGTCTGCTACAAGAGCAACCAGTGCCCTTAATCACCGAACCATCTCTCCAGACCCCAGTATGTTAATTTTTTTAAGATTTATTTATTTTTATGCTTATGGTGTTTGCCTGAATAAATGTATGGATATGTTTGGCACAGGCCAGAAGAGGGCTTCAGATCCTCTGGAACTGGAATTACAGACAGTTGTGAGCCAATATGTGAGTGCTGGGAACTAAACCCAGGTCCTCTGGGAGAGCAGCTGGTGTTCTTACCCACGGAGCCACCTTTGCAGTCTCTCCTACGTTAATCTATTTAAACATTTATTTCTATTTTTCATTCGTGTGTGTGTGTGTGTGCGCACATGCCATGTGCACAGGTGCTCAAGGAGGTCAGAAAAGGATGTCAGATCCCAGGAGCTGCGGTTACAGGGGAGCTGGGGTTACAGGGGAGCTGCGGTTACAGGGGAGCTGCTGTGGTTACAGGGGAGCTGGGGTTACAGGGGAGCTGCTGTGGTTACAGGGGAGCTGGGGTTACAGGGGAGCTGCTGTGGTTACAGGGGAGCTGTGGTTACAGGGGAGCTGCTGTGTGGTTACAGGGGAGCTGGGGTTACAGGGGAGCTGCTGTGGTTACAGGGGAGCTGGGGTTACAGGGGAGCTGCTGTGGTTACAGGGGAGCTGGGGTTACAGGGGAGCTGCTGTGGTTACAGGGGAGCTGGGGTTACAGGGGAGCTGCTGTGGTTACAGGGGAGCTGGGGTTACAGGGGAGCTGCTGTGGTTACAGGGGAGCTGGGGTTACAGGGGAGCTGCTGTGGTTACAGGGGAGCTGGGGTTACAGGGGAGCTGCTGTGGTTACAGGGGAGCTGGGGTGGTGACAGGGGAGCTGCGGTTACAGGGGAGCTGGGGTTACAGGGGAGCTGCTGTGGTTACAGGGGAGCTGGGGTTACAGGGGAGGTGCTGTGGTTACAGGGGAGGTGCTGTGGTTACAGGGGAGCTGCGGTTACAGGGCATTTTGTGCCACTCCACATGGCTGCTGGGAACTGAACTCCTGACCTCTGAGGAGCAGCAAGCACTCTGAACCACTGAGCCCACATCTGTTGCTTCCTCCAGGCCCTGCTCGTCCATCTCAACCTCACCCCACGGTGTGGACAGGACAGAGCC
Organism: Nannospalax galili; assembly: GCF_000622305.1. Classification (NCBI taxonomy): domain Eukaryota; kingdom Metazoa; phylum Chordata; class Mammalia; order Rodentia; family Spalacidae; genus Nannospalax; species Nannospalax galili. Next base: position 173,534 of record NW_008330120.1, read on the forward strand.
ATCCACTGCAGATTCCCACAATTCTGGAAAATCCTGTGCTTCCCTAGTCGTCCACACCTCCTGCGTACCTGGATTCCAGGACTACACAAGCCTTCAAAGACAAACCGAGAAGATGCAGACCTGATCCTGTTCTTAAGCTTCCCAAGAGCCACCTGGAAAAACAAAACGCATAAGCAAACAGCAGCGACTGTGAAGAAGATGCGGAGGAGGGGCTCTGGGGACTCGGAAGGAGTCGCTCCACCGGCCCCAGGGAGATCAACGACAGAGACGATAGCAATTGAGCTGCCAATAGCAGTACATTCAAACGTACACGTATGAAATTCTCAAAGAATAAATAAAAACATGTTTTTTAAAGTGCTGACAGAGTCTCTGCTGAAAGGCACAGCATGTGTGGGACTTGGAGGACAGAGCTCAGAATACATCGCCCACCTGGGTCATTTTACACCGATTTCTGATGCTCTTCAACACAAACAAGAAAATCCAATTTAGTTACCTACTGGAGCTTGTATTCAGGAATCAGGGAGCCCCTGAGCAGACTCTGGGGTTCTGATGCCCCTGGAATCAGGGATGTTTCCGATGTGGCTGGTTTTTGCTCAGTTTCTCTGGGACCAGAGCTTGCCGTAGTCACGATCCACTTAACTCTAGCTCCTCTGGACTGTATCACATGGATGATCTTGTAAAAGAGATCCCAGGGAACAGTCATGGGTGGGAACACAGGGGCAGTGCCCAGGGAGGAGGGCAACCATGGAGGAGGGCTTCTGGACCCCCCGAAGCCACTGCTGTCTCTGATGACAACCAGCTCAGAGGCCCACGTGTCAGCAGCAGTGCTCTGAACAGCCAGCCTTCCAAGGGTACTGTAAGGAGCTGACTGCTAAGTGGCTAACGCAGGCACAGGCAAGAGGCTCACCCCACCCCAACTGCATTCATGTGGGCTCTGCCTGGATCATGTGTGCAGTGTACAACGTGGACACAGCACCCCAGTCCTTTTCCTAATGGTTAGGCCTGCTTAGGAAGAAATAAATTGTACTGATATCTTTGTGTAATATCTTTTTAAATTTTTAATTTTTATTTTATGTATATGACTGTTATGCCTATACATATGCTGTGCAATGCAATGCTCGTGGAAGACAGAAGGGGGCGTTTGATTCCCTGGAACTGGAATTGCCAATGGTTGTGAGCTACTATGTGGGTGCTGAGATTGGAACCTAGGTCCTCTGCAGGAACAGCCTGCGCTTTTAACAACTGAGCCATCTCTCCAGTCCTTACCGCATAATATCTTACACTATGCAGTGTATGTTCTCAGTTCATCCAGGCATGCTTTGGAATCTCATCTACAGACAGTTGGAAAGGTATTAGGACATTCCTTTACAAAAAAAGGAAAGAAGAATTGTTCCACAAAAAACAAGCGCAGGTGACTGAAAAGCATTTAGAAATCGAGGCAGATGTGGTAGCACAGGTCTGCAATCCCAGCTCTGCAAGAGGCTAAGAGGGGGCTGGGGAGGCGCTCAGGATGTCAAAGTACTTGCCATGCATTTGAAGTGTGAAGACCCGAGTTCTGATCCTCAGAACCTACATAAGAATCAGACACAAGTGCCGTAAGTACCCGCAGTCCCAGCTCACCTTCCTGGGAAATGGGAGGAGGAGACAGGAGGACGAAGCTCGGGAGCCAGCTGGCCTAAAGTACGCAGCAGGGAAGAGACCCTGCCTCAGACAGCGGGAAGGTGAGAACCCAAAGTTTTGCTGACCCCCCAATGCATATGGTATGCATGTGTGATTGCATCCCACACATAAACACCCACATCACATACATATCACACACATATATACATACACAAGCACCACACATATGCACACCCATCACATATACACATACGCATAAATACACGTCACATGTACACACACACTCACACAAGGCTGAAGCAGAAAGATTGCAAATTCAACACCTATGTAGGCAATTTAGTGAGACCCTGTCTCAGAATTAAAAACACAGAAAGGGTGGGGAATTCAGCTCAGTGATAAAGCCCTTGCCCAGCACGTGTGACAGTCTAAGTTTGATGGCCAGTTCCACAAAAAAAAAATGAAACGATATCAATAAAAGCTCTGCCTTGCTAGTGACGCAGTACACACAAATGAAAGGAACATATCGATTTTTAACCCACTGTCCAATTGGTAAGAAATGGTTTTAAAAGTTAATGTTTGTTCGCGTGTTCGATAGCGTGCAAAACGTGCTGGGTGAATAAGGTGCCCAGGAGCATCCCAGGCAGGAGAATGATGAGGAGCAAAGTCCCTGCCCTGGGCAGCTTCTGGTCTCAACAGGGCTGCTTAGCCTCTCCCTGTAGAGTTCTGGCTGGCAGCAGGGTGTTGATGGCACCCTGGCCTCTATGCACCACACTTAAGCATTTCCATCCCATTAGGAATAGCCAACACTATCTCCAGAGGTAGCGAAGTATAGTCAAGGGGGTGAAATTAGCCTTAATATAAATCACTGGTCTATGGATAATAAGAAACTTGGAAAATCTTATTCATGAGCTGTTTGTGGGGGTCCTGTGTTAACTGCAAGGCAGTCTGACAATGTGCAATGAATCCTTTACCTTCTGTGGACACCTCACCCATCAATATAATGCCATCAGCCCACAGAGCAGAGAGAGACTTCCTAAGAAAAAAAAGCCAAACTTTGCTTGAAATTCCCTTCTAGGATTGGGCCATCGGAGCACAGTCACAGCCCACTCTTTATTTAAGGAGGGAATCTAAACTAACCCTAACTCTGCCTTGGAATTCAGACCGGGGAAATAGCGGTGGTGGAGTCACTTTTCTAACCTAAGCTACCAAAAATGGCCACAGCCACAGGACCTTAGGTGAAGATGAAGATGAGATCCAAATTAAAAATGATCGGCCACAGGAGGGAAGATCACATTGAACTGGGGCAAGCCTACATACATGCTAAGCAGTATCGTCCCCAGAAATAACTTGAAAAAAAACTCAAGGACTCTGACAGGGATGAAAGAATTAGCATAACCATGCTGAGAGAAAATCACAAGAAATAAAGGGTGGGTAAAATAAGGAACCACACGGAGCAGCTGTGAGCGGATAATGTGATCACTAGTGTCTAAACCAGCAGAGGGGAGACCAGGAAGGAGCCCAAGCTGTCTTGAGTGGCTTGTAGAGCTAGGCAAAGCATTCACAGGGGCAGAGGACCTCATAAGGGGGAAACAAGGAGCAGAGGGAAGCAGAAGATGTCAACACACCCCCGACCCAGATACGGTGGCAGAGTGGCCCTGAGCTTCTCGGCTTGTGATGGACCCTCAGTTCACGTCTCCAGAGTAGCCCAGTCTCAAACAGGACCCTCTAGAGATGGAATCTGGCTGCCCGAGACGCCGGCCCGACCCAGATACGGTGGCAGAGTGGCCCTGAGCTTCTCGACTTGTGATGGATCCTCAGTTCACGTCTCCAGAGTAGGCCAGTCTCAAACAGGACCCTCTAGAGATGGAATCTGGCTGCCCGAGACGCCGACATGGCACAGCACCTGTCTCCTAGGTGGGCTCTGATGCAGGAGACTTGAGTCGCCGTCCCCCATCAGAGCCTCAGCCAGAGGGAGGAAAGGCCAGTGAGAGCTGCACCTTCTCCTGCTCAGGGGACTGCCGGGCTGCTGTCCCCAGGGCCGTCTCCTAGGTGGGCTCTGATGCAGGAGACTTGAGTCGCCGTCCCATCAGAGCCTCAGCCAGAGGGAGGAAAGGCCAATGAGAGCTGCACCTTCTCCTGCTCAGGGGACTGCCGGGCTGCTGTCCCCAGGGCATCGGTTACTTTTCTGTTGCTGTGATAAAACACCATGACCAGAAGCAACTTGAGGAACAACATTTATTTTGGCTCATGGCGCCAGAGGGATAAGAGTCCACAGCAGTGGGGAAGGTGAGGAGCCGGAGGCTGGAGCCGGCTGACCACATCTTTCATCCACACACAGGAAAACAGAGCGAACTGGAAGTGAGATGGGGCCATGAGCTCCCAAAGCCCGTCCCAGTGATATATTTCATCCAGCAAATGCTCCAGTCCTCAAGGTTCCATGACCTCCCCAAACAGCAACAACAACTGGGGACAAAGTATGAAATACATGATCCTGTCGGGGGCATTTATCCTTCAACCACCACAAGGGTCTCGCTTACCTATGGTCAGGGCTTCAGGTCCTCTCCCCTTGATGATCCAAACTTAGAACTGTGGACTGCTGTCCATACTTCATGTGGTCAGAGCTGTGGACCACTGCAGATGTGGTTACAGCTGTGGACTGCAGCCTGTCCTGTGTGGGTGGAGCTGTGGACCGCTGCAGATGTGGTTACAGCTGTGGACCGCAGCCTGTCCTGTGTGGGTGGAGCTGTGGACCGCTGCAGATGTGGTTACAGCTGTGGACCGCAGCCTGTCCTGTGTGGGTGGAGCTGTGGACCGCTGCTGCCTGCGCCCTGCTGTCTTCTCTCTCTCCACTTCACATCTTTCTTGGCCTGATGCTGTTTCCCTCCCCTCAGAATACACTCTCTCCCTTGTTACCCCAACTCCTCACTCAGTCACATGGACGTAGCTTCTAATCTGTCATTTTACCCCAGAAGGCTTTCCTCCCCTTTAACCACAGTCTATTGCACATGGCCAACAGGAATGTAGACATGCATCCACCAGCAGACATGTGCACACTAGTGCCCAGCATGGAGCCTCCCAAGGGCTAGTCACGGGCACCATGGATACTACACAGAGGGCTACTGCATACCCATGAACACAGAAAGACAGGGTAGAGAGGAAGGAGCCCCGTACTACAGCGCTGCGTGCCGCACAGCTCTACTGCTCAAAGTTTGACCAACCAGAAGTCAATCTATGATGCTTGGAATCAGGACCTGGAGGATATGGGCACAGGACACACGTGGAAGGGTAAGAGTGTGCGCTCCCATTCTGCCACTACACAGAGATGCTGGTTCCAGCCTCACTGACTATTCATTTTGAATTCATGGAGCCACAAGGTTCCAACAGGATTTTGTGTTTGTGAGTCACACATCAATAATAATTATAAAACTGAAAGCTTAGTAAGGGCATGTTTGTTCCAGGCTCTTCTTGCGAAAGAAAACACACATTGGCTCATAAATGAAGTGCATGGGTCTTGGGGGATAATTAGGATTTATAAGACAAGAAAATGTGGGGGTGCGACAGATTTTGAACAATCCACACATCACTGATGCATCCATGGCAAGGTCAGCAGGCACAGGCAATTTTTCCTCCTCTCCTTGGGGGAATCCAGTGATGGTAAAAACACTTGGTTCTACACAGAGGGAAGCTTTTAGCACCCACTGGGTAGAGACCGGATGCTGCTTAGCATCTGGATTGGCATGGGCAGCTGTCCAACAAAGAATCGCCTGGCCCCTGTCATCACTGGTGAGTTCCTCTGTTATGAACCAGCACCTCAGGTGCCAAGGCTGGAAGTTCCTGAGCTCATCAGCACCTGTAATTTGCAGATGGAGAAACAGGAAGGAGATGCTCAGGACCCCAATGTTGAAGAGCAGCCCCCACCTGACAGCTGGGATTCCAACTTCTGAGACCCCCCACCCATCACTGACCTGTCAGCTGCACTGGCTTGTTCCTGGCTGTGGAGATTGGACTTGGTCTTCACGTGCAGTTGTATAAATGAAGCTTCAAACCACTGCATCACACGCCTTCCCCCAGAAACCCTGTGAACTAGAGAAACCTGGTACATAAGAAGTCAGGCCTGGGGATGTGGCCCTGTTGGTAGAATGCTCACCCAGCATGTGCAAAGCCCTGGATTTCATCCTCAGTATCTCAAACATGGTGTCGTGGTGCATGTTTAAAATCCCAAGCACCTGGGAGGTGGAGGCATCTGCGGACAATCAGAAAGGTTATCCTTGAGGACACTGCATGTTGGAGGCTAGCCTGGGCTACATGAGACCTTAAGCTCAAAAAGAGAAAAAAATCAGACAAAGAGAACTTTCCTAAGAGCAAAGAAATGCTGGTTTTCTAGGCACTGTTTGGCTTTTATAGGGAACTTGGGAGGAAAGAGCCCAAGGACCCCTCAGTGTGAATGGACTGTGCCAGTCCACACAGCAGTGGGTACCTTCCCAAGGTGATGTCGCCAGGTCCTGGGTCATTTTTCTTCATCAGGTCATGGCTCCCTGGGTGAGAAGGGCGGGAACGTCTTGCTTTGGTATCACTCATCTTCCGCCTAGAAGATGATGTGTTGTAGCTCTGAGGCCTAAACACATCCCTGCAAAGCACCAGCCAGGAGCTTTCTGAATGCAGTTGTGGCACCCATCAATCTGTACGTTCAAACAGAACACAGCCCCCACTACGACTGTTCCTGCCCACACAGGCGCAGGCACGCAAGCACGCGTGCCAGCTGCGTATATCCTGGGTTGCGGTGACGGTCAGCCTTGCTCTCCCTGACAATTCTTCCTCCACAGAGGAAAAAACCAGTGCTTACACATGTAGCCCTCCAAAGCCAGGATGCGGGATGCACCTCAGCGGAAGACTGACTGTCTGACATGAGCCTGGATGGCCCTGGGCCCAATCCCAGCACTGCAAGAAACAGTATGTGGGTTTCTACCAATACTGAGATGCTTACAGTGAGGAATGTGAGATACAGTCTCAATAACTCTGCATAGAAAGAGGAGAAAGAGGGCACTGCCCCATGGGGGCGACGTCAGAACATAGTAAGAAATTGTCAAGAGGGAGCCACGTGCAGTCTTAAAAATTGACCTGTGCTGTTTTGCAGCCTCTCAGTCCACCTCACACCGCCTCTGGCCTTTGGAACCACAACTCCTTAACTTCCTGCCTCTCTCCTAATGTGCCCAGAGACGCACACCAAAGTGTCCATTGGTAAAGGAGGCCTTCCACCTGTAGGCCCTGGTCAGCCCCTGTTCTCCCTGTCCGTTTCTTCAGCCAAGTGACTTTCCTCCCTCATTACACAAAGTCTTTCTCTTGCTGGCAGCAAAGTGAACTCAATGGTTCTAGAAGGTACTTTTCCAAGGAGGAAGAGCAGGATTTTATCATTTATTTGTCCTAAGGAAAAAGTGGCTGTCACAGCTCCAGATACACACAGAAGTTCAGAGAAGATGAGAGGAGAGGGAACATCTACATACCCCAAACCAAAGCTCGCCCAGCAACACCACGGATCACAGGTGCTTATGTAAGTCATGCGTAAGTGAGTTAGAGTCTGAGAAACAGCACGTTTCACTTCTCAGCCATTGAAATGGAGATAGAAAAGTGAGAGCCAGGAACACAAGTCAGGTCTGCCGTCCCAAAGCCCCTGACCCACTCCTCTCCATAGCCTGAGTCCGCTCAGCAACAAAACATTGATCAAGGGAAGGTGACACTGATCCACAGGTACCCTTGGGATTGTCCTTCTCCCGGGGATGAAGATGTAGACAAATACCTGTCTCACTCAGGAAACTTCCAAAAACACAACCCACTTGAAAACTGGTTGCTTACAACTATGAGAATTCTAGAAATAATGTGTAGTCATTTATACACGGATGAACTTTCATTATAACTTTTTAAAAATCTTTTTATTTTTTATTTTAAAAAAAAACTTTTATTTATCGTTTTTATTTTATGTGTATGTGTGTATTACCTCCATGTATGTGAGTGCACCCGTGTCATGCAATGCCTGTGGAGGACAGAGAGGCTGTTGGATCCCCTGGGACTGGAGTTACGGACAGTTGTTAGCTACCAGTAGGTGCTGGGATTCGAACCTGGGTCTTCTGCAAGAACAACCAGTGTTCTTAACTGCTGAGCCACCTCTCCAGCCCCAAATTTTTACTTTTTTAATTTAGTGTGTGTGAGTGCTATGTTAGCTTATATGCAAGGGCAGCCATGTCACGCAATGCCCACAGAGTCCAGAAGAGGGTGTTGGTTCCCCTGGAACTGGAGCCACAGAAGACTGTGTGCTGCCACGTGGGTGGTAGGAATCCAACCCAGGTCCTCTGCAAGAGCAGCCAGTGATCTTAACTGCTGAGCCATCTCTCCAGCCCCTATTATAACTTCCAAATAATGTAAAATGTGAGGAACTAGGAATGTGGCTCAACTGAGAGTGTGCTTGCTTAGCATGAAGGAAGGCCTGGGTTCCAGACCCTTTACCACACACACCAAGCATGTGGCACACATGTAATTCTAGCAATTAGAAGGTGGAAAATAGGTGAGGCCCTGTCCAAATAAAAAAATCAGGAAAATCCACACTGGTGCTCGGACCTAGTTTTCTCTCTGTGGCTTTGTAATGAGAGATCCATAGACCCTTCCAGAGGGTGCATCTCTCTGGTCTCTCACACTGAGCAGCACAGAGCTCTGTCACTTAGCTGTGCACTTTAGAATCTATTCCACATCCACAAATAGACATTTGTTTTCTTCGTATCAGGTCTGAGCTTTGTGACAGTTTTCCTAGTGGTCATGAGGTCAGCCCAGTGTGGGATGATTGACTGGCGACCTTGCCCATGGCTCCGGCAGACCCTAGTGCACCAAGCATATCCAGGTCCTTAGAGCGTTACTCACACCCTTCACAGATGAGGCATCAGCTCTCCTGAGACTCTGAATGTCCTACTTACCCTGAGCTAAGCACTGCTTGGGCAGGAAGCAGAAAGGGGTCCCTTTCCTGGGGTGAGGATGAGGGAGCTGAGACCCAGTGCACAGCCAGCTCTCCTGCTGCCTATCATCCGACCTCTACATTTCCTCTCCCAGAGCAGCATCTCTCTGCAGCCTCTGGGGTGGTCAGTCATGCTCCAGCTGGTGCTGGACAGGGTGCAGCATTGTGACAGCATGGTGAGCAGGCCTGGGCCCCAAGCCCCAGCAGACCACAAAGTATTCCAGGACGAGAGGTGGTATGACCCTGGGCTCTCTGCCCACTCCAGAATCCCGCACGTGGCAGGCACTCAATGAATGCGTGTGTAACTGAACTGGAAGAAGCTTGCAATCCCTGCGACATGCAATCCAAGGCTGCAGAGACGGAGTTGAATTTCCATCTGACTCCTTCTGAAACCACATTTGGTTACTTGGCAGGGCCCCACAGCAGGCACCGGCACAGATGAGAAGCATATGGCCCTTGCTTCCACAGCATTTCCACTCCCGGGAGGGAGACAGATGTGCGGAGCATTAACTATCCGAGAAGGCAGACTGCGGTAAATACTACAGCAAACACACTGGCTTCGGGGGTCTTCTCCTAGTGGGAGCCCTGAGGAGGAATGTCTCCTGTGGCCCACATGTTCCCAGAAGGACAGCTTACCTACCTGGATCCTTCCTGCTGCATCTGACTCCCGGCATATGTCCACCTGACCCTCTGGGCAAAGAAAACTGGCTGGTGACAACTGGACAAGTAAGTGAGGGCAGTGACCACTGGGAAATTACCAAGGTCACTCCATGTGGGAAATCTCATGGCTGCCACAGATTGCCCGTGCAGAGTGGGGTGGCCCCACCAATAAATTGGCCTCCCCTCAGCATCTGCGGGGCTGTAAAAACGATGCCTGCCTGGCAGAGGTGTAAGGATTACCTGCAATAATCCATGGAAAGTGCTTAACAAAGGAAGCAGCAGGAACCCACAAAAGCTTCAGCCTCCTCTTGCCCATCAGCCAGTGCTCAGCGGAGGCAGTTCCAAGCCTCTCCACCCGTCACGCCTTTACCCAGCTCTCAAGCCTCATCTGGAGTCCCTTGCTTTCCTGTCCCCCAGCACCAGCAGGCCTCAGCACCCCATCTCACTGTAGCCCCAAGGCCACGACGAGACTAGGCAACAATGTGTACCATCTAGACACCAAATGCAGATGCACAGAGCCCACCACCTTACCCTCCACACAGTAGGTGCCTTACGCCTGTGTGTGGATGGACCAAAGATAACCAGAAGGCCCCTAGTGTGACTCCTTTTTTGACTAAGCACACTGTGTTTACACTCGGATTTCCTTATGCAGGCCAAGCCAGGTGAAGGAATCCATTCATACAGTTAAGGGAAGGTGGCACTGAATGGTGCCATCCTGTGCAGATTTTAAAGGCAGATATTGAGGAAGTTTTCCAAACTGAACACGTTCATTTATGAAATTGACCATGTACCAGACCCTGAAATATGCCATTTCTAAAGACTTTGCCCTCAAAACCAAGGGAGGACTATGCCCAGGCTGTGCCCTCAACCAGGCCTACTGCTTAGCTGCGTCAGTTCACACCTCTCAGGTGTAAATTCTGCAGGGGAAAAGTCCTAAGTGCTGAAGAAGTTTGTAAGACCCCCAAAACAGGAGAACAGCCCAGAAAATGAAAGTAACATTTGCAAAACCTGGATTCCCAAGATAACACAGTTGCTCCAGTTACACAGGCAGCCGGGGGCGGGCAGATAATATATATACCCCCACTCATGATGTCTGTGTTTCTACCAGGCATTACTAATCAATCCAGGTCCTTGAACCCAAGGTATTCAATACACACCCCTCCTAACTATTCATTAGTAATGCCCCTGGCAGACATTACTAATCAATCCCAGCCTTCATCCCCAAGGAGCTCACACATACCCCAACTTACTATGCCTGTGCCCTGACAGACATTACTAATTGATCCCAGCCCCAATTTCCAAAAAACTCTGACCTAGCCTTGGGTTCCTTCTCCAGTTGGGACTCCCAGCAGCTGCTGCCCTAAGAGGTGGAGCAGATGAGAAGACAAAGACTCTGACACAGGGCAAGGGGCTCATCACAGCTGCTGCTCAGGGAGGGGAGCACTTGGCTCTGACTCACTGCTGTGGAACTCCTCTCTGAGGCCTGCAGAGAGACAGATGGGGTGGGGGCTGCAGGGTGTAAAGGGGGTAGAGAGCAGGGAGGACAGGCACAAAGGGTTCCTATGAGCCATTCCCCTAAAGATGCTGAGGGGAAGGGCCCTACAGGGCAGGGCTGGGCTGGAGACTTGTCAAGGCAGGAGGGCAGGGATATGGGGGAAGGGGGGCAGGCTTAATGAAAAGCCCTGAGCCTCCGTCTCCTAGAACTGAGAGAACAGCAGCCTGTGGAGGGACCAGGGCCAGAGCAATACCCACCCAGGTGGGATGCAGAACCAGTACCTATCCCAAGCATGTCACTCAAGCTTATGGGATGTAGGAGGCAGTGGGTGTGGACATAGGCTCTCAAGCCTGGACACCTGAGCTCCAAATTAGGTTGGTGTGAACTCCTGTCCAGTGTCCCAGGGTTGAGCATGGAAAGGGTGAACGAGTGACGCTGTGTGAGCAGAGACATGTTCCTGGCGCACAGTGGGTTAGCAGCAAGTCGGAGCCTCTTCCCCCTCGCCCCACCCTCCTTGCTTTGTCCTAGGCATCCAGGTCTGGCTACCCAGCACCCCTTCCTCCCACTGGCCTCTAGATGCCTCAGGGTTCCAGTTAAAGTTGAGCAGGGGCAGGCACTGTGTTCCCGAATGCCTGACTCTGATGGCCACTCTGCCCTCCAGCTGTTCTGGAGCTTGACCCCAAGACTCCTCCCCATGACCCTTGCCCAGGGCCCTACAGTAGAGTGAGCCCTTCCATCAACCTATGCTCTCTACGTCAGCTCTGCCAGACACACAAGGTCAACTTCCTAACTTTGCCATCCCTCACTTGGTGCTGGCCTGGCTCACCACACCCATCTCACATGGGGGTGCCCACTCAGCTCCCCTCAGTCCCATCAGCTCTGCAAACAGCCCCCACTCAATCCCTTAAAATCTTTCCAACTTTCTTGTTATTTCCTTTGGAGACGCACAGAAGCATCGAGTGGGTTTATGGTTCCCGGAGACCCTGCTTTGCTTCTGTGTCCATGAATGCCAAAGTAACAGCAGAGCAACTCCGTTAGACTGAACGATCCACCCCTGGAGAAACCTGTTAACTTGTGATAACGCTCATCCACAGTGCTCCGCAGCAGGGCTCACAGAGGCCTTCCAGGCCTGGAGCTGGGAACAGGAGCCTGGCAGGCCGGAAAGGTTGCCTTCATGTATTCAGAGGCATCGGAATAAACTGGATTGAACGAGTTCTGCAGCTGGGTTCTGTTTCTCCTGAATTATTCATTCTCTTGACTGGGATACAAGGTTACTGCATCTTTCATGCTAAGGACCGAGCAGTGCTGTCCACTTCTAATAAGGGCTAGGGAGCCTGAATCTCTAAACGTGTCCACACTCAGGGCCTGCTATCTGCAGCCTGCCTCCTGGGCTCAGTAGCATTCTGGATCCAGAACCTGCATGCAGATGGAAGTTCCTTTCCTTCCTGCAGGAGAGAGAACAGCCCTGGGGTACAACATGGCTTGCTTCATTTTCCCAATGGACTCATATCCCAGCTCCAGGCACGTCTGAACCATTCCCATGGGCACAATCACCAAGCACACTGGGGGATGCACAGCCCTGTCAGAAAATGACCCCGGGGGCTCTTCTCCCTCCAGCATGCCAGTGCTTGTCTGACACAGAACTTGGAACTCCAGGGGACACGGGGGCAGAGGCCACCTGTAGCCTTCAGTTCTGCAAGAGCTCACCTGAGTTCTCCAAGGGTCGCTTTGGACAGGGGTATTTGAATGTTTGTTTGTTTTGAAAGAGGAAGAGAAAAAAAAATAAAATAAAGCCAAAGTTCTTTCTATTCCCTTGAAACACGATGGCTGGATGCAAACTGCTGGAAGTTCTCAAAGACTTATTTTCAAAGGGTGAATTTCTGAAGATTTCAAAAAAGATGGTCAAATATTATCTTTTCTTTTTTCCTTCTGAAGAACACTGCATCACAAAGTTATCTGAGTTTTACAGCCAGGAAGGTGAGGAAGGATAGATCTGGCCAGCTCAACCCAAGCATTTGAAAAAAAAAAAAAAGCATGCAGCCCACCTTAGGCTCAGCTTAATTTCTTTTTATGATCACGTTCTGAGGACCTGAGACAGGACAGCAAGGCAACAGCGCCATCTGTAGGACAGGCAGAGAAGCACCACAGCACAGGCAGGAGGCCCGCCCCGGGTCAGCCCTATTCAAGATGTCAGGCTCAGGGGATCCAATGCCCATGTACACCGTCTACACAGGTGCACACACACCAACACACCATACACATGCATACACACCAACACACCATACACATGCACACACACCAACACACCATACACATGCACACACACCAACACACCATACACATGCACACACCAACATACCATACACATACACACACACCAACACACCATACACATGCACACACCAACATACCATACACATACACACACACCAACACACCATACACATGCACACACCAACATACCATACACATACACACACACCAACACACCATACACATGCACACACCAACATACCATACACATACACACACACCAACACACCATACACATGCACACACCAACATACCATACACATACACACACACCAACACACCATACACATGCACACACACCAACACACCATACACATGCACACACACCAACACACCATACACATGCACACACACCAACACACCATACACATGCACACACACCAACACACCATACACATGCACACACACCAACACACCATACACATGCACACACACCAACACACCATACACATGCACACACACCAACACACCATACACATGCACACACACCAACACACCATACACATGCACACACACCAACACACCATACACATGCACACACACCAACACACCATACACATGCTACTGTACACATGCACACACCAACATTCCGTACACATGCATACACACCAACATACCATACACATGCCTACACACCAACATACCATACACATGCATACACAACAACATACCATACACATGCACACACCAACATACCATACACATGCACACACCCCAACACACCATACACATGCATACACACCAACATACCATACACATGCATACACACCAACATACCATACACATGCACACAAAAGCACCATACATCACACCAAACACCATGCACACCCACCACATACACACATCACACATGTAAACACTACACACCCACATGCATACATCACACATACACAAAGCGCATATATATAAACATGCACACATATACACATGCCTGCACAAACGTGCATACATACAATACACAGAAATATACACAAACCACATGTAGTTGCAAACACCACACACATATGCACACACATGCACACATCACACACACATGCAAACACCACACCAAATACATACCAAACACACACACCATTACCATGCACATACCCACCATGCACACAAAGACACATGCCAACAGAGCGCACACACCAAGCACACACTTCCACACACCCAACATACCACACACATGTGCATGTGCACACAAATCTACATGCATACAATACACACATATATACACACCACACACATGCAAGTGTGTACACATAAGCACATGCTATGCACACACATGTTATGCATGCAGCTGCATACACACACGGCTCCTTGGAAGGGCTAAATGCCGAGCTCAGTCATCCAAAGAATAAATGAATGACCATGATGGGCAAGATCTATCCGGTTTCTAATTGCCCGTTCTCTTTCATGCGTAATTGTCCCAAATCTGGGGCCCCAACCTGTGTAACTATCACTTACGTGCAGATATAAAGTGCAGGAGGTGGGCACTGCAGCATCCACACGGTGGTGAAATATAAAAGCAAGCTGCATACACACTCATTAACTGAGAGTGGTCAAATCCGTCAGGGCCTCTGTGCGTGGAGACCCGTGACATCACCATGCAGGAAGCACGTGTAGAGTTTGAAACTACAAAAGCAGCTCTGTCAGCACACTGTGGAACCTGCTGCCGTCGGAGGGCGTGTGCTCCACAGCCCTGAACTGGTGAGCGCACACCTTTGTTCCATACGTGAAAGAGTGTGTTCCAAACTGTGAGGTTCCCAGCAGTGACCACTGGGACAGGGAAGGGAGGCGATGATGATAATTCATTGCTTTGCTTTGCAGGGCCTGTGATGTGAGAATTGTGTTGCAAACACGCACTCTATTTGTTAGAATACACGCTGCTGGAGGCCCTGGTCAAGTCATCCTCTGAGGGTCTCTGGAAGGCAGGCTTTCAGGGCTGCACAGGTCTAAAACTTTTTTTATTTTCAGGCACTTGCATGATTTTGGCTTAGTGCAAGATTTGGTAAGCAATCTGGAGCTGTGACGCCAAGCCTCTGGTGTCTGCCGCATCTACCACTGGCCAGGAGAGGCCTAGTGCTAGGGGATTCTGCCCTAAGTCAGAAATCCTGCCTTCCTTCCTGAGAGCCTTTAGTAATCTGCCAAGCTTTGGTTTTCTGAAATTTCCACACTTGGCGTCCAGGGTGGGTCTTTGCTCCCGTAGCTCTTCATTTCCTTGGCCCTCAACATCTCTTCCCTTCTTCCCGGATTCTTTAACAAGGCGCTGCTCTTGTGGGCTCATTCTTCACTTTCCTGGCATCTGTCTCCGCATCTCTGCTGCCCTCTAAGAGCTCTGAAGGCATTAGCTCTGTCTGCTTTGCCCTCTGCCCACAGATCAGCTCAAGACCTTGAGAATCCCGTTTCTGCCTCCCTGGTTTCTGGGTTTGTCTGCCTGAGTCTGCGAAGCATCTAGCTTTTTGCTCTTTCAGCCCGGGTGCTGGGTTCACCTGCTCCGAGAGCTTCTGGCCCTTCATCCATTGCATCTGGGCACCGTGCATGCCTGCTGTTGACAAGGTGTCTGCCCCCTGCCACTAGTTGCTTATCCCTCTGAGCTAAGCCCATTGCTTTTCTGCCTGGCACATGGATGGATGCTCACTGCCTGTGATGATGGGAGAGGGGTGGGACCTGCTGCCCATGAGTTGACAGAACCTATTTTCGGGGTGTGGAGCCTACTCCCCTCAACACATACCCACTGCCTTCCTGAGGTCACTAACTCTCCAGCGTGACCCCAGATCTGGAAGTAACTAGTTTGCCCTGGGGCCAAGCCATGACAGGACACCTGGAAAAACAGGACAGAGCCTCCTCCTCTCAACTCAGACCTAGATCCGTCCTTCAGCAGAGACACTAGAAACCCCATCTCCACATCCCTGGTCTCTGCCTTTCCCCTGGGCCCAAGTCTCACTTTGGGTACTGTATTAGTTTTGTTTCTGTGGCTGTGATAGAAACACTGACCAAAGCAACCTATAGAAGGAAGAGTTTATTTGAACTTACGGTTCCAGGGGAATTACAGTCCGTCACGGAGGGAAGGAATGATGGCAGTGATGGCTGGAGCAGGAGCAGCAGAAGCCAAGCTCTCACATCATCACAGGCACAGGAAGCAAGAGAGAAGACTGGAGATCCAGCAAGGCTTAAGAACTCTCTAAGCCCACCCAAAGTGAAGAGCTTCCTCCAGGATAGTCACACGGTCTAAGACCTCCCATAACAGCGCCACCAACTGGGAACAAAATGTCCAAATACTTGGAGCCTATGGGGGACATTCTTGTTTTAACCACCACAGGTGCTGTCATGGTTGGCCCTCTGGATTCTTCTGTTTCTAGAAAGGTAGTTCCATGTCCTTTGTGTGTTCGAGGCTGTCTAGCCCCTTGTAGGGCATGTAGCTGGCTAACCATCTACCCTCCCAGCCAGAAAGACTCCAAATAACTCGAGAGTTACTGTTACCTGTGCCCACACATGGTGTGGATGGCTGGCCTCCCAGATGAGTTTCGAGGTCATAGTTGACCTGTTCTGCAGTGTCACCCAGCTTAATTGTGTCTGGCAACTTAATTGGTGACTCTAAATAAATTCGAATGTTAAACGTCTGCTCATCAACGCCTTGTATCAGATTTGGCAATCCTCTTCCTTTGTTAGAACGGACCGACTCACATTTTCTCTCTTTTCTCTACCTCGCCTCTTTCAGTGAGGAACGTCTGGCTTCTGTGTTTGCAGACTAAGCAAAACATTTCAAACTCGTTTTCTCTTCTGCAGTTACAAACCTCAGTCTTCCTCTTAAAGGGACGAGCAGGTTGTTAAGGCCCCGAGAGTGCAGCTGAGCCTTCAGGTCTCTGACTCGCTCCCTCTTTTCCGTCCTCTCAATAACACTAGACGCTCTTGGGAAGCAAGACTGGCATAATTCCACGGGATGCTTTCTGGGGTGTCAGCTGACCCAACCCTCCCTCAGGCGCATCTTCCAAACCTATGAGATGGAGGTCTGTGCCGTTCCCTCTTTATTTGGCTAGTCATAATCACCATAGCAGCAGAATGAATGGTTAGAAACACAGGGTGCCTGGTCCCCAGAGGCCCTCCTGGTAAAACACAGGCAGGATATTCGAATCAAGATGCCACGGTGTCACTCAAGAGAAAGAGAAAGTGGACAGCGGGCCACTTCCCACACAACCACAAGCCATTCTCTCCACTTCCACAGCCCCGCTTTCTGGTCACTGACTAGCAGACTCTGATCCCAGGACTTCCAGCCCTAAACCCCAGATGCCTTCTCACCGTACTTAATCTGAAACACCTGGGAACTCTCTGCCTGCCTCCCCTTCACCTTCCCTGAGCTCCCTGTCTCCTGGGCCTGAAGTTCTCCCAACCTCCTGCTGTACTCGGACCATGCCTTCCCAGCACTGCAGAGAAGCGCTGTGGAACCCTCCCATGCAGCTTCACACAGCAGGTCCCTCAGCGCTCGCAGGGTCTGCCCCGCAGCTACCTTGGCCATAGCTGGAACCTGGATGTGGGCTCCATCTCCCTCTCTTCCTCATCCCCCCATGCATTCCCTTCCATGCTCACATTCAAACAAGGTCCACAAGCCTGTAGTCTAGCAACCCTGCCCAGAAACTAGGAGGAATTCGGTGAACGTTGGTGATTGAAAAGGCTTTATGGCTTTAATGAAACAGATGTCAAAGGTTCCTCCCAACCACACAGACAGATTCAACTTCAGGATAACGGGGTCTCCCTCTCAATGGCACAGGCAAATTAAACTTCGAAATGGATCGTTTGGCAGAAAAACAATGAAGACATTCTTCAGCAGAAGCACAGAGAAAAGCGAGGTGCAGTAACCCCACTCTCTGCTGGAACTCAAAGCAGCGGCTGCAACACACGCCTGGACTGGAATTTACAGCTGCGTTATTCAGGGCCATGGCCAGGCAAAAAAGCCCAAGTACCTGCTCATACGTGAAAGGTCAGTGTAACACAGTACATGCTTACGATGGGCCTGGGCTCAATCTAAAACAAATGCAATTCAGATGCATATTACAACACGGATGACCCTCAAAGACAGGCAAGAAAACATAAAACCGAGAGAAAAATACTTAATATGGCATGTAAGACTGCTCTGTAGACGTGAGCTTACACAGCGACTTCAGAGACGGCAACCTGCTTCGAGATGACAGGAAACGGGTATGCTTGGGTACAGGACTTCTTGGGGTTAATGAATATTTATAAATATAGATACGTACATATTTACACTGCTGTGGTGACTCTATTCGCCTTGATTTTAGGAAATTAGATTAATATATGCCAAGTTTCTTATTAGATGAATCAGCACTAGTAAAAATTTTTTCCATCTGTTTAGCTTAATACTGTAAGGAAAGTCCTGATTTAGCATTCTTTATTGGTTTTATTAAAACGAGCTCTGATAATTATGTGCACAAGTCAGCCAGGCCTGATGCACCAGGCAAAGCAGAGTGAACTGTCCAACATTGAATTCTTGCTTACCCTGATGTTGCTTGTCAACAGAACTCCAAGTTCGCACCCATATATTACTTCTGTTCCCTCAAAATAAAAATTCACTTCTACACGTGTTTGTCAAAATTGGTAGCACTTTAACAAATAGCTCTCAAATATAGAACCTTCTAACATGTCATTAAATATTCTCTTTTGAATATAATTTAGGCCTTTTCAGTTACATTAGGAAATTCAACTAATATATTTCCATAAATTACAATAAATAATATCCTGTTAAACATATGAGGGGTGTTCAGCCAATGAGTGATGTAATTTAAGCTCAGCTCTTTCTTCCTCCCTGGGTGTCTCTGGTTCTTCAAACCAGCCGTGCTTATTAGGACACGACTTGTCCCACTGGGGATCTTTCAGAGTGCCACAAGCCAGTGTGACTCAGAGCGAGGAGGTGGGAAACATGGCCTGAAAGCTGATCAGCCTCTGCTATGGTCTGGGCCACCCTTGCTAAACGTCCTAGGAGCCATTACAGTAGCCTTAGGTGTTCAATAAAATGTGCTTTGCTACAGGCCCAAGCTGTGCTCGAGCTGGGACCCAAGCTGTGATAGAAGGGTTCCAGACAGCACATGGGCAGGTACTTGCTTCACCGGCATGTTTTGAAATTAATACGGTAGGTGACACTTACTTCGCCCAACAATAATGAATGATATGGACATAAAATGTCCCTTTAAGAAAATCTATTTAAAATTTTAAATGTACATATTAAAGAAAGACACATGCCCTGCACCATAGGATTGAAACAATCCACAGAGTAGAAATAATGGCTCTTGTTAACCAGCAGCACCTAGATACTCAGAGAGCAGAGAGGTCAGTGCTGCCCAGAGGCTCCAGAACATGGGTCCAGGTCTGGGAAGAAAAACAGCTAGAACTTGAGAAGTGCATGGAGAAGCAGCCGACAGAAAGGATGGGGCACTTTTCCTGCCTCTACCCTTTGTCAGGACTGAAAGGGTGCCAGGATAGAGGGGAAATGTCACCCACGCTTCCCCAACATGGCAAAGGCCTGGAGCAAAGGCATCAGCTCAGCACAGTGACTGAGATCACCTGCATTTCCTCTTCAAATGAACTGGCTGCAGGCAGCCCTCACCTGGGCCCCTGCTCACGGATCACCCTCTCTCCTAAGATTCCCAAGTTCTCTCTCTTACCAGCTCTGGGCAAATTCAACTCTGGCACCCGGTCCCACCCAGCACCCTTCTCTGAAGTCACTACGTTCCCACCATCTGGTCCTGGACCTAGAGGCTCCCTGACCTCAGAGGGCTTTCCTCCCGTTTGCAGGTGCCAAGTCATGAAATTGTAGGCATTGGGGAAAACACTTTATATAAATACAGCAAGGTGAAACAATCTAAACCAATTGCTCAGGAACCTTCCAGAGTTCAGGAAGTTTTTAAATCCTGATGATGAGTTCTCTGGTACAGTAAGTTCGTGAGGACAATGGGTTACCCTGGATCTGTTTCTCTTGGAATGCTGGTGAGCCCCACATGCTGCATACTCCCAAACTGAGCTTCAGCTGTGACAGTGGGCCTCCCTGGGCCTCCCTGGGCCTTGCTTATCTGAGGGTGGAGCTATATGAGGAGGGAGCTATCCAGGGAGGGAGTTATCTGGGGAGGGAGCTATGTGAGGAGGGAGCTATCCAGGGAGGGAGTTATCTGGAGAGGGAGCTATCTGGGGAGGGAGCTAGCCAGGAGGGAGCTATGTGAGGATGGTATCATCTTGGGATGAAGCTATCTAAGATGAACTCTCTGGAGATGGCACTATGTGGGCATGCACTGTCTTGGGATGGTGCTGTTTTATGATGTTGCTCTATAGGCTCATTCTATCTGGGAATGGAATTATTTTGGGATGGTGATATCTGGGGATGGAGCAATGTAACATGGAGCTATCCGGGCATGAAAGCATACTATCTGATAGCCATCAAGCTATCTGCCAAGAACAGCTCTATATATTGCATGTGGTACCTGACCTCTCCCTATCAAAGCCAATCTCTGCCCAAGTCGTTGCCTCCAGCATGGGGTTCCTCTCTCTGCCTGCAGAGCCCTGTAGGGCCAGACTGGAGCTTTCAGTGTTTGATCGCTGCAGGTCTTATGGGAACTTTACCTCATCTATGATTCCTGTCTCTAAGGACCTCGTGTCACATCATTTGATTTTCAATATATCCATATGGAAAATTGCCAGCACCTGTTTTCAGGAGTCTACTGTCTTTACATGTGGACCATGGTCTCATAAATTATTCTTTCATTTGATACATTTAACAAAGTTCTACTGGGCATCCAACTTAGGGAAACTTCAACTGGACAGGAACCCAATCATGTGCACATCTCTGGAACCTTCTAGACAACCTGTAGATTTTCTGCTTCTCATCCTCGTGTACTGGACATCTCTCTTCCCTCCCAGAACCTTCTTTTGGAAGTGTCCCACTAACACTGATTGTTTTATATGCCCACTCTGTGGGGTTTAGATGGAGCTCACTACACACGAGTTCCAGGAATGGGTCCAACATCTCAGCCACATCCATGGGAATCAATGCAGAGAACACACAGCCCAGCCCAGTTAAATGAAACCAGCTACAGGTGCTTGCTGGACAGGGCTCCTTCTCTGGACAGCAGCTTAGCTGATGCAACCTGAGGTGGTGCTGCTCTGACATCACCTGGCAAGGACTTAGACTACACAGTGAATGGATGCCGGGGGACCACCTCCTGCCATCATAGGCCAGGGACTGCCTGTTTGCAGCCAATTGGATCTCTTTCCTCTTTGTAAATGCAATTTAAGCTGGGTTTCACCTTAACTGGAGCATCCTGGTAAATGTGATGTTGGGCAGGGTTGTTGACACCTAAGCAGGACAAGCTCAGTGACCTTGGCTGAACCAGCCTACATGGCCTGCTTGCAGCCAATGCTTGCACTGACCATGTGGTCCTTGGAGGTGCCATGTGGCCCTTGGAGGTGCCATGTGGCACAGGGCATGGGACAGAGAGAGCAGTGTCCTTTCTGCAGAGTGAAGTAGCCTTTCAAGACTTTGCTAACCACAGGAGCGAATTCTGTTTCAAAAATCTTCCACCATGGACAGCGATAGGCACTTTCTTTTGGATGGGCAGCCAGTGGTAACTTAAAGATAGAGGAAAAACCCGGGTGTGGTGACACACGCCTTTAGTCCCAGCGCTGAGTTCAAGGCCAGCCTGGTCTACACAGTGAGTTCAGGCCAGCTGGGGCTACAGGGAGACCTTGTCTCAAAAAGACAAAAAACAAAACAAAAAAAACTTCAAGGTTATCCTTGACTGCATAGCAAGTGGAAACCAGCTGAGATACATGAGACCCTGTCTCAAAAAATAAAAATAAAAATGAAAAGATAGAGAGCTCTTTCAAAGAACACATTCCTTGGAACAAAGGGCATATTGTCCTGTAAATCTGAAAAACACTGGCTCCAGTAAATTGATGGTTTATTTTGTTCAGTTTCTAAGAACTCTGTAGGAAACACAACTTCCAGGGAGTATGCTAAGTTTCCTTCCAGTGACCACACAGAAGTTCCTCCCTTAAAAACAGAAGACCACGCAGGGCTGATTTGCTTCCTAGGGCCGATGCACTGAAAGCCCCACCACAGTGTGTGTTCTCCTGTGTTCAGTCTCAGGGCCTTACGCCTATTGCTATAGTCTCTCTCCCACCAAGCCTGGAAGTCATGCCGGGGTGTGGCAGGCGGAGAGTTCACATTAAGAACACTTACATGCAGCCAGGCACAGTACATGCAAAGTTTTGGCATGTCATGATGAAGAGAAACATCCTGTTTGGGGTGATTTAAAAAGTTTACCTAAATTCTAAGCAGCCATTCCTTAATAAAATATCTGGGCCACCGTCTTTAGTGGGTCTAAATATGGACACCTCTGTCATGGCCCCCTTGCGGGCACGCGTGAGTCCCACCTCGACACAGATGTCAGGGTCAGGCACCTCCAGCTGGCTGCTCTGCACAGATATCCTTTCCTTAGGACCAAAGAACCCATTTGGAAATCCTCATTTGAAGTCGTTCACTTTGAAATATCTTTGAACTTGTCTCAATTCCTTTTGCCTTTCTTTTAGGCAAACTGGAAACTTCTCAAACTTTCAGAGACTTCCCAGTTTATACTTAAAATTCTTGAGGAATTTCTAGGGCAACGTCGTCATAAAAGGGCTTTGTCTGATAAATCCAGTTAAACCCGATTCATTCCCATGAGCTCTGTTGAAGATTTTTATTCATCTTGAAAACAAATGGGGGCATGGAAACTTAAAATAATGGGAAAAGATAGAGGGTTCCAAATTGTGTCATTGTCTACTTTTAAGGCAGCCAAAATGAACCTGCCGGCTCAGACCTGTAATTGCATCTACTTGGGAGGCTGAGATGAATAACAAGTTCAAGGCCAGCAGGCAACTCAGTGAGACCCTGTGTCAAAGTGCACAAAGAAAAGAGAGGGCTGGAGATGGAACCAGGAAGGGCCTGGCTGGAAGAAGCAGTCACTGGGGTGACCTAGCCTAGTGGGTGTCTCTGGGCTTCCTGTCAGCTAACGTCATGTGCTCATCTGAAGCAAGACCACCAATGTGGAACCCAGGCACCGTGCTTCTCCCACCATGAAACATGAGCCCAAATAGGTCCTTCTTCCTCTGGGCTGGTCAGAAAGAGGAAAAGTCGCTAATGTAGTAGGTACCATGACTTTCCCTTAGGGAATCACAAAGGAGGCCTCCCTTTAGGGGTTGGAAGACTGGGCCCCGCTGGCTGGTTGTTGCAAATCTTCAGTATAAAGGAATCTTCACTGACCAGGAACAACTTCCATTCAGTTGCTCTGGTCTGTAGGGCCTAGTGCAGGATCGTATTGGGTCTCCATAAGGTTATCAAATCTCAGCTTGAGTCCTATGGACCCTTCAGCCTGCCTTCATACTGGCCCACAGGTAGTCACCAGTTTCATAGACCACATGCCCATCCCTAACCCCATCACAGACTCACACAAGCCTCCATAGGCAGCACCTACTTTTTACCTTACGGTAACTTAGCTCTGTATTTCTGTGTCAAGGACCCAGACTGTGATGTCAAGCAATCCTGAGTTCAAGTCTCCCCTCTGTCACCTGATAGCTGCAGATTAGCACAAGCGATGGACCTCTCTACAGGGGTGTCCTCAGTTCTGGCTCATGTGTGATCCTACCCCACAGGACTGAGTGGGGATTACACTGGATCACATATGGGGAGGGTATCATGGGGAGCCTGGCACTCAGAAAGAGCCAAACTAAGGGCAGTGTGTTCCGTGATTGTCAGATTGGAAATCTGACCCCTTATGGCCAAGCCCTTCTGTCACCATGGGCAAAGAAGCCAAACCTGACAGGGGATGGCCGAGGTCCTGGTGAGCCTTGACTTATCTCTTGCAGACAGACCAATGTGGACCTTGAGATAAAAGCACAGAGCCTATAGAGCGAAGCAGGCCTGGAAGACTCAAGGTAGTTGAGGGACTTAGTGCCACTGGGCTGAGAGGCTGAACCCCATGTGACAGGCTTTACCACTCTAGCAAGGATTCAAAGGATAAGCTCCAGCATTTACCAGCTGGTCACCTAGTGCTGAGCTTTCCTGCCAGGACAAGCCTTGAATGACACAGCCTCACCAAAGATAAGTTGGTTGACTCAATCAGGCCCCAGTAGAGCCCTACTCAGTCTTCTCTGAGCACCCGATCTCTGTCCCGCACACAGCTCCTAGCTGATCCTTTCTGTGATGAATCTTTACTGTCAACTAAACTAGACTTGGAGTCATCTAGGAGGCAGACCTCTGGGCCTGTCTGTGAGGACTTTTCCAGAGGCTTAGCTGTGGTGGGAAGACCCACCCTATATGTGGGCAGCACCATCGCAGGGGCCGGTGTCCTGAACTGAATAGAGAAGAAAAAGTGAGCTGAGCATCAGCATCCTTCTCTGCCTCTGACTACGGTGCCATGTGACTGGCTGCCTCCTGCTCCTGCCGCCATGCCTCTCCCACCATGATGGACTGCACCCACTAACTGTGAGCCCCAGAAACCCTTCCCTCCCTGAGATGATTGGAATTTTGTCACAGCAATGAATAAAAGTAATTTGTACACTTTCTTTTCGCATGGCAACAGGTGTATTGGGAAGAATAACTGGAATCGGCTCCAAGTATTGTCCGTAGAAACTTAGGACAGGTCATCACGGCTCTTTCCAAGTTCAAAGACTGTATGTGCAGTTGAAAGTCACTTTTAGAAGTCATACCATGCTCCTACATACACCAGTAGGTCCATCACCATTGCTGGGTGTCCTCTACACTGTGGCCTCTGTACTATGCATTTTCCCAGGTCACTTCTTCAATCACCACCTTGAGCAAGCTGGAAGAGCACTCAGCAGCCTAAAGGAAAGAGCTAAAGTACAGTTCATAGGAGCGTGGGTTCCCAGGGCCCTGAATGAAACAAGCCCATCTCAAGGGGCCATGTGCTGCGTAATTCCATTTAGAGAGCAAAATAAACCTAATGAATACCCCAGTCTCAGGGAAATGGGATTTTCAGGTTAACTGTGATGGAAAAGGTGGAGAGATGTGGAGCCAGGTTGCTGGGCAAGTGGTGGGAAATGACAGCAATGAACTCAAGGGATTCAGCAAGGCCTGTGTGATCCAAGCCCTGCTTGTCAGTATGGGGAGACTCTCACAGCAGATTCTCGGGAGAGAGGGGAGGACCAGGAGGTAGAGCGGGCCGTTCTGGGTTTTATGGCTTGTTTTGAGGTGACAAGAGGGTAAAAAGGATCAGAAGCTTTTTGGCTTTGATAAGCTGTCCTCTCAGCTCAAAACCCTCAATACCACAAGATGCCTGCTGTGGGGTATCATGTAGCTGCACATACACTGCAGTGTGAGCACACACACAGGCACTCCCTCTTACACACACACACGCACACTCACATACACACATATACACATATGCATACACATACATATGGCATACTCACACATACACACATATACACACCACATACTCATACACATGTATACACACACACACACACACACACACACACGTGCGCGCACATACACACACGATCAAGTATGCCTTGACTGAGTGGATTATAAACAGAAATCGACTCCTGACAGTTCTGGAGACCGGGGGTCTGAGTTCAGTGGGCAGGATGGAGGTCTCAGGTTGCAGAGTGCTTCTCATGTGCAGGAAAGAAGACAAGAGAGTTCTTTGCAGCCCCTTCACAGGGCACTAAAACCAGTCAAGAGGGCTGTGCCCAACTTCACACCCCCAAAGTCCTGACCTCCTGATACCAGTGTTTTGGGGTCAGAGTTCAGCATGTGAGTTCTGGAGGGACAAAGACTTGAGGTGGGCACCAGCTTGGTGGCACGTGGTGGAGTCAGGTGGGTGCACTGAGATAAGTCTCAACTTCATGCTGTGGTTTCTCAAGATGAGACTTCGGGGGGAGTTAAGTGGGGTGCACATGCCTTCCCTGTTACACATCAAAGCCCCGATCATTCCCATCTTTATGAGGGAAAAGCACTGTGCTGTCCAGCAAGTATCAGGTCCTTTGTGACCTTGAGCCTGTCCCCTGACCTTGCGGAGCCTCAGATCCCCTCACACACCATTCTGGTGAGCATGCCAATCCCTGATGACAGCTTTTTTTTCTTTTTTTTTTTTTTGAGACAGGGTCTCTCTGTAGCCCCACCTGGCCTGAAACTCGCTATGTAGACCAAGCTGGCCTCGAACTCACAGAGATCCTCCTGCCTCTGTCTTCCAAGTGCTGGGATTAAAGTCATGTGCCACCATGCCCAGATAGCAGCCTTTTTTAAATTATCTGATTTGCTTAAAGTAACAACAATCTCTACCGCATGAAACAAAAAGAAATTGATGCATACATAGGCTGTGACTTTGTAACAGGAAGTGCGGTGACAAAGATGGTCACCCATCACCAGCTAGTGGTAGAAGAGACTTGTATGCTGCAACAAAAATATACCGATAACACGGAAAATCAGGATGAAATGCCTCTGCAAAGGAGCAAAAGTCTAAATGAACATGATTTTTCAAGATCAAGGAAAGACCAACCACACAGAGATGGATGGTCTAAGAAGAGGGAAGGAAACTTGTAGGTGAAGCCAGCACGAGTCCCTGCTCTGACCTGGAGCCTGGGGAAGTTTGTAAACAGCCAGGTGAAAGGCAAGGGGGAGATGGAGCTGAAATGGGGGCCTCAGCAGCCTCACAGAGCTGGGAGGTGAAGGCCGTGTTCAAGGGCACTGAGACCCTGGGGCATGTACAACAAAGACCTCAGAGGGAAGGTGGTGGAATCCCAAATTCTGCTCTGGAATTTTCTTTCATATTGGTACTGTGTGAGTGGAGACTAGCAGAGGTCAGGATGGTGAGCAGACAGGGCTCTGGGTATCACAGGAATTGCCATCCTCAGCCTTGTGGTGGGAGAAGATTAGATGTGAGCAAGAGCCACAATGAGCAAAGAGACAGACAGAAGGAGAGGGACTCTGTCTCACATAGTAAAGGGGATAGGACAAGCCTCTTGGCTTAAGGATATTCCCCTAATACAACTGCGTGATAGGAGCTAAAATAAAACCACTCCTTGGAAGAATATAATATCAGATATAGTTTCTATACCATCGATCAAAAACCTAAAAATAACATGCGAAAGAAAGTAAGGCACCAAGGAAGCAGGCACTAGGAGCTGGTGATCCACATGATAAAGACCCGAGAAGATGGCTTGAAAACTAGCTGTGAGGGCTGGGGCTGTAACTCACTGGGGCAGTGCTCACCTGCCATGCACCAAGACCTGGGTTCCACCTCCAGCTCTGTAAAAACAGAGCATGGTGGTACACACCTGTAATCCCAGTGCTCAGGGGGTAGAGTCAAGAGGACCAGGAGTTCTAGGTTATCCTCAGCTATAGAGCAAGTTTGAGGCCAGTCAGGGCTACATGGTACCCTGTCTCAAAAAAGAAAAAGATGGGCTGGAGAGATGGCTCAGCTGTTTAGAGCACTGACTGCTCTTTCAGAGGACCTGGGTTTGATTCCCAGCACCCACATGGGAGCTAACAACTTTCAATAACTCCAGTTCCAGGGCATCTGACACCCTCTTTTGACCTGTGAGGGCTTTGTATGACATGGGTGCACTTACATGCATATAGACAATATACTCATAGACATAAAATAAAAATAACACTAATCGACATTATGTATTCAAAAGACGTGAGTCTAACAACAGATCTGACATGAGTGAGGGGAGAGAATTCATGGATGAACCATGGCGTGGAAGCCACTTGGAACAGAAACATGAAAAGGGGACAGAAAGTGAACACACCGTTCTAAGGTAGCACACAGAGCTAGATTTCTAGAAGTCACAAAGTGGGAAACGGAGGGTTAACCCACCATTGAAGAGGTAATAGACAAGGGTAACCCCGAGTTGAAAAATAAAAAGTCACCTGTTCAAAACTGCTATAAACTCTCAAGAGGTTAAATTTAAAAACTAATAAAAACAACAACAACAAAAAAACCCAGGGAAGTCTTAATAAAACTACAAAGAATATAGCACAAAAAGTTAAAAGCAATCAGGAGACGAAAAGATATAAAACACATTCTCAAAAAAAAAAGTCATTAAGATTGACAAGTGGAGGATCAAGACGGGACCACTGGCGTCCTCCAGAGTGTTCACACCAAAGGGAGAGCAATAGCAGAAACACAGGGTCCTGTGAAAGGAGGATTGGGGCTTCTATGACAAAGAAGCCCACATCCAACCAAAACTTCTATACCCAGCAAAAGTGTCGTCCAAAGTGAGGATGAGAGTCCAGATACACGGGGTCCTACAGGCCTGGGATCAGAAAGTGCCACCTGCAAAGTCAATCACAGTGTTCCATAGAGAAATGCAGGGTGGGAGGAGGATGTGAGATAAAAATGTGTAAATATGCAGCTCAGGGTCCTACAGGCCTGGGATCAGAAAGTGCCACCTGCAAACTCAATCACAGTGTTCCATAGAGAAATAAATGCAGGGTGGGAGGAGGATGTGAGATAAAAATGTGTAAATATGCAGCTCAATCTCAAGAGTTATGGAGAGAAATGAACAAACTGTTCCACAGAATTTGCAACCTATTTAGGAATACAATATACCAATATGAGGAACTGTGAGAAAGGTCAGATCAGGTTAGAGCCTTGGGTCCCTCAGGGTCAAAACCCTAATTATAGTCATAATTATACATATTATAATGCCTAGCTTATTACTGTGAAAGCAACATGATGCATAACAAGCCAAAAAGGAAGAAATATGAATTAATATGAACACTAGATACAAAATCTTTACCACAGTATATCATATATTTCCAGTAATACTTAAAAAGTATTATAAAAATAGATTAGAGGTGAGTTGGATACATTATAGAGATGGAAACAGGCTGAACATTTGTAAAGTCTGGTGAACTTCATCTTGCTCTGAGAAACCAGCTTCTCAGAACAGAGCCACTCTAAATGGGGTCAAGGCAGCCTTTTGCCAGCCTAACTTCGGAAACCAGCTAGGGGTTCGAGGCCCCAGGGTCCCCTCATTTCTAGTCACTGGACCACAGATTCGGGTATCTCCACAACCCCTCGGCTGACTCACAGAATCACGAAAGCACGGCAGCTACATTAACAGCTTTATTAGTGTGGCGGACGCAACGTAAAGCCAGAGAGGCACATGTGGTGGGCCTCCAGGGCATATTTAGAAGGTTCCACCATCTTCTGTCCTTAGCCTTGGAAAGTTAGAACTCCTTGGTGGTGAATGTTAATTGTCAACTTGACAGAATCTAGAATCATCTGGGCAATGGGGCTCTGGGCAGGGCCTCTGAGGGATTTTCTTGATTACATTAATGAGGCAGGGAGACCCACTCACTGCATGTGGCACCACTTCCTGGCTGAAATCCTGAGCTTCAGAAAAAGGAGGAAGTGAGCTGAGCCCCAGCATCCATCCCTCTCCATCCCCGATTGGAAGGGATGTGACCAGCTGCCTCAAGTTTCTGCTGCCTTGACTTCCCCGCCATGAGGGAGATTGCACCTTGAACTGTGAGCTCAAATAAACCCTTCTTTCCTTCAAGTTGCTCCTGTCACAGCAACAGGAAAACAAACAACAAAAGACTAAGACACCCTACCAGCTATTAATGTGCCAACCAAGAAGCTCGGCTGACTTGAGCCTTTGGAGTCCAGAGTTATAACTGGGCCCGAGTCACATACTACTCATATAGCTAGCTAATCCCTAGTATCCAGATCCTTCTGGGTTGGGCTGAGACCTTTAGTTTCTGGTCCTTCCCAAGGTCAGTGCAGTGTGTCATGTGCCAAAGCCCTGACCACAAATGGCACCACAGACTGCCCCCAGCCCCCAGCAAACAGGGACACTCAGGCTGAATCCCTGACCTAAAGCCAGCTCCCCACCCAGCTCTGCTAGCAGAGTAAAGGGGAGAACATACCCATCATTGTAATATATGCTTGCTGAAATTCCACAGGATTCATAATTTTAATAACAAATCTCAGCAAATTGGAATAAAAGGAAATTTCCTTAATCTGATAAGAGTGCCTACAGAGAGAACTTCTCTGAATTGTAAATGCTTAAAGCCTTCCCCAAGGCAGAGAGAAAAACAATGATTTTCATTTTCAAAGTTGTTGGAAGTTCCAAGCAAGGTCCTGAACAGTGGTGATGGAGCGGTCAGCAGCAACAGCACCTGCTGGAAAAAGCAAAACGCTCACATCCAAGCTTGACGCCCAGAAAATCAAGAAGAGCCAGGAACTGATGGATTATCACATGGCCTGGGCATCTCCGACTTGTGTGTGGCACAGGAAAGCAACAGCAGTCACATACTGGTCACAGGCAAGTAGGAGCTGAGACTTAAACAACTGGTCATGTTTACAGAATCAGTAGAAAGATCAACCCTCCAGGAATAAACTGACATGAGACCCTCATTACTTCTGGAGAGAAAGATGGAAAAAAAAAAACATAAAAAGCATAAAAGACCCATAAAAAGGAGATACTCTGCTCACAGACTGAGGATTTGTTTTGAAAAAAATGTGAAGAATCCAAAGTTTTATACAGAACAAGAGCAAACCAAGAGCCACTGGAGGCTTGGAAAGAGGCAGACCACATGGAGGGCGGTACTGTGACCCAAGCAGGACCCACCAGGAAATCCCAGCAGTTACACACACGGAGCTGACTTCCCGAATTATTTCTGGGGCTTTTCTTATTGTGAGGCTGTCCTACAAGACTCGGCTTCTCAGCAGTGTTCCTTGTTTCTAACCACTGAATGCCGGTAACAACGCCTTCCCTCACACACGTGTGACAGAGCAGTAACGAATCATCCCATAGTAATGATAAAATGTACTCATGGTTGAAAACCACTAGAATAGACAATTAGAGGCTATGAATTCAAGAGTCAAAGGAGAAGCTGACTGTGGATATGATTCCTTGATTTATAGAAAGGACGGCCCTGCTTCACATCACAGCAAGAATCAAGTCTCTGTGACTGACTGGCCTAACCATTGTTAGGGTTCAGATCTATAGCAACCCCCTCCCCAATGCAACAGGGCCTCACAGTTTTGCAAGCCATCTGGAATTACAGGAAGGAACTGAGTTAATGAGCACCCCGACTGCCTGCAGACAAGAGAAACAGACTCCCTACACCTATGACCCAAGACCTGATTACTGCAAGAGCCGTTTCAGCACAGCCTGCAGCCCCTTTGATAATCTTAGAAGATAAACAGGCCCCTGCACCCCAGACCCACTGATGTAGGAGCTGTCTCAGTACAAGTTTCTTCCCCCTGATAAGTTTCATAATGTATAGACCCCTTATCCCATGACCCAGATCCTGGCTGATGGAAGAGGGTAGTTTGACAGAGACTGTTCTCTCCTGATAAGCCCTGGGCTCTCTCCCCTGCCTAACTTGTTTAAAAAATATTTTTCTGCCTTCCACATCCCCCCAAACCCTCCTATAAAAGTTCCCAGCCAACAGCCTGTAAACTGACAGCTCCTCCATCCTTAACTGGGGACTGTCCGGTGCGTTTTCTCTGCCAATAAACTATCCTGCTGGAGTTCATGTCTGTGTCCTGGTGCTTTCTCCCGATTTGACTCAATTTACCTATCAACCATGAAGGTGAAACTATAGCACAGTGTCTAGATAATGAGACAATCTGCTTTTAATGGAGCATGGGTCCAGCACAGCTCGTGAAGGAGGAAAGAAGATATCATGAACTTTATTTAAGGCAAGAACTTCAGGGGCCAGAGACATGGCACAGTAAGGTGCTTGCTGCTCTTGTAGAGGAGCCAATGGGTTCCCAGCACCCATTCCCACCCATTCACAACTTCCTAAACTCCAGCTCCAGGGGATCCAGCATCCTCTTCTGGCCCCTGTGGGCACCTGCACTCATGTACTCATGTTGTAGTACATATTTCTACCCAAATATCTAACAAGAACCACTGTCTAGCACAGAGAATTAACTACAGAAATAAAACCAAAGCCAATGGCCCAGGGGAAAACTGGTCAAAGACCTGAGACACTGCCCCAAAGAAACTAGCCACATGGAGTAGTGTGAGAGAAAGAGCTCAGCATCATCAGTCATGGGGAACTGCAGATCAAAGCCATCTTCCTGCAGCCTGAGGCACGAAGAAGATGAACACAGCAGAGAGATCAGATCATGTCCAATATTGCTTAGGCTTCAGAACAACTGAAGCCTCCTTGAGGCCTATGGGCATTAGATGGGACAAGCCCAGGATGGTCCCCTCAATCTGCGAGTTCTGGGTCAGTAGATGCTCCTGGATATCAACAGGGACATCTTATAGGCCAGGAAACCAAGCCTCAAGGGTCACCAATGCCAACTGCTGATGGCTTTCCCATATATTAATGGAACTGTCTCCTATAGAAATTACCCCTGCCCCCTGAGTGTTATGGAGCTGATCACCTCCAGAACTCTCCATGGTTTCAGGCTGCATGGAGCCCCCAACAGGATGTCTGCCTACTTAAGTAGCCATCCTGGGATCTGCTTCCAAGGAATGCAATAAAAGACACTTAGCAACTCCAGTTCTGAGCTCCACTCCGTGTTTTCACGCATCTACCAGGGCCAGGACTAGATCACCTCGCCACACACATTGCTCATCATAAGCATGCCAGATACCTTCTAACAGTACAATAATTCACAGTGTTAATAGACTAGTACACTGCAGTGAAAATAAAAACACTGTATCTGGGTCCAACACTGCATTTTCCCAAATGACGTTGCATGAGAGGAGGCAGACACAGAAGACAGCCCACCGTACCGTTCCACTGCAAATTCAACCACCATTTTCCTCTTCAGTTACAGAACATCTGTACCAGTTCCCTCATGAGCAGTCTTGGTGAGGATGGGCAGGAAGGGGACTCACGTTACTTATAACCTTCCCCTGACAGGGGAAGGATCCCCTGGCAGGCAGGATCCACTAGATATACAAAGAATGTGTGTAAATTAGGTACAGATGCACGGTATCATAACAATACATTTCTAAAAAGAAATGATGTTCCTATACATTCAGTAATAAATCACACAAATGGACTGCTCTCAGCAAATTCACTGATGTTCTTTATTGGATTTCTTTTAGCCTTGTTTCCCTCCCTCTGGTCTGTTTATGCTGAAAAGGGTAAGGGGGCCTTGAGAGGGGGCCTTTTCTCCACCTAAGCTGGCTGCCAGCAGTCTGGGAAGGATGACATCCAGTCATGCCTGAAACCCAGACTTCCAGATCTAGCTACCTCAGGCTATCCCACCCCAGGGTATTCCATCTCCACCATGCCCTCCCAGGACTAAAGTCCTCCAGGAGCCAGGCACAGTCTCTGGGGCTGTGGCAGAGAATACAATAGACACAACCAGCTCCCAGGAGCCCACCACCCAGTGAGGCCCACCCAGGACCTCCCACATATCTGCTCCCCACAGGGTGAGGAGCACTATGGGAAAGTATTCTAAACACATGTGATTGGCTGTCCGTTGAGGTTACAGCTAGTGGCAGAGGAAACATCTGCTGCTGGAGTGAATGTTGAAGACTGAGCACAGATGTCCCTGACATCACTGAGCCCCCAGGGTCACTACACCCCCAGGCACTGGGGACTCCCAAGAGTTTGAGACTAAACTTCCCTTCAACTAGTGACATTATCTCAGTCATATTTCATTTAGTCAGTCAACAAACAAATGTAGAATTTCTGGTATTCCTATGCTTGTGAATCCCAAATCCTCCTCCACCAGGCATATTGAAAAGCTGAAGAGAGGAGCTATACGGGACTCCGGGAAGGAGAAAGGGTATCAGATAAACGGACAGATACATTGTAGGCACTGGCTGCACCCAGTACCGATACCCAGAGCTGTTTTGTTGGGGAACCTTGCTGTTAAGGTCGCAATGGAGCTCAGCACTAAATGGAGGACTCCTTTCTCAGCAGGGCCTTCCTGCTCTCTTGGAAAGTGTCTCCAAGCACAGATGCCTGGCCTTGTATGGAACATGACCTTTGACATAGTTACCAGCAAAAACTGGCCCTAGGTTTTTTCTTTAGGATAATTAGGTATTACACTATAGCCAGATGATAGGGTCCTCACGCCACATGTAAATAAAGCACACTATGAACACCTGTCAGGTGAGGCTTTGGCTGCCGTCTCCACCCCGTATTTTTCCCTGACCCCCACTGAATAAACGAGCTGTCTGACTGAAGCTGACTCCCGAAGGTCTTTCCCGTCGTGCTCACTGGCCATCCTGACCCCGTTCGTCACCTCTGCTCCCTTTGTCCTCGCAGATAGGTGGCCAACGACCCACGAGGGAAGGGAGAGACCCACATTGTTTGACCCAGAAAAGTAGCAACTTCATATGGTCCAGCCCAGTGCTTCTAAATCCCGGAGACCCACACCCATTGGTCAGCAAAGAGCTCTAGGGACCCCCCTCAGCCAGTCACCTTTGACCTCATCTCAGAGGCTTGCCTCTACCTACTTACCCAGGCTACTCCAAGGTCACAGAGTCTCAGCCAGGCCCAGCTTGCCCTGCACCGACTCACATTCCTCCCAATAGGAGCTTGTGACCTGATGCCCTCCAAAGGACCCAACATGAAAAGATGCCCCATTTCCTTCTAGTCAAAGGCCTCCCCATGGAGCCTCACACAGTGGCTGCAGAATCCACGGCCACGCTCTTAATGAGAAAATACAACCAATTTCCACCTCCCGCCTTAATGAGATAAAATCAATAGATAAAACAAAGCAAGGACAGCCCATCTGGGCTATTAATTAGGAAGCGCTAAGTAGCTTCTCTGCCCTAATTCCTTTGTAGCTGAAAAGTCAGAATGTATATTCATTAAATTGTGGTTCATAGCGTGTGTGTCCCGCTGTGGGATGTCAGGGGTTTTATCTGGCTTCCTCATGTTTGACTGTAATCATTCTAACTATGAGTTTTGCATATCTGTCTTAAAGTAGGCCTCCACGCTCGCTCCCACAGTCCAAAGCAGCACCCAGCCTTCTGTAATTTCAGTGATAACTGCTCCCTTCCCACAGATAGGCACCACTAATCAAAGCCTGCAGCACAGAGGCGGGACAGGGGAAGACCTCAGAAGAGGCAGGGTCGGGATGTGCCACAGAGGTACACTTCAAACCCCATGAAGATGGTTGTGTTAGCTGAGCTGCTGTGGACTCAGCCCCCAGTTCCAAGGCTGACTCAGGAACAAAGACATCACATGAAAGCGTCCCCCTAAGTGACCACTGGAAATTATCCCTTCAAACTGCCCACCCACTTATCTTCAGCACATGCCCAGCAGGTTGCACCAATGTCTTTATGAACCAGGTCTTCCTAAGAGCAATCAAGGCTCAGGGCATCTGAAAGACTGAGGCAAGCCAGTTTCAAAGGGAAAATGCAAACCTTGTGAGCAGTGCAGGGCGGTATGAAGTGGGTAATGGGAGCCTGGACAATGAGGGTCTCCTCTGAGGAGGCGCCCACAGAGGCTCCGGTAGGGCGGGAATAGACAGGGGCCAGGGACTAGAGCCTCATTTGGATGAGCCTTGTGAGCAGTGCGGGGCGGTATGAAGTGGGTAATGGGAGCCTGGAGAATGAGGGTCTCCTCTGAGGAGGTGCCCACAGAGGCCCCGGTAGGGCGGGAATAGACAGGGGCCAGGGACTAGAGCCTCATTTGGATGAAGAAAGGCTTTTAACAAGATGGTCAAAGCAACTGAAAATATTTTTAATGATTTTTTAAAATTTATTCTTTGAAAATTTCATGCATATATTTATTTATTGAGGGGAAGGCATGTGCATCCCACCACGCATGTATGGGAGTCAGAGAACGACTTACAGGAGTCTATTCTCTTTTTTCTACCATGTGGGTCCTGGGGATCAAACTCAGGTCCTCAAGCATAGAAGTAAGTGCTTTACCTGCTGGTCACTGCAACAGTGTTATTTATAATGTGTTATTAAAACATCAAGCACCAGCCAGGTGTGGTGGTGCAAGCCTTTAGTCCCAGCATTCGGGAGGCAGAGGCAGGCAGATCTCTGTGAGTT
>NW_008330120.1:209690-265301 GCF_000622305.1 Nannospalax galili
CCCCGTCCAAAAAAAAAAAAAAAAAAAAAAAAAAAAAAAAAAAACACCACCAAGCACCATGAGGGACATGAGTAAATGTGGCGCATGGTTCATAGCACAGAACATCAGTGTGTGGAGAGAGGAGGGGAGAGACAGCCCTGGATGAAACTCAGCAGCATCAGTGGGTGGAAAGCCACACAACGGAGCACAGGAGCTTCCAGGAACCTGCTCTGTGGGTCCATCAGCATGGTGCCTGTGTCCTGGCAGGGAGTCAGCAACCCCCAGAAAACAGGTGGAGACTCAGTAGTAAGACGCTCTATCCTTGTCTCTGAGTCCATGTGTCCAGATCTGAAGGATCATTGAACCAAATGCATGAGGTCTCTTCGGGTGTCTAAGTTGAGCTCCAATAAAACACTCTAGATCACTCATTCTTGCAGAACTGAAGCTCTCACGCAAATCTTCCAAGCATCACTTTTCTGGCGGTTCTATGAAAGGTTAACAGAACACAGGTGCTATGTTGGGCAACCTAGTTAGGAGGACCAGAAACTTGCCACAGTGCCAGCCACGGCAGGATGAGGGCCGGGACTCCACAGACAGAAGGAACTTACAGCTGTTGAAGTCACAGAGGTAAGGCAGACAGGGCCAGCCAAAGACTGGGGAGGTGAGACAGACTTCAGCCTGGCAAGATGGAAAAGTTCTGTGGGAAGTCAGTTACTACATTCAATAGTACTCACTGCGGGTTGGAAAAAAACAGTGAAAATGGTCAATTTCATGGTAGGTATAGTTACAATAATATGGGGAAAAATCAATACTCTGTTCATTAATTTTCATCTAAAAATTAACTCATTGTGACCGAGGTCTAAATATTAAAGGCAATCCTCACAATTTGTATCTCATTATTTCACAGTCCAGTTTCAATCTGGCTTTTCTTTGTCGTTTGTTATCTCCTTTATTTTCTGTCATTGAATAACGAAAATCAGGTGCTCACTGTAAGCCAGTTCACACATGAGGCCTTCGGTCAGGGGCTAAGCACCCCCAACAAAAGTGCCTCCGCCTTCACCGGCTGAGTGAGGTTTCAGGTTCTGCCAGGGTTTAATTGAAATTTCTTTTCCTTAAACTCTTCTAGCTAGTCCCTAAATCCTACAAGATAAAAAGCAATACGCTTAAATGTCCTGGCTACCAAATTATAACAGATTACCCTGTGTTTGTGTAGACCTCAGGATAAATCCCCACACAATTGTTGCCTGTGACTTAATCGTCTTGACTGTGTTTAGCTGGTGAAGCATCTGCCATTCTGCACTGCGCATTTTTAAAAACCAAGAGCTGTTGCGTTCCATTCACACGTTACACAAGCCAGCACCCTGGCTCCTCATGCATCTCTCAGTTTCCTGCCTGGCTCTATCTCTGGGAGACTTGCCTGATATCACATGGTGGGATGTCCTCTGTCAGAGCACATGTGTGCAGCCGCCTGCTTGGACCCATAGTGACGCTGACAGGAGCCTGTGGCCCTTCCTGGCAGACCCTGTTCTGAACCTTGTGTTCTATCAGGTGATTTTCACATTTCAAACCAAGTCCTCAGGTCAATCCCATAGGTAGATGGCGTTCTCCCATTTCACACTGGGAGGAAACAGTTGGGGTGAAGCAGGCGGCCCAAGGCCACCCCACGGGGGCAACCAAACAGAAGGAAAGGCTTCCCTAAGCCTGGGCTCCTCCCCACACCCTGGAGCATGCTGAGGGACACAGCCCCGAGGACAGGACATGCTCAGTGCTTCCGTACTTGTCATTTAGGGGTGCCTCTTGTCTGACCTTTATTTTAGGGAGATAAGTGTGCTCCATCACCAGATGTGGCCAGGTTGTCTCCCTGGAGTGCAGGGCCAAGCTGGTTTACATCCTGCTGCTGCCCTGATACCTCTGGAAAAGGGATGGTTCATGTTGACTGCATGTGTGGGCCACACAGCTCCTGACTGGCTGGGCCTGTGGAGAGCACTTCTTACGTTTCTCCTTCAATCCCGGTGTTTGCTCCAGTGAGCAACATGGACCACTCGCCCCTCCTCCTGGGGAAGTGAGGAGGCCTCCACAGGCCAACTAACACAAAGCCCAGAGCCCCTAGACGTGATGCCCTCCAAAACTTCTACAGGGCCGGCCTGTCTCCCCACCAGCCCACTGCCTGCCCTAGCGATGGGTGAAATGTCCCCCACAAACGCAGGTACTTGAACACTGGGTCCCCACTTGGTGGCGCTGTTTTGAAATGTCAGCATATTAAGCAGGAGAAGCCTAGAAGGATGCAGTAGAGACCTGGGAGGCGGACCTCGGGGGGAGGCCTGAGGGGAGGCAGGCCTTGGGGGAGGCAGGCCTTGGTGGGGGCAGGCCTGGTGGCGCTGTTTTGGAATGTCAGCATATTAAGCAAGAGAAGCCTAGAAGGATGCAGTAGAGACCTGGGAGGCGGGCCTTGGGGGGAGGCCTGAGGGGAGGCAGGCCTGGGGGGAGGCAGGCCTTGGTGGGGGCAGGCCTTGGGGGGGACAGGCCTTGGGGAGAAAGATCTGGGGGGAGGCAGGCCTTGGGGGTTCAGGGCTTGGGGGAGGCCTGGGGGGAAGCAGGCCTGGGGGTCAGGCCTTGGGGGGGGGCGGCCTTGGGGAGAAAGATCTGGGGGGAGGCAGGCCTTGGGGGAGGCAGGCCTTGGGGGAGGCAGGCCTTGGGGGAGGCAGGCCTTGGGGGAGGCAGGCCTTGGGGGTTCAGGCCTTGGGCGAGGCCTGGGGCGAGGCCTGGGGGGAGGCCTGAGGGGAGGCAGGCCTGGGGGGAGGCAGGCCTTGGGGGGGGCAGGCCTTGGGGAGAAAGATCTGGGGGGAGGCAGGCCTTGGGGGTTCAGGCCTTGGGGGAGGCCTGGGGGGAGGCAGGCCTGGGGGTCAGGCCTTGGGGGAGAAAGACCTGGGGGAGGCAGGCCTTGGGGAGCAGTCCCTGGGGGAGGCAGGCCTTGCTGGGGGGCAGTCTATCTGCTTCCTACACAGCCCCCAGATATGAGCAGGCCAGGAGTTCTCAGTGCTGTAGAGCTGCCCACTACCTTACCTTCCCTGACATGACAATTCAACCTGAAACACCTGGGAAGAGAGCCTCAGCGAGGACTGCCGGCCTCGAGGTGGCCTGTGTGTGTGTGGGGTGGGGTGCGGGATTGTCTGGAATGCCTTAGTTGGTGTGGAAAGCCCCAGCCTGAATGTGGGCAGCGTCTTCTGGAACAGGGAGGAAAGAACGCTCTCTGCTCTGCTCACCTTGCACTCAGGCTCACTGGCGAGTTCATCTGCCTGGCTACTGCCAGTGCTGACTCCTCACCAAGATTAGAGCCAGCTTTGAGCTTCCTTCCTAGACCGAAGATCAGCAGCACTCCAGAAATCCTCCAGGGCTTTGGTGCCAGACTGGGACTCCTGGGCACCCAGCCTCATGGACTGAGGAGGTAGCAGGTTTGCAGCCTCTGAGGCCTGAGCCAGCCACTGCTGGACTACGCCGACCTTCTGTGAGTCTAGCAAGTCCTCTTTTCCTGTATTTTCATTCCGTGGTTCTGGTCCTCCAGAGAACCGTGACCAGTTTGAGTGACCTCATCTGGACCTCCCCTGTGCTCTCCCCTGCGCCCTGCCCTGCCCAACCCCTTGGTAAGTAAAGGGAAGAGCAG
The DNA here is from genome assembly GCF_000622305.1 of Nannospalax galili. NCBI lineage: Eukaryota > Metazoa > Chordata > Mammalia > Rodentia > Spalacidae > Nannospalax > Nannospalax galili. The sequence continues at coordinate 213,331 of NW_008330120.1, forward strand.
AAGTTTGGGGTCTGAATTTCTGTGTACAAACTAAACCTGAGGAAGAAAGAGATGGATGGGAGTTCCCCTGATAGAGTCCAAGCCACCGAAGACGACGACACAGCAGACCAAGGGGGTGGTCACAGGCACCGTGATTAAGTTAAGGACTTGGGAAATGACTGACAATGGGAATTTATAGTCTCTCTCTCTCTCTCTAAAGACGACGACACAGCAGACCAAGGGGGTGGTCACAGGCACCGTGATTGAGTTAAGGGACTTGGGAAATGACTGACAATGGGAATTTATAGTCTCTCTCTCTCTCTCTCTCTCTCTCTCTCTCTCATATACACTCAAAAGGAAACAACATGACACCTGCCTCCTGGTAGAAACAATACCTGTGACCCCTGAATACCTTCAGTTTATCTGCGTCAAATGGACAAGGGGCATAACTCACTAGGGGTTCGAGTGTCCCACCCCAGCCTGTGGAAAACGCTACAGGGCAAATAACCAAGGGAATTAGAAGTGAGGGGGAATGGGGATGGGAGAACATCAAGGAGCTGCAGTGTGTGGCCTTTACTTGGATTCTAATTTCAACAAATTAAGTATTAAAGAAAACTTGTGTAACCTAGGAAGATATGAAGAGGTAAAATTACAGAATAATTTGTGGGGGGGTTTGAAGGGTTAGCCATACTATTATGATTATCTTTAAAGACGAGACTGTTGCTGAAGTTGTAATCGTTATGAAGGGAAGGGAGGTAAATAAGGAACTTGGTGATGAGTACACTGGTTATATTCATACTGCACAGGATTATTAAATGTCCCTTATTGTATCATTGAATAACACATACACACACAGACTATATAATATACTATATGTTTTCTCTATATATATACGTATATATACGTGTGTATACACACACACACACACACACACACACACACATATATATAAAGTTGATAGAGGGGAAAATGGAGTCCCCCTTAGGGCTCTTAGTCTCAATCATTCAAGTATGTAAGGGGGCTGGAAAGATGTCTCAGCTGTTAAGAGCATTGGCTGCTCTTACAGAGGACCCAGGTTCAGTTCCCAGCACCTACTTGGCAGCTAACAACCGTCTGTAACTCCAGTTTCAGGAGATCCAACCCAGCTTCTGACCTCTGAGGGCATTTACAACATGGGTACACTTACATACACACAGGCAATGCACTCATACGTGTAAAATAAAAATAAATAAAATAATAAATACAAGAATCTGAGGATGGACTCAAATGGAAACTTTAGGATAACTGTTATTAGAATTTAAGGAAAAATCCTCAGGGCAGGCAGGCTGCAAACCTCGGCCGCTACCTTAAGCAGGAGAATGGAGGGGAGACATTTTAGAGCCTGCATGAAGGTCAGACACGTGGTTCACTAGCAGCCACACGGTGGGGAGGGGAAGGGAGCTTTAGAGAGAAAGAAAGCAGAAAATGTTGTGGGGTCCAGAACACTCAGGAAAGCAAGGCTGACACAGGGTATAAGTAGGAAAAGGAGATGTCACACTTGTCCGGATTCTTCAGAAAAGCAGGCAGACTCAGAACACTGTGGCCCTGGTCCACTGTCACTGGGCTAGGGGCTGGGATTCCAGGCAGGAAAGGTTCACCATCTCATTAACACAATAGGTATTCTGCCCATCTCTTTAGCATGACTTAAGGTGGACCCAGTGTCTAGGGGTGACCCTGTGACCAGGTGGTTGACCTGCAAAAACTGACAAGTTAAGGTTCCAAACAGGCCAGAGAGTCTTAGTTTCTTAACCAGTGAGTCTTATGGAGCTTTTTTGCTACTATAACAAAGTGAACACAAAAGTTTTGCAACTGTAAATATGACTGTAAACTGTAAATATTACTAAAATGGCATCTCCGCCTAGCTTAGATACTGATGCTCTGAAATATTTAAGGTTTAGGGAGCTTTCTATGACCCTCACTACTCTGAAAGTTTACATTTTAATTTTCTTACCCTCTTATTTTAAAGTAAGCCTCCCTAACCCAACCTTCTCTCATCTCGAGTTTAAAATCAACAATACACATGGTATGTGAAGAGAGTTATTTTATGACTGGTAAAGAAGTTTCTTTTTCTTCTCTCTATCCACAAGGGGCAAAAGAGCCCCAGGCAAAGCTTCGGTCCCTGGACAACAAGGAGCTGGGCGTGAATGCCCCACCCCTCACCGCTGCGCCTCACTCTGCCCACGGAGCAGAAGCAAGTGCTTAGTACCCTGTGATTTCCTTCTTGGTGTCCATGGGGTCATACCTGATCGTGCGTGTGCGTGCGTGCGTGTGTGTGCGTGTGTGTGTGCGTGTGCGCATATGTGCGTGTGTGTGTGCATGCGTGTGCGCATATGTGTGTGTGTGTGTGTGTGTGTGTGTGTGTGTACAAGGGGTCCAGCCAGCAACAGTATCTAGGACAAGAAAGGTCAAGTCCTAATGGACGTGACACATAGCACTCTGGGAATCAGCACTTTCCCATGGCAGTAACTTTCCTTCAGAAAATCTTGACCCTGGCATGAATCTTGCTCTAGGGAGAACCTTCCCATTCAGGCAAAGTCAAAAGATGAGCAGCAATATCCCAAAACTGGTGGCAAATGACAAGCCGGACCACGCTTCCTCTGGCGGATAGAATGCCATTTCTCACGGCTTGTTCAGGAGCAGCTAGGATGTTCAGAGCTCCCCAGCCTTGGCCCGCTGTGGACGTCAGGCTCTATCTCCTCATTACAGCTTCACAGAGGGCTGCTGGAAATGACCATTTCTGTAGCCAAGAATGACTCCCGGGGCAGCACCGGCCTCGTGCTGTTGTTGAAAGCACTTTGGAAATAGTGATGGGTTTGTTCTGGCCTCAGCCCTCCGCCCATGGTAGCCTAACTGGTTCACAAGGAGCCTGTAAGAATACTTTTAGAGGCTGGGGATGCGGTACAGTTGGCACAGTACTCATGGAAAACACATGAAGCCCTGGGTTCGATACCCAGCAACACATAAACCGGGCATAGTGGCACATACTTGTTCCCAGCACTGAGAGGTAGACAGAGTAGATCAAGAGTTCAAGGCCAGCCTCTGCCAAATGATGATGATGACAGACACTTTGATTGAATCCTCAGTCCACTCAAACCCTGTGCCCTTGATCCAAGCTGTGCGTGTACACACCTAACCATCTCCTGGGCACCTGCTGCTCGGCTGCACATTTCCGAGGCTCTGGCGACTCTAGCCAGTTTCCACAGGATCTTCGGGACACCCTGAGGTGGTGTTTATTCACTCACTAAACGACGGAGCTCAGGGTAGACACCAAGATACAGAAAATCAGTCTCTTCCTCACTGCAAGGAGTTCATCTTCTGCCTGGGAATCTTTGTGAGAGAAGAGGGGTCAACCCTCCATCTGTTTGCTTTCTGATTTTCTTTTACTAGTACGTGTGTGTGCGTGTATGTGTGTACACATGCTTGTGGAGGTCAGAGGTCAACCTCAGGAGTCCTCAGAAATGCCATCCACCTCCCTTAGAGACAGGGTCCCTCAGTGACTGGCAGCTTGCTGATTGGCCAGTGAGCCCCAGGGAATCTCCTGTCTCCCTTTCCCCAGTGCTGGGGAAGCCCCCATGCCTGGCAATTTTACCTGGACTCTGGGGATGGAACTCAGGCCCCCAGGCTTGCAAGTCAAGTGCCTTACTGACTGAACAGCCCCAGCTCTGACTGTCTTCTGAAATGGAGATGCTTTGGGGAAGAGCTTCCTGGTGTTCGGTTTTGTGTTTGTCTGTTTCCTCCCTGCTTGGAGGCAAGAGGACTTGTAATCAAGGGCTGGATTTTTCGTGATTTCTGTTCTGTTTGGACTCAGGCTTCCTGTTTGCATCTGTGTACACTAAATATGCAACTCTTCCAGAGAACGGGAAAGAAAACATTCTGACAAGCTGGCCACTTGTCTGAGCTTCCGCGCTCTGTACCGCTGGCCAGCTGCTGGACCCCAGACATGGCACTGCAGTGACGCTGATGCGGTCTAACCTGTGCTTTGTTCAGCCTCATAGTTCTTGATTTCTATTCAAATCAGCAAGTTTTGTCTCATTTTGCCTTGTTTCGTTTTCATGGCTGAGACCCAAACCCAAGGCCTTGAGTCTGCCAGGCAAACACCGCTGAATTACATCCCACCACTGAATCAGGGTTTCAAATCAGACCGTACGGACTGAGGTCATAGCTCAGTGCACTTGCCTAGCATGCATGAGGTCCTGGGTTCAATTCCCAGCACCACATAAACAGGGCATGGTGGGAACGTGCCTGTCAGCCCAGCACTTGGGAGGTAAAGACAGGAAGATCAGAAGTTCAAGATCATTTTTGACTACATAGTGAGTTCAAGGCCAACCTGGGCTAAGTTATAATATCCAAGACCAAAGGAGAAAGAGAATTTAGATTTTATGCAAAAATTCAGACTTGTAGCTTCTGCCGAAAACATAGAAATTCTATTAAGAAACCCCCAGGCCCAAATGCTGAACCAAGGATGGCCTAGGACACAATAGCAGTGGTCCCCCAACAAAGAGCACGCTCACTCCATGTCCCTGCAGTCCCCACCACTCCTCACAGCATCCCAGGCACTAAGGTGACCTCACCAGCTGCCCTCAAACATTTCATGTACAAAGTTAATTTCTTGACCTATGTCTTTATCCAAATACAGGAAATCAAGCTCAAAATAGAAGGTTCTGGGAAGCATTTTTCTTACAGCCAGCCTGCTCATTTCCCTTGCTGACCTGGGTCCCGACTCACTCTGCAGATAAATCATGCTGTGGATCAGACGGGCAAAAACATGTAGAGCTCCTGTCTTTGCATGGTACGAGGAAACTTCTCATCCAAAGCCCCATGTGTCCCATGTGAAATCTGTTATCACCAGCTGAAGAACAAGTCTCTCCCAGTGTCAGGGTTTGACACAAAGTTTACTTGACTCTCGACCCTAACGTCAGCAGTCAGAGCTGGCCTACCACAGGAGGCTCTTCTCTCAGTCCCCCTCGGCTCAGGAAGCATCTGCAGCCTGCAGATGACCAGTAGCCTGACTCAGAGGCCTGACTCAGTAGGCTGTGTGAAGTCTTTCACTCAGCAGCCCCTTCCTTAGGTTTTGTTCTTATGATGGGGGATGTACAGCTCCTGTGTTAGTCAGCTGGGTCTGCCATAGCAGACCACAGAACCGGAAGTTTACATCTCTATGTATGGAAGGTAAAGATCCAGGCACTGCCACGTTGGGTGCTCCTGAGGCCTCCCTGACTTGAAGACCTTTGCCTGTGTCCCCAAGTGATCCTTCCTCTGTGCGTGCACACAGGCAGCCTCGTGCTCGTGGGTTGGCCAGGGTTCCATCACACAGCCCAGTGCTCACAGATGGTACTGTGGTGGACCATCAAGCAGAGCTATGGAGCATGCACAGATTTCATGGGTTACCCAGATCTGCATCTCACACTGCAGAGTGACTGTCAGTTACTCTCTTAGCCCCATGCTCTTTGAGCAGGTCTACTCCATGGCCCCAAGTGTGGCTTACGTGAAGATAAGATACTGCGCCAGAAAGCATGCCAGGCTGTATAAATTGTCAAATCAATGTAGAAAAATGAGCAAACAGTATTTCTGAGGATGAAAGGCTTGATAGCAAGTAGCTGGAATTATGTCAGTCAACAATCCATCCACTCAGCGAGGCAGAAACAGGACTACCAAGTGTTTACTCTTACAGAGACCAAACAGCAAGGCCCCCACCTGTAATTACCTCTTCAGTTCCACACATACAGTCAGAGCACTGTGTGGAGGCTGAGAGCAGCTGAGGTAGGGCAGTGGGTGGAGCCAGGTCTGGGGGATAGAATGATTTTGGCACCAAGAGGCAACATCCCCAACTCTCCCTGACACAGAATAGATTGACTCAACTATAGAGAATCTGGTTTTAGAGAAGCATGGGGATGATTTCAGGTGTGGCCTGACCCAGGGGTTCAGGGATGGACCTGGGGACCCTGCTCCACCCCCCCCCACCATGCCCTTGTCTTCCTTGGTTCTGGTCTCTCAGCCACAGATAGTGACTGGTGTCTAGATGCATCCCCAAGGTCACATCTAGGCATTGCACTTGGATGTTTAAAATTCATGAATTTGTTCAAAGTCATTTGCAGGCTGGTGGAGGTGGCTCAGTCACTAAGGAGGACCTGAGTTTCATCTCCAGCATCCATGTGAAAAGCTGGGTGTGAAGGCTATGTAGACTCAGTGCTAGACAAGGAGAGACAGGAGGATTGGTGAGGCTCACTGGCCTGCCAGGCTAGCCAAATCAGCAAGCTGTGGGTTGATAAAGTTCCACCTCAAAAAACAAAATGGACCGCTCCCAAAGGGCACCTGAGGTTGTCCTCAGCCTGCACACACACACACACACACACACAGCATTCACAAATATACCTCAACTCTGAAAACCTCAGCTCAAGATGCCCACTTTCTTAAAACCCTGCATCTTCAAGGACTGGGTGGGCTCCTGGGCACCCTCCATCATAAGGAAGTTCTGTCTGTCCTAACATATGATGATCCAGGAGTCCTGACATCACTTTCCTATAGCATAACTGGCCTCTGTCCTTGCAGAGACATCTCTAAGACTGTTTTCACTGAAATGGCAGAGGGACCCTGGTGTCAGCTTCTTGTCTCCACCCCAAGCAGAGAACTCTGGGTACCTAAGGTGGCAGCCGAATAAGTCCTCATGCAATCTGAAGAAGGAAAACCTGCTTGCATTGAGTTACTGTCACACAAGGTGGTTGGGCTGTCAGAACATGGCATTTATAGACGTTGGCAGGACTCCTAATCGTTCAGTGAGCCTTTGCCCTGCGCTCACTGTAGCTGCTACAGAGACATTCTTTACAGTCATGGGAACGTTTCTGTGCTGATTTCTGTGACGAAAGTAGACAAGGAACTCGATTGCAATGAAACTGTGTGTGGGAAGCATAGGAGGCTGAGGGCTGGTGAACACGGACGCCCCCAGCCCCGTCCTCCCGCCCCTGGCCGTCCTCAGCCCAACTGAGTAGACATCTCTTTACATCGAAAGCCAGACATCAAGAAACCTCCATCTCTAATTGAACGGGGAAAACAACAAACAAACGGGGAATCAACTAAATGTGTGTGTGTGTGTGTGTGTGCGTGCATGTGCGTGCGTGCATCTGCGCGTGTGTGTACGTGTGTGTCTGCATGTGTGTGTGCATGCATGTGCAGGGGTTTTGTCTGCTGTGGTGTATTCCAATGTCACACAAAATAAATGTACCCATTGCAGAGATCATATCTCTGCTTCCTAGCACAGTGGACCTTGAGATAAAATCCTAAAATTGGATTTTTTTATTCAGTAGATTTGGGAACAAAAACTCCACTTTCTTAGACACATAAAATCCTGGTGTTTTGCTACTTCATCCCTGATCCTCTTTGAATTGACCCATTTTAATTAGCAGAGCATCACTCATTCAACCGCAGAAGTCAAGTTCCAAACCTGTGCTAGTGTCCCCAGTGCCCAGGAGTCATCCTTCCTACAGTCAGGACCTGACAGGCGTGTTGCAAAGTCTGATAACTATAACTACCCAGAATCACATACATTTGGCTATTTGAACCTCTGCTCGTTTTAAAAAAATTTTATGTGTATGAGTGTTATGTCTGCATGTGTGTAAGTGCACCCATGTGTGCAGTGCCCAAAGAGGACAGAAGACAGTGTTGGATCCCCTGGAACTGGAGTGACAGATGATTGTTAGCTGCCATGTAGGTGCTGGAATTTGAACCTGGGTCTTCTGCAAGAACAGCCGGTGTTCTTAACCACTGAGCCATCTCTCTAGTCCCTGAACCTCTACTCTTTAAATTTCAGTTATCAATCATCACTCCCCAGGAGGCCACCCCTGTGTACCACTATCTGATCAAACATAACATCCTAGAAATAACATTTTCCACCTTCTCCAGTAAACTTTATCACGTGAACTCGGCAAAGCCAGGATAAACAAGCGGGAGCTGACTGTACTTCAGTTAGGGTGGATGACTGAAAGGGTCTGCTGCATACTCCTAACCGTGACTCCACCGCCAGGGCTCTGCCAGAATCTGAAGACTATACTCCAAGGGGCAGAGACCAGACCAAGTCCTGGAAACCCTCCAAGCTGGTCAAACTGCTCTGCCTCCTACCCCTAGAGACAGCAACAAAGCAACCTCTGGTTGCTTCCGAGGTCAGCTTTGCTACTATGACTACCCTGGACCTCACCAGCAGTGACTTATATCAGAAACTGTGCGGTAGACATCTGCTGCAGTTTGGATTTGGCTTGAGTGTGTGTCCTGAGGATTTTATGAGTTAGACAAGTGATGTTGCAAAGTGGAAGCTTCTTTAAGAGGTGAGACCCAGGACAGAGCGGGTTGCAACACTGGGACACTGTCCTCTCTCTCATGGTCTGTTCTCACAACTGCTGTAAAAGAGCAAGGTGCTGGGCCTGGGGAGATGGCTCCGTGGCTAAAGTGCTGGCTGTACAATCAGGAGGACCCGAGTTCAGACCCTCTGCACCCACATAGAAAGCCAGGTGTACCCCGCAGGTCTCCTGCGTGATCAGACAAACCGTATAAGATATTTTATATGAGGTTATTATGGTTTATGCCTGAGGGTAGGGAAGGGGTAAGTGGGGAACTTACAGAGAGACAAGCACTCTTGCAACATGGCTCAGAGCCCAGCACCAGATGCTCCCCAGGCCCCGCCCATAGTCTCCGTTAACTTTCGCCCATGCATCTTGGGCCCGCAGTCTCGTCCCGTCCTGGGTGGGTAAATGCCCCTTCTAGAGTCCATGAGGGTGAGACCCACCAACATGTGCCTCCCTCCCCGCTGGAGCTTCAGTCCCAAGATGGCTCCCAGCAGCCCCTTCTAGTCCATGCTCTGCATCAGGCCCTGCCCATTGGAGGAACCAGCCAATCAGGAGACACCAGGCATAGTGGCACATGCCTGAAACGCCCCTCAAAATGTGGTCCATGGTCAGAAACACTGACAGGCACCTTCACCCCAGGTGATGACAGTCTGCCAGGGAGGAGGTTGGCACAGAAGACAGCAGAGCAGAGGACGAATGGGACATGCCCCTGAGATTGGCACCTGTACCCAGGCGGCTGGCCTAGAAGCTGACCTCTGGGCCTCCCGGGAGGTGAGATGGCACACGCCTGTTGGATGGGTGGTCTTGGTTGTCAACTTGACTGGATGTGTGGATGTCGAGGACTGAGGAAACACAATTGTGTGTCTGTGGGGGTGTTTCCAGGAAGGATTGGCAAGTGGGACACTGGCTTGGTGTGGGCATGGGAGAGTCCTGTCAGGAATACTGACTGACAGGCCCCTACCATGGGCTGATGGTGCAGGTGAACAAGAAGTCAGAGGGAGACAGCGTGTGCTCTTGAAAGCCCCTCCGTCCAAGTGTCTGTGGTGGTGTCCAACTGATGACGTCAGAGTCCAGCTGCTGACCCAGGCTCCAGCTGCTGACATCAGGCTCCAGCTGCTGGCAGTGTGAGCTCCAGGTCCTTTGGCTCTCGATTCAGGATCATTCCCAGTGGCTCTTCAGGAATCTTCCAGGCCTTCAGTGCCAGGGAGGGACTGCTGGGGCATCTACACTTGTGGACTAAACAGCTTCTCCTGTGTGAGGCAGCCATTGCTGGATATAGGCCTTATCCTGTAAGTCAGTGTAACTCATTCCTTTTATAATATATGGGTATGTTCTATGGGCAGGCTCCTGAGGAGAGCTTGACTAACGTGCCTGTTTAAGAGAAAATAAACCTTTTAAAAACATTGTTTTATTGAGCTTTTTAAATTTCATACATCTCCCACTCAAATCCATGGCTCAGGGACCATTGCGGAAGAGGAGGCAGAAAGACTGTAAGAGCCAGGGCTGGGTCATGATTACAGGGAGGTGGAGGCTTCCAGGCCATTGGAGGCTTGCTCATGTGAGCCTGTGGCAGCGGTGAGTGCAGGACCCATGTCAGCTTGATGAAACAAGGGCCCAAAGGGGAGGTGAGAAATAGGTGGCCAGCCTGCACTAGATAAACCTCAATTTGGAACTAGATATCAGTAACTCATAACTAGAAGACTTTACAAATCCAGGATTTGTAGAGAGAATGTCTTTTTCAGGAAAACAGATGAATTATACACTGAACAAGCTTACTCCAGTGAGCATACACTGATGATGGGTTCAGGACAATTCTCCTTGACAAATTCAGTTCACTCGGTGCTTGACAGTCACAAGATGACAGTCACAGCATTCCTGCTGTGTTCAGAGGCATCTGGTCCTGAGCTTAGTGTGAGGGGTGACCCCATATCACCCACTGGGTGCATTCTGGTTCCTGTCTGGCTCACCTGAGTATTGGTTAGACTCTTCCACAATGAGGCCCTGGCACCACACGCCAAGGAAACAGAACTGGTCTCTGCAGCCTTCTCATGACTGATCGAAACACCAGACAGTGCAGTGGCTCCGCTGCCCCTCTGTGGGGTGAGGTGACCGATGGTCTCCTGTCCTATGCCTCACTCCTCACTAAAGCGGAAGACGGCTGCTGTTTTCTTCAGGTCTCACGAGTCCCTTAACTTCTATCTAGCTGAAGCAATATATCCAGTCACGGGTGTGCCCATGCTGGGTATAAGTAGATTTGGATCGACTTCATGACACTCAAAGCAATTTGATTATTCTGAAACTATGAATTTGGAGGGAAAAAAGAGAGCTAGTTCATCTGCCCAGGTGGCCTTTATATAGCCAGGGGAATTCCAAGATGAGAAGGCATTATGTGGAGTTGTGACCAGATCAGTAAGCTAATGGGAGCGTCTCTGATGGTGGAGAGGGGGAAATGCTCTGCAGGGCACAAAGGTGTCACAAAGGTGTCATGTGCGACTCAGGCCTGCACATCCCAGGAGCTCCCTCCATCTGGAAACAATTAACACACGTCTCCAAAATACAAGGTTTTATAAAGTTGCCGCAGTGCTGTAGCAACACATGTGACCATTTCTTACTGTCACCAAATCTCCAGTGAGCATCATGGTTTATTCAAGCTGGGATTGTACCAAGGTCGCATCCTACAGTATCTATTCTGTCTCTTCAATCTCTTCATCTGTGATGTTGAGTTTTGGAGGAGACCTGTGGCCAAAAGGGGAGGGGGCCTTCAAGTGAGGCCTCCCGAGAGGTGGGCAGGGCTGCTAGAAGGCACTGAAGGAAGTGTTCAGGCCCCCACCTTCCTCTCTCTCCCCTGCCCTCTTGTCTCTGTCTCTATCTGACTCTGTCTCTGTCTCTGTGTCTCTCCCTGTCTCTCTGTGTATCTCTGTCTCTCTCCCTCTCTCCCTCTCTCCCTTCCATTCCCCCTCCCAGTCACGATGAGGTAAACAGGTTCTTCTCCCCTGCATCCCTGAAAGGGCCAGATGAAGAGAACAGAAACTTCTGCTACATTTCTTTTATTTCTGAGTGGTTGGTTGTTGTTTGTATTTTTGAGGCTCTGGCGACCAACTCCAGGGCCTTCAGCAGGTGAAGCTATATCTCCAGAAAAGTATTCCAATTTCTTTCTTTTTTTTTCTTTCTTATCAGTACTGGGACATTAGTCCAGGGCTGTCCCCTTGCTAAGCAAATTCATCATCACTGAGCTACACAGACCTAGAATGAAACTTCTGAGGCTGGAGCCAAAAGAAATCTTTCTTCTTTCTAAGCTGATTGTCTCACTATTTTGTCCTGGTCACTAGAGGCTGACCGACAGGCCGTCATCACTTCCTCTTCCTCTCAAGCGATGGGTACCGACTTTTCATACATCCCACAGCGTCACTCCATGTGTTCCCCTCCTCACCCCCAGGTTGAATGTTTTAGCAAGAACCTGACATGAGAGGCTCCAGGCACTCCTCCCACAGTGGCCATGGACCAGAGGACTCAGTTGCTGCCTTTGAGGTTGGAAAATGGGGAGCCTCTGGTCCTTTCATCCACCCTCGTCGCTGGACTGGAACTAGTCAGTATAAAGAGGGAAACAGCCATTTGGCCCCTGTGAGGCACAGGCGGAAAGTTAAGGCAGGAAACTGCTCCCTGCTTGCCCTGCCGGTGTTCAGAATCTGAGCTGTGAGCCAAGGCCCTGCTCAAGCTCTGGGTCACCACGGACGGCATGCTGTTTCAGCCCCATCGCAAAGGAGCTCAATGCGGCATCTTGTACTGTTGACTCTCTGTCGCTGCTGCTATTGAGGAGTCTTATCCTTGGGTTTTGGCATTTTTCCACCCAACCGTCTGCTGTTGTTGCTCCAGGTTTTACCCTGAGGACCTAAGCACATCGTATAAGCACATCGAATGCCCTTATACACTATGCTTCTTACTGGACCATCTAGTGACTCAGCTCAGCCAGTGGGAGCCTGGCCAAGCCTCAGCCATGACCTGGAGCTGTTTCTCTTGTGTCAGCTGGAAAGGATCAGCAGAAGCCATGAGTTTGAAAAGCTTGGGAGGAGCCACAGACTGATAGGACACGGACACACTGGATTCACCAGCACACAGACAAGCATGGGCAGGCACAGGCCTGCACACAGGCTGCACAGAGGTCAGCACACAGGCCTACAGAGACACACAGGCACGCTGGCAAAGGCGAAGCCTCTGGCCTCTGAACTCAAGGCCATATTTATATAGAACCCACACTGAAGTAGCATTCTGCCACCGACAGTTACGTAGCAGGTCACACTGCTGTTTACTTTGGGGTGCCCAGAACATCTGATGCCAGCCATTTTGTGCCGACTCATAGCTCCCTTCCACATGTCCAGTGCTTGGTCCATGCTGGATATCCATATCAACACCATGTTGTCTAAGCATAGAGTGGCCTTAAGACCCTCTGCTTCCAACACTGTTGCCCCTTGGAGCCCTTCCCAGGATCTCTCTCCCACCACATGATGCCATGGCCCTGTCAGACGCAGCCATGGGCTATCCCTAGTGACTGACATGGATGGTCAGCCTCCCAAACTGTGAGCTGAATAAACCTGCTGGAATTAAGTGTCCAGCCTTGGGGTATCTTGTTACAGTGACAGAAATGGACAAAGAACAACTGGATGTAGTTAGTGCCTGTGATCCAGCACTCAGGAGGACCAGCCTCAACTACATAGGGAGCTCATGGCCAGCCTGGGATACACTGGGGGGGGAGGGAGGGGGGGAGAGGGAGAGGTGGAGAGAGAGGAGAGAGAGGTGGAGAGAGAGAGAAGGAGGAGAGGGAGGGGTGAAGAGAGAGGGGAGGGAGAGGTGGAGAGAGAGAGAGGGAGGAGGGAGAGGTAGAGAGAGGGAGAGAGAGAGGAGAGAGAGGTGGAGAGAGGAGGGGGGAGGGAGAGGTAGAGAGAGAGGAGAGGGAGAGGTAGAGAGAGAGGAGAGGGAGAGGTGGAGAGAGAGGAGAGAGAGAGGGAGGGGGGAGGGAGGGAATGCAAGGGAAGGGACTAAAATAATCTATAAGCCTTGAGTTGCATCACTTACCCCAGAGTACATCGTAACCTGATCCCCTGCATTGAAATATCAGAACCCTCATTCCCATAAACAACTCTCTCCTTTAATCCTCCATTGTTGACCATTTAAGTTGTGTATGGTTTTCCACAATTTTAAACAGCAGTGTGATGAATATTCCTGGGAATCACATCAGTTCACCCATTCCCAAATTACTGTTTTAAGGACTCTCATAAATGTATTTGTTGTGCCAAAAAAATAAATAAAATAATCACTGGCAGACTTTCAGTTCATGAAGCTAAACTGCCCCCCTGAAATGTTTGAGAGTTCCCACATCCCCAAACACCAACCCTGGGCATTATAATCCGCTTTTAATTTGTCTAGTTTGAAAGGTAACCGTAGCCTAGGACCACTGTGTGTGGCTGTTCCTTTAAATGGATTACTATAGGTGCTCTATCAGTCACCAAAACTAATTCAGAGCTTGCCACCTGTCACGCCCTGTACCACGGCCTGTGGAGGCAGCACTGATCTTTTAGACACAGTCCTCCTCTCCTGGGCTCACAGTCCAGAGAACAGCAAAGACTTTTGAGGAGAAGTCATGGAGGTGTGGTACAGAAACAAAGTTAGCCAGGGCCAGGGAGAATGTTAGGCTCACATTGGGACCAAACTGAAAGGAAACTATGAGGAGACAGAGAGCAAGTCGCAGGAAAAAAGGTCCTAAGGGACAGGCCACGACTTTTCTCAATATGCAAATCCCCCCATCTTGATGGGACCCAGAACTTCAGGGCTCATTTCCCGTGTGCCTGTTCCATGAAGAAGCTGTTCATCCGAGCCACCCGTGCTGCTGTGAGCAGAGACCAAGCCTGTGTCTGGTCTCAGACTCCTCCCCTGGGCAGGCTCCCATCACCCTAGCCAAGTTGACTGAGAAGTGTCTCCATCAACCCCTAACAGCCGCCCCCCAGTCATGTGGTCCCCATGATTTACAACAGCTGTATGTCCCGACCCGATTAGAAGAGGAATCTTCATAATTACACAGGCTTGCTGTTATTTAAATATTTACCAACATTAAACACCAAAGGGCTACACAAATGATCCAGGGACTCGGATTGTTCTAAGCTAATATTCTTTGTACAATATTATGCAAATTGCATAAACTTTATTTCATTGTTCTTGCTGCAAGCGGCATCTCCCAAGGCAGTCATTCACTAAGTCGAAGCAGATAAAGTTTTAATAATAAATAGTGATGATGAATAAGTCACAAAGTTTGCACGATGCTAATACACTGGCTTACCCTGGGGTGGTTTATTAGATAAACAAGTAACATTTCCTGCTCCTCCTTTGTTCAAGTGGCATCACTTTCTTGGAAAATGTTGGCACAATAAATTATTTCAACCCATTAGGTGCTAACGAACAAATCATATTCACTCGCAATCTGTCGCGAATTGCCGAGAATTGAGATTTAAACACTGAAATCATACATTAATTTTACTTTACAACAACAAAGCTGGTTAAGAGAAATTAAACTTGGCTGAAACAGGAACAAAACAGTATGTCTGGTATTGAATATTTTAAGCTTGCAAAGGAGGCTGCAAATTGTTTCATTAATATTCAGACCACTTGGGCATTTGCAACAAGGAGAAAAGCCATAACAGCACCGTGTTGTGGGAATACCCATTAGCAGCAAGGTGTGTGCGGCTGGAGCATTTGCCCACCCCAGCTGGGTCAGACCCCCGACCCCGACCCCGACCCCGCCCCAGCACAGGCTGCAGCCTCCTGGCCTCTCAGGGCAGAACGGACTCCACACTGCAAGGTGTCATCTGCTTGTTCCCAGTTAAACAGGATGCTGGGAAATTCATTCATGGAACAGCCAAGAGCCAGAAACACCCAAGTGAGCATCTGAGGGCAGAGGACCAGCGGGGGGCCACCATCTGGTCAGCAAAGATGCCTGTAGCTGTGAAACTGGAAGAGGCAAGCCCAGATGGTCTCCAAATGATATCTAAGATACTATCCTACACATCGAAGAAAACCCCGCTTGCAGAAATATGATGTGATACGCTTTTACAGAGGACCTATTTGGGACTCCAGCACCCATGTCAGCTGGGAGGGTGATGCTCCCCAACCAGGGTCACCCCATCCTGGCTTCTAATGACAGAACAAGGGCCAGAGATGTCATCTTCTACATCCAGGACTCTTCCAGGTGGATGTGGCTGTGTAGTACGCCCCAGTGGCCGCGTGCACCTGCACTCTGCCCTTCCAGTCCATAGATGGGGTCTGCTGTAGAGAACACTCCACGAATTTTCTCTCCTCTGTCTCTGATGGAACGATTGAGGGGATGAGTAAAGATTGTCATAGTCCCCAGGGTCGTGGTCTGTCCATAGGCATGAAAACGGAGTGCTGGCAAGACGTGTACACATACTCACATACATTCACATTCGTGTGCGCGCGCATGCGCGCGCGCGCACACACACACACACACACACTCAGACACTCATACTCACATTGACATGAGCACACAAACTCACTTGTACATACACATACATTCATGAGCACTCACACATGTGCACACATGTGCTCTCACATATACATGCATTCATTAGCGACAGGTACAGGGACTACTTCTGAGTTATATAAAAACAGCAGCAAAGCTTGTCTTTGGGAACAATTCTTAAGATAAAGGAAGAAGACTTACTGTTCACTGCTTTGTGTGCTAGTCAAAATTTCTAAGTGTAAGCCAGGCATGGTGGCATACACCTTTAATCCCAGCACTCAGGAGGTAGAGGCACGTGAATATCTATGAGATCAAGGCCAGCCTGCTTTACATACACAGTGAGTTTTAGGTCAGCTGTGACTACAGGGAGACCCTGTCCCAAAAAGACAAAAAAAAAGTCCAAGTGTATAGATTTTTTTTTTTTGGTCTTTTTGAGACAGGGTCTCCCTGTAGCCTGGAACTCACTATGTAGATCAGGCTGGCCTTGAACTCAGATATCCTCCTGCCTCTGCCTCCCAAGTGCTGGGATTAAAGGCGTGCACCACCACGCCTGCTACAGATTGAGTTTTTAATATAGAATCCACTCTCGAAACGGGAGGAAGTGGTATGAATTAGAAGTCCTTGGGTCCTGACTGGGCATGCGGTCATTATTACAACATTAAATTTTATTTGCCTTCATCTGTGCAGCCCAGCTTGCCCAGCACTGTCCCAAATCGGGTCTCAGTTCCTTCTGACAAGCAGGAGGTGGCAGGACAGGGCACAGAGCCAGTCCACTGCTGCACATCTTCTTGGCAGACCTGGAAATGGATGCAGTTCAATAATTCCCCTCCGCTAAAGAGGCACAGGGAGGATAGAGGGAGGGGTAGCTGGGCACACCCAGCCCCTAGGGTCCTGGGCTGTTTCCACATACAGGGATCTCCATGGAGCCTGGCACACACCGGCATTCAAAGAACAAGATGGGAGATAGAGACTCTGAGGCCCCGGCTTGAGGGACCTCCTCCAACAAGCCTGGGGGGCCACTACCCCCTACTGAGCCCATAGTAGCATAGTGACCCCACCCAACACCAGTGCCTTTGGAAGGAGCAATCCTGGCAGAGCAGACTGAGCAGGCCTTGTCTGAAAGGGGCCAGACAGGAAATGGCTCTGTGCCCCTCCATCAGGAGACCTCTCCACTCCTCCCACTTTACTGCAGACAAGACATGAAAAGACAGCCTGGTTGGCCTCCAGGAAAATTGTTGGGAGTACTGAAATTTGAGTGTCTGCCAACTTCCTCATGTCTTCTCCATCTCTTTATATTTTTTCAGTCGCTTTAAAAACGTGCCGGACATGCTTATTCTTAGTTCAGGGCCGGCCAAACCCGGCAGTGGCTGGACCTGGACCGTGGGTTGCGGTGTGCCAGCTTTTGTTTGAAACAGCTACAAAAACAGGTTAAGATCTGGCCACTGAGCCAGAAACTTCCCAATTTAAAGTTAAAAGCCTTTCAGCTACAAAATGGACAACAGCTCAAACCAGCTCAATCAGGACAGGGGGTTTGAGAAGGGGTAACAGAGAACCTCAAGGGGCTGGGTTTCAGGTGTGGCGATTCAGGGTCTGGATAGTGTCCAGCTTCTTTTCCACCCTCCCTTCATCTGTTATCCATCCACAGCCTGCTACTCCTCCTCTTCCTCCTCTTCCCCGTCAGTCCACCCTCCTCCTCCTCCTCCTCTCCCCCCCGTTGGTCCACCCTCTGCCTCCTCCTCCTCCTCTCCCCCCCGTTGGTCCACCCTCTGCCTCCTCCTCCTCCTCTCCCCCCCGTTGGTCCACCCTCTGCCTCCTCCTCCTCCTCTCCCCCCCGTTGGTCCACCCTCTGCCTCCTCCTCCTCCTCTCCCCCCCGTTGGTCCACCCTCTGCCTCCTCCTCCTCCTCTTCCCCCCCCCCCCTCAGTCCCCCCCCCTCCTCCTCCTCCTCCATTTTTCTTCCTCTCCTTTCTCCCCCTTCCTTCCTGTCCCCAGGTCTATGTTATCTCCCAAGCTTCTCAAGGACCATGGTGTTCTAGTTACTTTCTATTGCTGTGATTAAAAACACTGACCAAAACCAACTTAGGGAGGAATGGGTCCATTTTATCTTATATCTCCCAGATCACAGTTCATCATCAAGGGAACTCAGAGCAGGAGCTGGAGCACAGGCCATGGAGGAACACTGCTTACTGGCTTGCTCCCCTGGCCCCTGCTCAGCCTGCTTTCTTATACAGCACAAGACCACCTGCCCAGGGGTGCCACCACCCACAGTGGGCTTGGCCCTCCCACAGCACTCAACAATCAAGAAAATACGAACATGGCCACAGGCCGATCCAATGGAGACAATTCCTCAATGGAGGCTCCTTCTACCCAGGTGTGTCAAGTTGATAACTTAAGCATCCAGCGCAATTGACCCCTTGTCAACTTGACACAAACACATCACTATTAGATCACAATCTTTCCATTTATCTCCATGATCTCGTTAATATTAATGTTACAACTTTAAAAGTAGAACTTCAAAGGCCCCACAGGCCTTAAAAACTCAAACACTTTTGAGGGGACTGGAGAGATAGCTCACTGTTCTTGCAGAAGACCCAGGTTCGAATTCCAGCACCCACATGACAGCTAACAACTGTCTATAACTCCAGTTCCAGGGGATCCAACAGCCTCTTCTGTCCTCCACAGGCACTGCACGACATGGATACACTTACCTACATTCAGGCAATACATGCATACACATAAAAAAATAAAAAATAATAATTTTTTTTTAAATTCAAACACTTTAAAAGCTTAATGTCTTTTTAAAATAATCCAAAGTCTCTCAAATCTGGGCTCCCATAAAATCCAAAATAAGTTATATAGTGTCTTATTCCAAAGGAAGAACCAGGGCATATTTATATAAAACCGAAATCCAGCAATGTAACTCAGCCTTGGACATTTGAGATTCACTCACCGTCTTCCGGGCTCCACAGAACTCGGGCATCTCCACTTCTCTGGCTCTGCAGTCCACAGCTCACACAGTTTGTCTGGTAGGCTCAGGCGGCTCCACTCCACACTTGCCTCTGCCCTTGGTGATCATCCCATGGTCCTGGCATCTCCAATATGCTGGGGGGTCTCCACTGCAACTGAGGCTGCACCTTCACCAGTTGCCTCTCCTGGTTTCTCAGGATGCTGAGCCTCAGCTGCTCTCCAGGACCCCTGCGCACCTTCAAAACCAGAACCATGCAGGAGACTCTTACACATTACCATGTCCTGCTTCTAGCTTGAGATGCAGCCTTGGGCTCCTCTAGACCCCACTGCTGTGTGCTGACCCTAAAGAAATACTTCCTAGACCATTTCACTTCAGTGACGCTTGTCCCTTGTTACTCACGGCTGATTTTCAGCTCCAGCTGACCAGCATCAATTATGCCAGTAAAGCAAAGATTTCGCCTCAGTGATGCTGGTCTCTTTTTAATCACAGCTGATTTTCAGCCCTAGCTGACCAGAAACCACAGGTTCTTAATTCAAAATAGCATACAAATGGCCCCCATAGACTTTGCTTCCCTTGAAATGTCACAAGTCAGGCCTTCATGATCCACATTTCTCTTCAACATAACTCTTCCTGCTCCACAGCAACAGATCACTAAGCTTTGAGCATCCAGTGGCTTTTCCAGCCCAAAGTTCTAAACACTTCCACAAAACTCCCCAAAACAACATGATCAGGTCTGTCATGGCAATACCCATGATCCTGGTACCAATTTCTGTTCAAGTTCTTTCTGTTCTGTGATAAAAACACTGACCAAAGCCAACTTGGAGAAGAAAGGATTTATTTGGCTTACTGCTCACAGACCATCATCAGAGGAAACCAAGACAGGAACCTGGAGCATAGGCCAGGAAGGAACACTGCTTACTAGCTTGCTCCCCTGGCCCCCACTCAGCCTGATTTCTTATATAGCACAGGCCCACCTGCCCAGGTGTGGCACCACCCACAGTGGGCTGGGCCCTCCCCGCATCACTCAGTAATCAGGAAGACGCCCCACAGCCGTGACCACAGGTCAGTCCAGTGGAAGAAATTCACCAACTGAGGTTCCCTCTACCCAGGTGTGTCAAGTTGACAACTAACGCTGTCGAGCACATATGAGCTCTAATGCTTCTTCTAATGTATTTCCTAAGTCAGGACACTTTCCAATTTCCCAGCAGGCATGGTCTTCTGAATTATGCTGAAAACAAGCTCTGTAGAGACTTGGCTACCTGCAATGCCTCCCCACGGTCAAAGAAGTCTCCCATTGACTCCTACTCAACAGCATCTACCAGTCCCCCTGTTTGGTGTTGATCAGTACGAGACTAGAAAGGGGAATGGATACAGTCATGTCCTCAGGAAGGTCCGAGACTATCCGATGTTAGAGACAACAAATCAACATGTGGTGAAGCCCCAGCCCCAGCTTTCCACTGTACCCTTAGGAGGATTAAAGGCTCTCATGACTGTCCCTGTCACACTGAGGAGAGCTGACGTGCTAGCTGCTTGTCCTGGTACCCAGCATTCTCTGATGAACTCAGTCCTTTATTGGTCTATGCTTAACACGACCCTAAAATGTGTAGCGATCCTCCCAGGCTCAAGAGACAGACAGAAGAAATACTGTCCTTGTTCACACAAAATGCACGGTCGGGTAAGCAGCGCCCAATCACAGACGTTCGAGGTGTAGTGCTTCTGTCAAAATTCTGCTGGTTTTCTACCAAATCCTCACCTCAGTATATGCCACTATCTGTGTACATGCTGCCCTCCCCACTTGAGTGCCCTGGAATCTGTGAATATCTAGGTGGACAGTCTGGGCTTTAGAGCAGAGCCCGCCTCGTGCAGACATGATGAGACTGTGCACAAGGCACTCTAGCAAGGTTCCAGGAAGCTCTTGGAGTTCAGTGAACTTCATCCAGTGTGCACCTGTCCTAACCAGACCCTGAAGGGTAGTTATGTTCATTGGATGTCTTTGCATGGCTTTGATTTTTCCCCTTGGAGCCTCTTAGAAAACCTCTGTTTATTGTGATGCTGGGGATCAAACCCAAGCTCATACAGGCTAGGCAAGCGCCCGGCCAATGTGCTACACCTCCAGTCCCTAAGTCTAGTTCTTACAGCTAACTCTGTAACCCCAATCCACCGACACAGGCCTCTGAAATGCACCTTGAATTCCATATAGTTTCCAGCTTGCTCCTTCACACTCACTGCAAAGGGCTGCCATCAGCATCTTATCCTGACCCCACTGAGGCCCCAGCTCTTCTCCTGAGAGACTGGGTATACTGAAGCCTTGCTGTCCTGCAGGTTGGACCTTTGAACACAGATGTGCCTCTCCTGTTGACAGCACAGCGACAGGTTCAGCTTCCCAATGAGGAATGCACTTAGAAGTTTATAGGGACCTCAACTAGAACCCAAGGCCCACACCACATATAGGCACATAGGAAGAACAGCATGTTCCTCCAAGCACACGGATGTCCACAGCCAACTCCACTGTGTCTTGAAGCAACACAAGTCATTTCTGCACTCAGGATGCAGGTGAGTTCTTAGGTGCTTACAGAGGACCTGGATTCAATTTCCAGCAACCCACATGGTGGCTACGAACCGTCCTTAACTCCAGTTCCAGGGGAATCCGAAGCCCTCTCTGACCTCCGCAGCATTGCACAACATGGGTGCACTCATACACATGCAAGCAATACACTCATACACGTGAAATAAAAATAATAAATAATATATTTTTTAAATTAATATTTTGTTCAGTTGCCTTAAGGAAGAGCTGGGTCTGCAGAAGAAAGGACCAGGAAGCTTGTAAAGACAGCGTCAGGAATCTTTCAACTGAAACACAGTGGGAACACCACGGATGGGAGAAAATGTCTAAGGACTACGAGTCAATAACCAATTTCTAATGTAGGTATAACTGGAGTCCCCAAAAGAGAGGATCCACAGAACAGCAGGGAGAGCCTGAGATCATAGGTAGAAAACACTAAATAATGGATGAAAGGTATTGACCCACAGAGTCAAAAATCTCAGCAAACCCCAAGCTGGACAGAGACAAAATTACAAGTAGGAACATGGAACTCAAACTGTTGAAATCAAACACTGCTGGGGACAAAAGATGTTGCACACTCAGAGTCCCCAGTGTCACACCTTCTGAGTGAGGGTCGTGGGAGCCCACACCAAGGGACATCACCACAAGCCTAAGAGAAGAGGAGAGGTCCAACCTGGGGTGTTCTCTCCAGCTGAAGCACAAAATGAGAAAATGTCAAGACTTGTTCGGCTGGAAATGCTCTCGAGAACGCGGATCCAGGGCAACTGCTCTCCAGAAAGCGCAGGGTGGTATTGTATAGGGTTATGAGACATGGCCACACCCTCCCCCACCAAACAGTGTTCTAAAGTACAAATGATGAAGCTCCAGGTTTTTGAATTTTTTTTTTTTTGAGTCAGGGTCTCACTATGCAGCCCTGGCTAGCCAGGAACTCACTATGTAGACCAGTCTGGCCTTGATCTCAGAGATCAGCCCGCCTCTGTCTGCCTCCTGAGTGCTGAGATTAAAGGCCCACACCATCACACCCAGCAAGTATTTCCTATTAATAACACACACATGTGTAAAAGATAGGACACAGAAAGCACACACAACTGTGCTGAGTAAGTGAAACTGTAGGGCACACAGTACTCACATTGTCTGCAGAGGTAAAATAGCATTGAAACTATCTCTGTAACTTAAGAATAAATATCACAATACCTAGCACAACTGCCAAAATCAACTTTAAAATAAATGGCTTAAAAAGAGTTTATAAAATAGAATTCTTCAACAATATTCATTTAAATGAAAAGAGGACAGGGAAGGACTAATGGACGACCAAAGGAGACAGTCAGAACCATGGCAGTGTAGACTTAAAGTGACCGTGTTGACCACTGCGTGAAAACCAAACAGACTAGACATCCCACATAAAGGGCGGACACTGTCAGACTTTAGTGGGAAAACACCAACACTCAATTGTGCTGCTCTGGAAATATTGCTTCAATAGAGGCACAGAGGTTGTAATATAACATATGCAGACAGATGTATCAGGCAAAAATGAACATAAATTACAACAGTATCAGGAAATGTACTTACAGACAGATGGTACGTTGAGGGATGTCTTGAGATGTCGTCAAGAGTCAAGTCATGAAAAACCATAATCTGAAATATTACGCAAAGTAAAATTGAGAAATAAATAGATACTGACTCTGAGAGAGGGAAGAAGAGAAACCTTAGTTCAGTTGTTAACACATTTCAGTGATTCCTAGAACCACCTCAGAATAAATCTAAACGGAAATAATCATTGTTCACCTCTATCTGTCAACTCGAGAATGGAACTACATGTCGAGCGCTCACCAGCTTAACGACAGGCCATGCAAACAAGTCTCTATACATCCAAAGAACTGAAACATATAGGTGTGTTCTTGAATCAAAATGGTAAGAGCTAAGAAAACAGGAAGTCTGCTAAAATGTCCTAAAGTGTTAGAAATTAAAGGCAATGTCTTCACATGCTGCACAGGTCAAAAAATAAATCACAAGGGAAAATAGAAACTATGTCAACTGAATACAATAAGAAAAAAACATCAAAATTGTAGGATGCTGTTAAAGTGGTAGAGGTAATTTATTCCCTTATAGATCGGTATTCATAATATGATTTTAAAGGAGGCTTTAAAGTCAAGGAACTATACCTTTGACTTAATTAGCTAGGAAGAGAACAAAAGGCAATAAACTAAATTAACTAAAGGCAATAAAATGAAAGGGGTATTCTAAATGGATTACAGTCAAAAGAGAACAAAACGAGGCAACAATAGGAAAATATAGAGGACAAAGTTTGGTTCTTTGAAAGGATTAATTGGTAAATTTCTAGCAACACTCGTGAGAAATAAAGATGTGACTCACCAGTGTGAAGAAGCAAAAAAAGATTTTATTTTATTTTAATATTATATTTATTATTTTTATTTTATGTGCATGAGTATATTGCCTGCATGTGTGTAAGGGCATCCATGTCACGCAATGCCCATGGAAGTCAGAAGAAGGTGTTAGAGCCCCTGGAACTGGAGTTACAAATGGTTGTCAGCTGCCGTGTGGGTGCTGGGAAGCAAACCTGGGTCCTCTGCAAGATAAGCCAGTTCTCTTAACCTCTGAGCCATCTCTCCAGCCCTGAAAAGGGATTTTAAAGATTTATTTTTATGCATGTGTGTGTGTGCACATCAGTGCAGGTGCCCTCAGAGGCCAGAAGAGGGCATCAGGTCCCCTGGATCTGAAGTTACAGGTGGTTGTGAGCCTCCCAACATGTGTGCTGGGATCCAAACTTGGGTCCTATGCAAGGGCAGCAAGCGCTCTTAACCGTAAAAGCCATCTCTCCTGCCTCAACAAGGGATTTTAACAGTGACCTAGACACACTGAGAGCATAGAGAAGGGTGTGACTTTTGCCAGCACACAACTTCTCAGATAAAATTTCCCCAAATGCAGACCTTTACCATTTGTGCTTTAGAAGGCTGTTTGGTGGGGAGAGTGCAGTCATTTCTCATAACCCTATACAACACCATTTAGCATTTTCTTGAACACAAGTAACCAAATAGCATAAGAATGCGTGTATCTGCATGCCCAGTGTATTCTGAAGATTTAACGCATAGTAACTCTTTCTGAAGTCAGATATACAATGATCGTTTACATTGTTTGTGCTGCCCAATGTTGGAGAGGTAAGCAATCCCAATTTATAGTCTCCTAGGAAAAAGAAGAAGAAAAGTCCCACTTGTGGGAGGGGGCCAACATAACCCCAGTGTCTATGAGCTGGACAAAATTACCAATATCTTCTGTAATATGACTGTGAAAATATTAGAAGTCAAGTATGGCTAGGGATGTAGGTTAGTTGGTTGACTGCTTGCCTATGATGCACAAGTCCATGAGTTCTATCCCCAAGCACCACAGGAACCAGGTGTGGTAGCTCATGTCCCTCATACCAGCACTTGGTAGGTAGAGGCAGGAGGATCAGAAGTTCAAGGTCACACCTCTTACTCAAAAACAAGTAGTATGTGGGGATATATAAAGAGTATCACGACTAGGAAAGTCTTACTGGGGCTGGAGAGATGGCGCAGGGGTTAAGAGCATTGATTGTATGGGCATTACATGACATGGGCGTACCTACATACATGCAGGCAATGCACTTATACACATAAAAATAATAAACAAAAAGGAATGGCTTACCCAGAAATCCTAGTGGTTTCAACAATCAAAAATCAGAGTAACTTATCACCTCAGGAAAATCGTGAAGGGCAAACATGATTACCTCAATAAAGCAGAAAGAGCACTAGGAGACACACACAGTCATAAATAATTTGTGAAGGCTTTTGATTAAAAGGAGACAAAGTTTTCTAAAAAGAGAAATTTCAGAATTGGATAAAGGGCACTCAAGTAAACCTCGCGTCCACACGTTACTCAAGGGATAAGGAATGTTTTCACATCAGGAACACAGGGTGTGTTTCTCCATAGGCCCCTTCAACACTGTTTTTGCTAAGAAAAATGTCTTAGTTGTTGCAATAAGACAAGAAAAAGAACCCACAGGCTAAGGAAGGACAGTGTATATCTTTTCCCACTGATAGGTAGCATGAACTATATATTGTGTTATAATAACATAAAAATTTATTTCAAAAATTAAATAAATGCTCATGGGCTGGATAATTATTATTGACAAGATGCTTTTCTGAAGTTACTCTACAGATTAAGCTCAATCTGCCTAAAAACCTCTCTCTGGCATCTAAAATAAATTGAAAAGCTGAAACTAGCATTTAACACAGACATGCAAAGATCTAAAATAGCTACAGTTTTAAAGATAAAAACACAGTCAAGGGACATCTGCTTGAAGACGTACATGACTTACATCACCTCACCAATGATGGTGGGATGATGTGGACATAAGAATAAAACAAAAAGAGAGTGAAAGTAGAGAGAGAGCCCCAGAGAGAGCCCCAGGAACCCACAGGGACCCTGAGAGTGAACATGTCAGTTCAACGGAGGGAGGAGAGGGCTGTCAACAAATAGCTGTTGAACAATGCTTTCTTCTACAAATCATAGAAGTCATTTTCAGCAAATGTGCTTAGGGCGGTAAGAATAAATGTTTGACCCCCACATTGCTTCACACCAAAATAATAATAAATAATAATAGTATATAATGAGTAAAGTTAAAGATAAAAACAATCGCCATAAAGCTTCCAGAAGAAGATACAGCGATCTGTTACATTATGAAATGTGTGAGAATCAAAAAGTAAATTTAAATAAGTTTCAGTGAGATTAATCAAAAAAAGTTTTAAGCTTTGCTTTTTTTCAGTTAACATTTGGAAAGTGACCACCCAGTCCCAGAAAGAAAAGAAAACACATCCGTAATATGTTCGTCTCACAAAGGACACATCTGGAATGTTTAGGTAATTGCGGTAAATCAACAATAAGAAGATAAGCACCCCAAATAAATATTGTGGAAACTTACAGAGAAATTATCAAAAGCTATTAAGTTCAATACCATGGTTTTCAGGGGAAACAGATCAGAGCACTGTCCCAAGAGTCCATCTACTAGTCTACAAAAGTCTAATGACCAACAATACCCCGTGCTGACAAGGACACGCAGGAACTGGAATGTTCGTAGGTGGGGACAAGAATGTTCTGTTTCGTTGTCTGGCCAATGTTCCAGGATAAGCACAACCTCAACGGAAGCAAAAACGAAAACAAGTCGGTCCTGGCAGCCATTCACACACAGGGCCTACCCTTCCCAGGCCCGTGCTACTCTGGGCGCATGAACATGGGCCACCCAGCACCCAACACTGTTCTTGCTCCATCTCACTCCAGATCACTAGAACCTCCCACGCTGCTTTCTTCACAGCACTCCTTTTTCCAATGTCTCACGTAAAAGGAAAAACTTGCCGCTCTGTATTAATCAAACAGCATACATTCCCCACCTCGACTTCAGAGTGGGAGGTGGGGAGCAGCGAGGTCCATCTCTCTAGGACTGTGCGTGCATGGCAGACAGAGAGGCATTCAGGGAGGTGGAGGCAGCCGGCCCATCCAACCAAGGAATCTAGTCTTTGATGAATGTTAATACAGATGACAAAAATCAAACATACAGGTTAATTCCACTTAATTTAATTAACTAGGTTCAATTTTACTGTATTCTATTGTATCAAAGAGTAAAATTTCATGCCGGTCAGTCTATTCCATGTGAAGAATCTGGAAACCTTTGATCTTTGGCTAATTCTGCCGCTCTAGAAATTAGCTGCTTCTGGGCTGACCCGGCTTTCAGGAACAACCTGATGTTGATTTTAATTACTTCACCTAAGACCAAGGCCAAGTGAACACCCAGCAGGCCCTACTCCAATCCGAGTTCCTTTCATGCAAATCTGCTGCGTGCTGAGCTGGACTCCACTCTGTTAGTACTGCACGTTGAGAGCTGTTTAAAGGAGTTCCCGCCTTTCTTCGATTTTCCTCTCATGACCTTTCACAATCACCGTTATTAATGAATCCAGCAGGTACTACTTTCCTCACTGCAATGGGAAGAAGGCATTCTGGGGTCCCCGCTGGGAAGCCACATCAGCTTGAGCCCAGGATCCTGATTTTGTTCCACTGAGCCCAACTTCAGTCCCCAGAACACCGGCACCCAGGCTATCGGCCTGTCTTGTGAAGGCGTTCTATGGAAGGTTCCTGCTTTAACTCTTCTGCCTCTGACAGCACTTGAAGAATTCTGGTTTTAATCTTCCTGGGTAATTTAGATTAATGTAGATGTGAGAAACAGTGGCCAGAGTTTACTTTTCTTCTATACACAACCAGCGGTGACAACCACAGGTGATGTCTTCAGTGATGTCCAATACTAATCTTCCTGAATGGGCTTTCCCCAGCTTGCTCCACCTTTTAATTAAGTTCTAGTTTAAAAAGCAAAAAGGGGCTAGAGAGATGGCTCAGTGCTTAAGAGCACTGGCTGCTTTTGCGGAGGACCTGGGTTTGATTCCCAGCACCCACACGGTAGCTAACAACTGTCCTACTCCAGTTCTAGAGGATCCAGCACTCTCTTCTGACCTCCACAGGCACTGCACAACATGGGTGCACTTACACACATGCAGGCATAGCACTCATGCATGTAAAATAAAAATAAATTTAAAAAAAGAAAGCTCAAATAGCTTGACGTTGTTGGGTTACAGCGTTTCCCTGACCTGCCAACATGAGGCAGGTTTGTACTTTCCTCTCCTTCCTCTGGTCCCTGCAGGTGATGTCACATGGCAACCACTATCCAGTTCATTTTTGGGAAAATGTGACCAGCGGGGAATGGATGATACAGAGGTTCTCAGATCTATGCAATTTCTGGAGAGCATAAAAAGATGCCTGCAGAGAGGTCAACCTCTCTGTGAGTTTTAAGGACAGAGCATAGGCACATGGACGGACGGAGGCTCTCTCAGTGTGTTCACCTGGTTTGGAAATCCCCACATCCATATCAGGTCATGTTGATGTCAACAATCAGATGATCAGCATCTCCAGGGAGTTCAACTGCTGTCATGTGAACTTTATCAGACTTTCGCTCCAGAGAAGCAAGTTAAAGGGTCAGTGTGTTTTAGACCAGCCACCAAGACATGCATTTTGACTGTGGGTACATGCACACCTGCTAAATGGTAAACAGTGCAAGACCCATTTGGCCACATGTGATTGGGCCATCAGCCTGTAGTCCAGACAGGCAGTGTCTCCAACTGAAGGATGGTACATAGCCTCAGACTTGGACACAGGGTGGCTTGGCGCTCTCCCTCAGCTTTTGGGCCCTGTTTCCGTCCACAACCAAACTAGCTGAACAAACCCAGACATCCCCAGATCTCCACACAAGAGGCTTTTACATGCAGACTGTCTCCCCTGGGGAGTGAAAAGAGCCACCCGCTCAGATGGTCCAAGGGGTCCCTTTGAGCCTGGCACCAGTCAGCCACTGTGCAGTCCTCTGTACACAGAACTATGAAGCCCAAGGTAAAAATGGAGCTGAGGCCGCTACCCCCAGCCCTTGGCGCAGCACAGACAACTGGGGGTCTCCTGCGGAGGTTACCTCCCAGTCTGATGCCCGTGTGCCCAACTGTGTAAGGACAACCTCCTACTCCACCTGTAGTGGGGGTTCGCTTTCTCCTTCCACCCTGGGGTGGTCTGGCAACCCTGCTCCCCCTGTGTTTGTTGATGCTGCCACTGCCTGGCTCAGCTCCTCCACACATCCCCCCTTTCTGCTCCGTATACCCTCATCCTCACTGCTGTTCCCCCATTGTTTGTTTCCTGCTCTTTGTCTATTATTTATGAAGCACATCCTCAAAGCGCCCTCCTTACACACAGGAAACTGCGAGTTAGCTTTCCCTTAGCTCAGAATGTTCTCTTTCTCCTCAGAAACAAGACAGAACTCTCCTGAGGCCCCAGCTGCCTTCCTTTTTACAGAGTTTCTAGAGGGATCTAGTAAAAGCATCAAGTAAGGTCAGGTAAGAAGGCTTTCATTATTGTCTAAACTACAAACCTAGGAAGCAATTATATTAAAATCATCTGTAGTCTAGATCTGGATCAAGTGTTTGTGCCTGTGTGTGTGTGCATGCGTGCGTGCATGTGTGCATGTGTGTGTGTGTGTGTGTGTGTGTGTGTACGCACATATGGAAGCCAGGGATTGACGTCAGACATCTCCGGTTGCTCTCCAGCTTATATATTAAGGCTGGCTCTGTCACTTGAATCCAGAGGCTGCTAGCCCAGCTAGCCATCTTGCTCCCGGAGGC
Source organism: Nannospalax galili (assembly GCF_000622305.1). Taxonomy (NCBI): domain Eukaryota; kingdom Metazoa; phylum Chordata; class Mammalia; order Rodentia; family Spalacidae; genus Nannospalax; species Nannospalax galili. Next base: position 242,974 of record NW_008330120.1, read on the forward strand.
CCATCGCCACATGCCACATGCCGGGATTACAGGCAGGCAGTCACTCCTGCTCAGCCTTCACATTTACGTGGGTGCTGGGGATCTGAACTCCTGTCCACAGGTTTACATGGCAAGCACCTGGCCACTCTGCCATCTTCCCAGCTCCTCTCAGAATGTTTCTGGTAAGTATTTATCGCCTATTTTTCACCCTGCAGTGCTGAGCACAGAAGGCAAAAGAGGCATTTCCTAGTTCTGTCAAGACCAATCTTCTGAACAGTCCAAAAACACGAAGCCAGACCCACAGTGAGGCACATGGGGAAAGCTACTCCAAACTGATCCAGGTAGATACCGGGTTAGATGGCAGGTGACAGAGGAAAACCGAGTCTTGGTGGCTGTGTCTCCTGAGGGTTAGAACGGTGCTCTCTGATTAAACATACCTGAAATCGCTGTTAGGTTGTTTCCGCCTTGCTGGGGATTGAGCTGCAGAAACCGCTAGTGCACGAGTGAGGGCCACGGAACCTCACCGGAATCCTGCCATGCTGGGCCAAGCTGTGAGATGATAACTCACAGGAAACTGCAGGTTTCCTCTCACACTTGGGCACTAACGGTGTCGGACCTGTACCCACAAAAGACATGGCGTCATCCTAGAATCACACACTGTGGTTTTTGACTTTGCCCCTCTTTTATGGGACTCATGGGAAAAAATACCCTAAAAGGGAGATCCGGTCCACCATGATTTGGGCAGGATGAGGGGGGTCCCCTTACCCCACGAAGATCCACCCACGAAATCCTTCATTCCCACTGGACTGCCCCTCTCACAGGGCAGCCCACTCTAGTCTCTCGTTGGGGTCTTTGCTTTGCTTAGCTTTGCTAAATAAACTTCAGCTTGCTGTCTACAAGATGAACGACTCCTGAGGAATGACACGCAAGGTTGTCCACGTCTCTTGACTGAATTCATTCCTTCAAGAACACAAAAACAGAACCCGCTCCTCCCTCAACGATAACAAAATTCCAAGCTATTTTTTTTTTTCTGGCTCAGTATGACACAACAAAATACTGTTCAGAGTGAGTGACTTAAACCACAGATATTTATCATCTCAGTTTGGCCTGCTCCAAGGGAGGGTCAAGGATCCAGCATGGCAGGATTCTGGTGAGGTTCCACAGCCCACCGTGCTGATGGACACCTTCCAAGTGTGTCCACTTGTGGTGTTCTCTGCCTGCTTTTGGAGGGAGACCTCTCCATCAGCAAAGCCACCAATCACCCTGGGTTTGGTCCCCACCATTCTGAGCACATTCAACCTTAATTTTCTCCTACTGTAATCTTATTATGTTACTGTGAGAAAACATTCTGACCCAAGACAACTTAGGACAGGAAAAGGGTTTATTTGGCTTACACATCTAGGTCACAGGCCACCACCCAACACTGAGGGAAGCCAGGGCAGGAACTTGAAGCAGAAACCCAAAAGAATGCTGTTTGCTGGCACACTCTCAGAGTCACTCATTCACAGGATCGTGCTCAGCCAGCTTCACATGCAACCCAGGACCACCTGCCTAGGGATAGTAGCACCATAGTGGGCTGGGCCCTTCTGCATCAACTCACAATCAAGGCAATCCACCACAGATATGCCCACCGGCCAATTTGATTTGGGCAGTTCCTCTCAGATGACTCTAGGCTGTGTCAAGCTGACAGTTAAAGCCAACTAGAACATTCCCTCAAAGTCTTGTGCCCAAATGTATTGGGGGCTGGGGGAATCGATGCTTCAACAAATGAACTGGGCATCGGGGGCCAAGAAAACACTCTGAGCAGGTGTCATGTCGGGAAGAACTCAGGAAAACTCACCACTGAAAGAGGGTCCTCAGGAGGGGCTGCAAAGATGGTCCAGTGAGCAAAGTGGTTGTCGTGTGACCGCGTAGACCTGAGTTCAGGCCCCAGAACCCATGCAAAAGAGCCTGCAGGATGCGCTTGTAATGGAGTGGTGGGGAGCCAGAGCTGGGAGGATGGCTGGCGCTTGCTAACCAGTCCTAGCCTCGCCTCATTGGTGAGTTGCAGGTTAATGAGAGAGGTTGTCTTAAACAAACAAACAAACACAACAGGTGGCCAGCTCCTAGGGCATTGAAGTCAAGGTTGACCTCTGGCTACAGAGAGAGGGAGAGGGGGAGAAAGAGAGAGAGAGAGAGAGAGAGAGAGAGAGAGAGAGAGGAGCCACAGGTGACTGAGTGGCAAAACTGATTGTGGGACCCAGCATCAAATGTTCTATTTAGAGCCGTTATGCTTGAGACTCCAGAGATGTTACAATGAATAGATCGCCTCAGCCGTTGAATAAAAGACTGGAAAATGCAGCAATAATTCAAATCACTTCTTCTCTGCCAAAGCGCAGTCATTGGCGGCCTCGGAGATAAATTCCTGTGGCTGTCTCTGACCGCCTGGCTGGACCTTTGCCTTGGGGCTTGGCTGCTGTAGACAAGTGTAGCCGGATGGGGTGGGAGGGGTAGAAGACAGGCCAACAAGCCAATAGCCAGAGGAGCTTCTAGTGTTCTGGGGAGAGCAGGGTTGGGGCATCCAGTAAGAAGATGCTCCCCATGAGGGGCACTTCAAGGCTTATCAGAGGAGCGTGTCTGGGGTGTCATTAGACAACACAGCAGTTAGTCAGAACAAATTCTTCCTGCCTGGGAAGCCCAGAGTCATAAAAGATTGCTCCCAGAGTGTCCCCAATGGCCAATCCCACATCTTAAACTGCGCTGTCCCCATCTCAGTTTCATTAAACTCAAACATGTGAAATTGCCTCCTCTTTTCCCCTGAAACCCCCAGGTCTCTAACACCCATGTTCTGCTGCCTTTGACAGCCCACTGCATGAGGCTGTGTCCATACATCAAGCCCCTGACTGGGGAAGATGAGGACGTGTCACTCACCTCTGGGAGCAGAGGGCTCAGGAAGGCTGTCCTCCCTCTCCCAATCCTCTCCTGTATTCTGAATCTCAGATCTTTCCTCTGTTCTGTGAGGCAGCACCCGTGATGTTAAACAGAACCCTTCTGATTTTAATTGCTTTATTCCTCTCAACCAAACAAAACATGCATAAGTCTTAGGCTGAGAGAGGCCTCCAGGCACAGTTTTTAACAACCTGCATGTGATTTGCAACTTGCAAGTGTTACAGAGGACAGAGCAGCTCACCAGAAAGACTCTGTTATAGATCCCAGAGGCAGGGCTGCCTCCAGGGGAAGAGCCCTGGGGAAAAATCCTTATGACTGCCTTGAAATGTATCTTAATCCAAACATGTTGCACAGATACATCAATTTTTTAAATGAATTTGTGTCAAAGTATTTTAATGGAGCAGGTTGTGGGAGACCTTTGTAGAGTTCTTGGAAGATGGAGCCTAAGGGCTAGAAAGAAATCATTTTCAGAGTATAAAATGTTGGGGAGACTCTTTCCAGTTTAGCATCTCCAAGAAATAACGGAGCATGACGTGGTTCTACCAGCCCCGTGATCTTTGCCCTTTCCTACTGCCAGAAAGGGCTACTAGAAATGGATTCTGATCTTCCTTCACCAGCCTGGCAGAGTGCTGAACTGCACATGATAATTTCCAGAAGGAAACTGTGCCTCTTCTGTTCAGTTCCAACATACTACAAAGGGGTCCAGTGCCACCAGTGGAAGAGTGGGTGGGTGATGTGCTCAGAAACAGTCACAAGAGAGGGCTTTGCCTTGTGCTCATAAAGGAGGTTCAAGGTCAGGTTCCCACTGTGAGAGGCTTGGTGGTTATTCCTCCAGTGCGTCAGAAGGAAGCAGAAGGAAAATCCCAAAGTTGATGGCTTTCCCTGAGCTCAGCAAGTGGTTCTTGGTGTTCTCACATGCACACACACACACACACACACACACACACACACACAAAGCAGAAGGAAAATCCCCCAAAGTTGAGCTTTCCCTGAGCTCAGCAAGTGGCTCTTGGTGTTCTCACACGCACACACACACACACACACACACACACACACACACATATATATGCCCCCCCCCCCATGCAGCTAAGGTCAACTGATTGGGTGGGAGGGGTAACTGACTCCTCCCTCCACTCCTTGATGAGCATGGGAAGGAGGTGTGACTATAGCTTGCCAGCACAGTGGTCGGAGGACATTTCCAGTTAACACTCCACCCCTTCCTCCGTCTCTTAGATTCTTTCTGCCAATCTCTTCCACAAGAGTCCCTGAGCCTTGGAGGGGGTGGTAGGTGTGGGTGATCTTCCTCCCACTGTGTCAAGGCACTGAACTTTCGGGTCTCTGCATCCTCTGTTTTCCATGGGCTGTTGGCCAGCTTCAGTGGGACTCCATCTACTGCAATTTTCATTATTTTAACTTGTTTGCTGTCACTTGGGCTTCTGTCCCAGGGTGAACCACCACCCTGGACTCCAGTCTGGAAAGTCACAGCCCATCTCTGCCTTCCCCCTGTTAGAGGCTCTAGAGGCAAACTCAGTTCGTAAGATACAGGAAAGGAGCCACGGTGAAGCTCTATAAATGGTGTGAAATGGAGTCCCTTGCCCTCAACAAAAGTGATCCCTCTGTTGAACATTCTACAAGGCTGGCTGTATAATCAGAACCTCAGGATTTCAGGGAGTAGGAAAGGTACCGACCCAAAGTCAAATTATCTTCAACTACCGTTAGTCCCTTCAGCAGCTATTAATTCCCCACCTCGGTGACTGACCTAACTTCCTTCCAAACATCAGGAAAAATCTTTAGACTGAATCAGCAGACTACTACCTTCCACCGGACCCCAGAGCTAAGACTAGCATCAGGCAGCATCGAAAGCGTACAGCAGATTCCCCCTGCTTTGCTGGGACCTGCCTGCTTGATGTGCCCTTGACTTAACGTCTCCTTGTGTTCTGTGCTTAGAGACGTTCATGTGGTCAGTTCCACACTGAAACAGGTTACTCTGGGCAACCTGAATCTATGTTCTCTGGACAGGGTCACAGATACTTGGCTCAGAATAGTGATCTCTTACTCCCTTGGAGATGAGACTGTGTTTCTCATCAAGGATGAGTGTGGACTGTGAGATGGGCCCGAGGGCTGAGGTCTTAGAGGTCTCAATGATCCTGTGCTTTACCTCGAGGAAACCTCTCCAGTACCCGCGTTCTCATGATCATCCTGGAAAGGCCCCACCCTGGCTTTGGCAAGGAGGGGAGAGTGGTCTCCTGGGATGGACCAGCCCAGAGCCTCCTTTGGGACAGAGGCCCATCTTGCAGGGGAAGACGGCTACTCCTACTGGGGGAAGAGCAGGTATATTCTCAACTCAACACAGTCAGCCTCCTGTTCCACCTAACTACAGGAAATCCCAGGCTCCACTGACACTGAGCCCATGGTGAAAAGAATCTTATGGTGGGGGGAGCTGGTGGAAGGAGCTATTTACATCACTCACACAGCCCACTAAAGCTTGAGACCTGCCCTAGGCTCACAGGACATGCACTCCATCCAGGTCAGGGTCACAGAGGAGCACAGAAGGAGCCTTCACTCAAGACTCTGAGGAGGATCGGTCGGAGTTCAAAGTCAAGAGGAGATGAAAGGGGGCCACAGAGGAATCTGAAGGCTCAGACACCTACAGGTATAGCATGGACAGAACACAGTCCAGCTCTGACCCAGCATCACTTAAACCCTCATGGTAATGTACATTTACTCTGTTCCCAGGACTCTGCCTTATCAGACAGGGGGTTTAGAATAACTAAGACTGATATACTACATGACTATGTAAAGGTGGATAACATGTCAGAGCACCTCAGTAAGCGACGGAAGCCATGACGGGACTAAAAAGTCGAAGCCTGGGATGGAGGTGAAGGCCTTCTGTGGGCTCAGGAGCGGACAGGACAGTGTGAGGGAAGAGTCTGTGAATCTGACGACACCACGTGGGGAAACTTCAGGACTGAAATGCAAGGAGAGACAGATAAGAATGAAGTACTCAGGGGAACAGCCAACACCAGGGGACACGTCAGAAACGGGTATATCATATCGTTAGAGAGCAGAGCCCAGGCTTGCGGCTGGCCGAGAACAGAGCAGAGGTGTGTGGCTGGCTGAGAACCGTCTGAACTTAATGATACGAGGCTCTGTGCTGGGTGCTTTTTCCTTGCTGTGACCAAATCCCTGACAGAAACAACTTAAAAGAGGTTTATTCTGGTTCCTACTCTCAGAGGTGTTGGTCCATGGAACTCATGGACTCAGAGAACAGGATATAGTGGAGGGAGCGTGTGGACGAAAAGGCGGCTCACTTCATGTAAACGAGGCACAGAGGGGGGGAAAACAGGGTCAGGCCACATGAACAGCCCCAGACGTGCCCCTCCCTGTAGGCTTCCTTCTTCTACTTAGGTCCCACCTCCCAAACCTTCTGAAACCTCCCAAAATAGCGCTACTAGCTGGAGACAGGAGGTGGTAGGGGACATTCCTATTCAAACCATAATAGAGCCCAAGCTGCCAAATCCAGAGTGCCCATCAGTACAGAAACAGCAACCAACATGAGATCTATCCAAGACAAAGAAAGCTGTGAAATGGGAGGGCGGAACCTCAACCCACAGAGGAGCTAGGATCAGACTCACTGGCTTCTCATCAAAGCCAGATTTGCAAAACAGGAGGGTTGAGATGTTTAATGTTGAAAAAAAAAATACCTTTTGTATTAGTGGCTTCCTCTTGCTGTGATGAAACACCTTAAGAGAGGAGAGATTCGTTCAGGCTCACAGTCACTGTGGCAGAGCAAGCAGGAGCCAGCAGGAGCCGCCCAGGGTAGGCATTTATTCACATGTGGAAGAACAGGAAGCAGGGCCAGGTTGTAAACCTCCATGCCCCCTCCCTGCCCCCACACACATTGGTGACCCACTTCCTCCAGTGAAACCCCACCTCTTAAATGTTCCCCAGCCTCCTGGAAGATTGCCATTGGCTAAACACCAAGTATCCAAACACATGAGCCCATGGTTCAGATTCAAACCATGACACCTTCCCATACGCAGGAAAACTGTCCTCAAAAGTGAGAAAATAAGATTTCGGAGACAAATAAAACCTGAGGAATCCCTCAGCAACAGCCCCACCCTGCAAGAAATGTTAAAGGCTGGTCAGACGGGAGGAAGGCAGATGAGGCCAGAAACACCTCCACTTTACAAAGGAGCAGGCCTTGGCTCTCTCCATTCCTTCCTACTGTCAGACAGGCAGGCTGAGGTTGCACAGGCTTTTGGCCTGGTGTCTCCTTTCTCTGAGTCTGAAGGTGCTCCAAGGAGTGTGTCCCAGGACCAACTCCTCCCATGGGTCGCTGACCCTGCAGCCTCTGTCAAATGGCTCCAGCTCAATGACCCTGGGACTTCCTTCACGCATGACTTGGGAACGTACTGGGAAACCAGCTCCGGGATCTCACTTGTTTTTGTTTTTAGTTCCTCTCAGGACTTTGAAACTGCTGTGTTCTCATCATGGGACTGTTTTAGACTAGGTCTCAAGCTTGCTGGGCCGCTGCTGCCTGCAGGAGGCTGCATTACACCAGGGTGGGGTGTGGGAAGGTTAGGGTCAACATCCCCTGTGGTACACTGGGAGACAGGCAAAGAGCAGCAGTTTCCTTAGTTTAAGGGTGCTTAGTGGGGTTTAAGAAGAGCTTCACCCAGCAGGAACTAGAGAACAGAGCATAGCTGCCAGGCATCTCCATGGAGACTGGAGATGTGAAGCCCCAACTGTCTTCAGGAGAGCCAGGCACTGCAACTGATGGAGGGAAGTTAAGCCAGGCAGTGGGTCCCCTTTGCCTATTAAAGTAGCATTAAAATATGTTTAGTGGACTACCTCGTGCAGGCAGGACCATAATGAAATTGGCATTCTCATATATTTCTGGAATCATCTGGCGAACTGGCAAATGGGGATAATGCTTTTTTGGAAAGCATCCATCAACACATGAAGAGCCATTATAAATGTTCGTGTTACTGGGCCTGGCAGTCGGGGCTGAGGAAAGCTGTCCTTGCCTGGGATGCTTTCAGCAGAAGGGGTCATTCCAGGCAGGGTTCACGCCAGTGGAAGCAGTGAAGACGTTGGAGAAGGGCTCCGTACACTGGCAGGACTGCTCAGGGGTTAGTAGCCTTTAGCATTCTTTCTTTCTGCACACAAGAGTCTTAAGATGTGTTTAGCTAAACATCACAACTCAGAGTGTCACAGAGCACAGCAGCCAGTACAGCAAGGAGCAAACTCCAAGGGAAATACTAGAAGGAATTAGGAGACAGCAAAGATGTCGTAAAGACCGTGTGCTGTGTGTGCTGTGTGCTGTTTCTCTGCTTTTCAAGTGATGAAAAACTTGATTACCTATTGCATCGTGGAGAAGAGGGAGGGAAGAAGCAGGATGGGGAGGCTGGGGGAGGATCTTCAACCTGACTAATCCTTATGCCAACTGTATCTCCCTCCCCTCTCCTTTTTCTGGACATTGACCCCCGATGTCAGGACTCTCTGAGTCTGCTTGACCAGAGGCCGGGAACAGCCGTGCCATGTACAGAGAGTTCAAGGAAGGGGCCACACCTCTCCCCGAGCTACTGGTACTGATAGGTGAAGTCCTCAGGCTCAGAGCAAACTGAAGGGGGCATTTTCAGGAGTATAAGACCGGGTCCTGGGTGGCTAAGACACTGCTTCCCTGATCCCGGAGAGAGGGTTTCATGTGAGGCCACCTCCGACAGTCAAGAGCCAAGGCACTTGGGACATGGGACAGGTAAAGGCTTGCTGGGCTTTCACAGAAAGCTTACATTAGAGCGTTCACAGCCAGGTTGTATGGCACCCTCCACCTCCTCCACCCTGCGGAAGGCCCTGAGGTGCCCCCATTTCCGTGTCAAACAGAAAAGCATTTTTGTCTGTATAGAGAGCCTTTGCTTCCTCCTGCAACTTTGGCCACACAAGCTAACAGGTATTTGAAAACCTCTGCCTCATTTCATAACTAAACATAATATTATTTCTTGCTTACTTAACAGCTGTTTTATTATTTATTTCCATTAATTTTAATAGCTATAGTAATAAAGAATTATAGCTGTGAGTTAGATAAGGTGGTTTTCTCTGTGCTATCACTCTGTCATTTCAAGTTAGCTATTCCTCACAACACATTGGAAGACGTAAATTCCTGTCACCACCTTAGCCTCTGAGCTCCACAACTCCAGGGACACTCAGCCTTTGCCTCAGCCGGAATCCCTGAGGTAGAGTAGGTAGGTTTGAGTAGAACACCTTTTTAAGAGTGCATGCTGCCTCCTGGCGGTGCTGTACCCACACTTCATGCCAGAGTGTGGATGACAACACAGTTCTTAGGAAACCTGGGGGTGGTAGTTCCATATTCTTCATTCATTGCCTTTCGTCGCTCCTCCAGCACAGACTGGAAGCACCCGAGGTCGGTCTAGTCCACATCTGTTTGCCTCTGTCCAGGAAGGTAGGTGCTGCTGCCAGTGGGGTGACAGGGCTCCTCCTTCCAAAGGCAGAGTCAGCTAACCCAAAGCTATGGAGCAGCAAACTCTGGCCTCACCTGGGCCAGCGACTCAGCACCTCCCCTCCTACCCCTGTGCCCTCAGGTGCCATCAAGCAACTTCGTTTACTTAGCTTGATCCAGGAATAAATACTATTAAACCCAGAGGTGGCTGTTTGCTCACGAAATAGAGCAGCTTTAAATTATTTAAGACAAAGCAATAAGGAGAGGCTTTATCCCCTGACAAGCTGACTAATTTGTAGACTCTCAGGACGTGGCCCAGGATGGTGATGCCACAGCACTACGACGGGTAATGTTATGCCATCTTAATTTGGTTTGTGTAATTAAGTTTATTTTTAGGGCCGCTATCAAACGCTGACATTGTTTAGGCAGAGGACATAGAAGGTAGGGACGCGTGCACACACCTGGGGGCTGGATTGCTGGGACAGCGTGGGCAGTTGTCAGAAGGAGCGCAGCGCTGACGGAGGCATGCATGTGTGGCTTTCCCAGGCCAGCTCCATTCAGGTGATGGTACCTGGGTTCTCAGTGTCTCAAGGAAGAAGCCATGGTGGCTTCCCGATGGGTCATTGATGCTGCTCCATGGTGACTGAGTTAACTTGAACCTGAATAAGGACAAAGAAAGGTCAGCTAGCCAGGAAGAGTGCAGGGTCTCAGAGATCAATCACATGCACTCAACCACCATGCTCAGTTCATCAGTGCGCTGTGGGTGGAGGACTTGCATGGCAGCCAGGAGAACAGCGTTGTGCAAACAGGCGGGAGTATCTGCCTGCCCTTGAGAGAAGCTCTTCATCCTGGGAGGAGCACTCTGCCACTGAGAGGAGCTCTCTGTCCCAGGGGGAGCTCCCTATCACTGAGAGCACCTCGATTGGCTGTGTTTCAGCCCTTCTGACATGCTGTCCACCATGGTGGTTAACACCTCTCTACATGCTCTGGTCCCCGGGCCTCCAAGGACTCTCTGAAGTGGCTAAGTCAGGACTGCAGGCTGTGCCTGGGGTGGTGCAGCTGCTGAGAACCCAGTGGGGAGAGTGTATTAGGAGGAGTTAAGCCCTCATGGGACCTGGTCCTGGGTTCTGCTTTTCTCACTTCTCTGAGAGCCACCGTTTTCTCCACATCTGGGCACAAGCAGGTTCCCAAGACGATGCCCTCTCCGTGTGCTTGACCAGAGGCTTCTGTTGAGGCGGCTCCCGAGTGCCGGGACACACAAGAAGAACCTATTTCTTTTTTGCTGGGATAAGACAGGGTCTCCCCCATAGCCCCGGCTGTCCTGGAGCTCCCTACATAGACCAGGCTGGCCTTGAACTCACAGAGACCCCCCTGCCTCTGCCTCCCAAGTGCTGGGATTAAAGGCGTGGGCCACCACGCCGGGCCCTAGTTTTACATAAATGCATGACAGTCTTTCTGTGGTGTGCCTTCTACAGACCCGGACGTGCCAAGTTCCAGGGAACCTGCTAGAGGCTGATGACCACCACACACTCGCCCTCTCCGCATTGCAGATCAAAGGGAGAGAGGGAGAGAGGGAAGAGAGGGAGGAAGGAGAGAGTGAGAGAGTGGGTGAGAGATCGAGAGCGAGAGAGAGCGAGAGCAAGAACAAGAGAGAGAGTGATCAACAGAGAATGAGAGAGTGAGAGCAAGAGAGAGCAAGAGACCATGAGCAAGAGAGTGAGAGTGAGAGCGACTGAGACAGAGAGAGAGCGACCGAGAGAGAGAACAAGAGAGAGCAAGAGAGAGAGCGAGAGAGCGAGCGAGAGAGTGAGAGCGAGAGTGAGAGCAAGAAAGAGCGAGAGTGAGACAGTGAGAGAGAGCAAGAGAAAGCGAGAGAGCGAGAGGGAGAGAGCGAGAGGGAGAGAGAGCAAGAGTGATCGACAGAGAGCGAGAGAGCGAGAGAGAGTGATCGAGAGCGAGCCTGCCTTGCAGCTGTGGAGGCTGTTGCAGCACAGTTTGTCCTCTGCCAGCTGGAGACCCAGGAGCACTGATGTAGGTTCAGTTCAGCTCGAATTCAAGGCCTAGGATCCCAGGGAGCCAAAGAGCTGCTCTGCTGCATATGGTCAGATGCCATGCAAGAGGGAAAAGGGACTGGGAGATGGGAGCAGGGGCATGTTCCCCTCACTCTGTCTCTGTTCTGTCCTGGGTGCACAGTGCCAGTCACCAAGAAGGCCTCTGCTTTATTGAGCCCACAGACTCAAAGTCGGTTTTCAGTGGGAAACATAGTCCCAGGCACACTCAGGCATCCTGGGCAGAAACTCATAAAAAGGAGTCCTCGCCAAGGCAAACTAGGAGTTCAGTTCTTCAATTCCACTGAGAGGGCTCTGGGATTAAGGGGGTAAGTGACTGGGACCCCAGTTTTCTGATTGAGATGGTCAGGATGGGAATGGGTTACTCAGATTGCTCATCAGTAGATTAGTTCATTTCTAATTTTATTTTATGTGTGTGAGTGTATTGCCTACGTGTAAGTAGGTGCACCTGTGTTGTGCAATGCCTTACGTGGGCCAGAAGAGGACACCTGATTCCCCTGGAACTGGAGTTACAGATGGTTTAGCTGCCATGTGGGTGCTGGGAATTGAACCCGGGTTCTCTGCAAGAGCAGCTGGTATTCTTAACTGCTGGTCTGGGGAACGGCAGCTCATAAGCGAAGCCACATCCAGCTGCCTCTGTGGCAGGCCAGAGCACAGTGGGATATGTAGTCAATGTTCAGATTTGATCTGGGGTTGAAGGCACCTGGCAAATAGGGAAATGGGAACCTTCCCCCAGATGCTTGAGGGCTGTGAGCAGGAAGACACATTGTCTATTCTTTCCTGAGCTCTGATAGCAACATTCCTGCCAGGAGGAGCTGGAGGGGACTGGAGGGGACTGGAGGGGACTGGAGAGGGATGGAGGGGACTGGAGAGGGCTGGAGGGGACTGGAGGGGACTGGAGGGGGAAGTGGAGGGGACTGGAGGGGACTGGAGGGGGATGGAGGGGACTCAGAGCCAGAGCTCCAGTGATCTTGAAAACTGGAGCGCCCACCATTAAAGCCCCTGCGGCCCATAAGAGAAGGTGCTGTTATTGCATATTAAACATTAAAAGGACTTCCTCTTGGGCAATCATTTGTGGCCCTTATCCTGCTGTCGGCCACCAATTCACAGAAACTCTGAGGCAAAGGAGAAGCATTTGTCCTACAGACAATTGCTCAAGCTCAGTTCAAGGGCATGCCAGCCCCCTGGTGACTGAACTCCAGTAACACCAACTCACCCCCTGGATCCCTGCGCATGGAGCTTGCTGCCTGCCTGGCTCTGTGACACAAACACCAGAGGACATGCCGAGCCAGGAGCCCAGGAACTGTCACCCACTCTGCTCCAGAGGGATAACACTGCCACCTCCCAGACAGGGAGGGCTGGCCGGGCCCCTTTGCAGGGTGCAGGCGCCACCTGCCCTTCTCTCCTTCCCACAGGGCTCTACTGTAGCCATTTCCTCTGGATGTGGTGGGTCCATCACCATCTTGTGGAAGGTCATCTGGGGTGAACTAAACAAGACCTTGGTCTGTAGCCGTGACAGTTAAATACAGGGCTGGGTCCAGGTTAAAGGTAATGAGTCTTGTCATCGTTCCATCTAGGAAGGAGAGAGAGTCACGAGATCCTCAGCTGAGGCTCCTCCTTTCTCCTGCCCCAGCCTCATGTGGTCTTGGGGGTAACGGGCTGTGAAGGAGAGGTTGACTGAGGGCGGAGTGCAGTTTTTCCCGAGTTGCCCACGCTGGAGTGGGACTTCTGGGCAGCATAGCAGCCCTGAAATTGCCCAAAGTTTTTCCTAGTGGTGTCACTGTCTGCAAATCACCGATTCCCCCGGTGGGTAACCACCCTGTTCTCCTTAGCTTTCGGTTGACAGATCAGCACCAAAGCTACAAAAGAGCTCACGTGTCACAAGTCACAGTCAGGAGCGGGTAGAGGCAGGAACCGGGAGGCAGGAACACAATGGACACTGCTCACACACTTGGCTATTCCACAGAGTCCAGGCCCACCGCCTAGTGATGGTAATGCCCATAGTGGACCCTCCCGCATCCCCCACACACACATGCCCACAGTCCCATCTGATCTAGCAATCCCTGAATCCAAGCTTTCCTCTCAAATGACTCCAGGCTAAGTCAAGTTGACAGTTAAAGCTAACTCACAGGAACACTCATCGGCTCACTGAGCTGGCCTTGTATGGAGTTGTCACCCCGCTCCACCCTTCTTTATGTCTCCACAGGAAAAGTCACACAAGCCCGTCCACCTGACATAGGCACATGGGTACACCTGCTACCTGGGCCCGGGGGCCTCCTGGTTGGGGTCTGCTGTGAAGACTTGTGGTGCCTCCCGCACACCCACTCACCGCCCCTGCAACTCACTCCTCTCATACTTACCCAAGTAGTCCCATTTTGGCATCTGAAGGGACTCAGTAACTGAGGGCTGTCTCCCCTTCAGTGGAGGACACTCACTTTTAGGTTTGGGGGTTCACTTTTCCATTTTTTGCAACGTTATCTTTGAAGTTAGAACCACAAAGTCAGCATCTGAAATCTATGGAAGTGACTTGCAAACCTCTAGCCTAGGAGGCAGCCCTCTCTCTGAACCCAGCCTTACGTGGAGCTGCCTCTCAGGTCCATGTGCCCACACTCTGCCCCTCCACACAGGTTCATTGCCATTCTCCTGGCTTCCACTCTTGGTCCCAGGGACCTTTCACCCAGGTGGCCGAGTTCATGATCAGTGGTTCACCATATAGACCATGCACACCCCAGTGGGATCAGAGGTGCTGTCCCTTGTGGCCCCTGCAAAGGCATCAGCCCAGTCTAGACAGAAGAGAAACATCAGGAAAATCTAAGTCCAGGGCATCTAGGACACTGAGACAAGGAAAGTCTGAGACACATCACAACCCAGGGGAGACGGGGGGGCGGGGGGTGAGGGTGGTGCCTGGGTACCACTCACAGAGTAGGGGAGGCTCGAAAAATGACATAGGTGAGATCACAGCAAGGCCTGGAGTTTTGTTTTTTTTAATTACATTTGGGTGGGGGATGAGCACACACACACACACACACACACACACACACACACACACACGCACATGCTAGAGTGCACATGTACTGGTCAGAGGGTAACTTTCAGGAGTCAGTTCTCTCCTTCCACCATGTGGGTGTCTGGCTCTAACTCTGGCCATCAGTTTCAGTGGCAAGCACCTTTATGCACTGAGCTGTCTCACAGGCCCAAGGCCTGGGGTTTGACTGGCAGTAATATATGTCTGTGCTCAGCTGAACCAAACACACCACAGAAATGAAAGAAACCGACAGGGGCCGTGGGCAACGCACCCAGCACTGCAGCATCCGGGAAGCTGAGACTGGAGGCTCTCGAGTTCAAGGTCACGGTCAGCTACATAGTGAGACCCTGTCTCAGAAGAAAAAAACAATAAAAAAGTAGAAAGGAATGAAAGATGTGAGCGTGTTGGCTGTGGAGAAACTGAGTTTGGGGGACTGTGTGCTAGAGCTGAAAGTCTTCTGAGAACCCAAAACAGTCCCCCAAATAAAATTCCCTCACACCCTTCAACAGCTTCTCCCACAACACCTAGACTAAAATCCAGGTCTGTCTAGCTGTCGAATTCTCCTGGAGGGCAGGGCCCAGCCCCCAGTCACCCAGCACTCACAGACCACGCTCTGATTCCCTGGCCCCGAAACCTCATTCTGCCTCAAGAATCTTGCGTTAGATTTTGCTCCCCAAGAACCTGCCCACTCACTTATGCCTTGCCTGGCGGTGGTGGCCAGACACGCCAAGCGGCTGTTACCCTTCCTTCAGTGTACCCTCCCCTGCCTGGCAGTGTTGTTGAGTTTGTAGAGTGCCTGTCAAAGCTTGCATGAAGCCCTGGGTTCCACCCCCAGCACAACATAAAATCCAGGTGTGATTGTGCACGCCTATAATTCCATAATCCCAGCACTTGGGAGATGGAGACAGGAGGATCAGAATTCAAAGTCATCCTCAGTTCCATGGCAAGTTTGGGGCCAGCCTGAACTACAAGAGATCTTGTCTCAAAAAAACTATAGAAAGACCAAGTGCCCTCCCCTGGTACACTCTTCACTGGAAGGAGAACCATGGCCCTTATTCCCAAGCGCTGCAACCCAGGAGCACAGGTAGGAAAAGTCCCTCCATAACGGGAAAACTCTGTTCATTCAGCAAATACTGTGGTGTGCCAGGCACTGAGCCAGATTTGGGGAAAGAAGGGGTAGAGAATGCAGAGAGAGTGTTCCCTGCCTGCTGACCTGCTGAGGTCTCACAAAAATGCCCTCCTCATGGCTTAGTTCCTGGGACAGAGCTAACCATCCCTTTCCATGGGCACCCCCCATATCCCAACCTCCCTTTCCTTGGGCACCCCCACATCCCAACCTCCCTTTCCTTGGGCACCCCCACATCCCAACCTCCCTTTCCATTGGTACTCCCCACATCTCAAGTCCTCTGCCAAGAACAGCCACAGGCAGCACAGTTTATTCCACATTTGGACCTGGGTGATCTATCTTCATCACATCTAAAATAAACATGGTTGCTTTTATTGAGATTTCTCTATGCAATAAACTTACAAAAATGGAAAAATATAGATGATAACAAAATAATGCTTTCACATAACAGTAACTCAGGAGACTTTATTATTTTGATGGTAAGTAATCATTATGGAAAATAATTGCAAATGCCCAAAGGGGTACACTTCTTAAATACATAATTAGCTGAAATATCCACACATAAGCCATCTAGAGTTTGAGGCTTTTCTCTTCTGGTAACAATCTGCTTCCCTCTCGCTGGATGTTTGCACACAGCCTCCATGTTTGACGAAGAGATGTGGCTCATTCTGAGTACTAGGGCACAACTCGGTGACACTCGAGGACCTTTAACAAAGTGGCCACAGCGTTTTTAATGGCCGCATTCTTTTCAGTTCCTTCACACACCACAACTTGTTTAGCCAATTTTTTATGTGTTTCAGACACTTTGCCTCCTTCCGGTTTTCACTACTGCAAGCAGTGCTGGTCAGTGAGCACACACATGCATCTTTTCACACTTGTCCAATTATTTTCCTAGGATAAATTCCTGGAGGTCGATTGCTCAGCTAAGGGGTTTTCTGTGATGGTTATTTTCAGGCCTCTTTTTCATTCATGCTGTAGCTTATTGCCTCATTTCATTTCTGTTGCTGTTAGGCTACGCCCTAGCCAAAAGCGAGAGGGAAGAAAGGGTTTGCTTAGCTTAAACCTCCTGATCACAGCCCATCCTTTTGGAGAAGTCACAGAGTCAGGAGCCTGAGGCAGCTTGCCACGCCAGGTCCACAGTCAAGAGCAGAGAGAAACAGACACCGCACTGCCTACTTATGCTCAGCTAGGTAGCTCTCACAGTGGTCAAAGCCCAGCCTAGGGAGTGGTGCCACCCACAGTGTGCTGGGTGAATTAATTAAGGCACCCCCCCACGCACACAGACATACCCACAGGCCAACCTGATTTAAACAGTTCCTCTCCCATTCAAGTAACAACCAGGCCTGACTCTGCTTAGCTTCCAAGATTAGATGAAATCAGGCACATTCAGGGTAAACAATCCCTCAGCTGAGGCTCTCCCCTCAAATCATTTTAGGTTGTAGCAGGTTTTCAGCAATTAAAAAACTGACCATCACAAGTGCCCCCAAAAGCTACATAAAATTTGCATCTGCCAGGCACAGGCATTACTGTCATGCAGATCTTCTTCTGACAAAAACACTAAGACACATAGGCAATAAGGTTTGCATTAAGGTGGTTGGATTTAAAATGCCTGCATAACAATGTCCATCTGCATATAAACAAATTAATTACCATCTTTAATGTTTTGTAACTATCTTTTCTTATTGTGCCAAATGATTTAAAATTAGCAAATTTAAAACTCAGGGCAGATCACTGAAAACATCTACGGGGAAGATTAAGGACACAGGGGGACACAGAAAGGTGGGCAGGGATTCCAGCCTCCTGGCTGGGCTTGAAGAAAAGACTGACTTGTCTGCACCGTAGTCCAGGTCACCCAGTTCTGCAACGGGCCAGCTTTTCCTCTTGGAGCTGCATCCCTGGCCACAGAGGCCAGCAATGCCTGGATGACCAGCACTGCTGCAGCCTGAGGCCTCCTCCATATAGGCCACTTGCCATCCGTTTCCTGGAGAACAGCCGAGATGATTTTCTTGTAAGAACAGAGGCCAAGTCGAGGCTGGTTTGTTGTTGTTTTAACTGTGCACCATGTCCGCTTGCTCTGGCACCTTTGATTACTAAGCACGGCTTAGCCTGTGCTAGGCTAGTGCTCTGCCCTTAAGTTTTATCCCTAACACTTTGTATTGTTTACTTTGAGAGACAGTCTCACTAAGTTGCCCAAACTGGTCTTGAACATACCGTAGTCCCGCTGACCTTGAACTGCCAGTCCCCTGCCTCATTCTCCTGAGTAGCTGGGATTGCAGGTGAGTTCCAACCAGATATGGCAACCATTTTTTGAAGAATAGCCTTTGCCCTTTAAATCATTTTTGCATTCCTGTCAAAAAGCAGCTGTGTATATTTTTGCTTTCTCTGCTCCCTCTGATGGCCACACCTTGTCCCTCTGCCAACACTGACCTGACTAATGTCATCAGTCTCCCTCTTAGAGAGAGAGTAAGGCTGCTGGATTCTATCCTGGGTCAGGGGGAGAACACACCTGGCCATGCTGAGGCCAGTCACTGTAAGACACAGCTTAGACTCATAATCAGAGGCCACAAGTGCTGCTGTTTCTCCCTCTCAGACAGACTCAGCTCCGGGAACTCAGATGGAAATCCAAGTGCCTTCCCTCCTATCCCACCCACACCCCACTCACGGGCACGTCAGGACCCCACTCAGAAACCTTCAGCGCTACAGATTATAGAGTCTGAGTTTCCAGAACAAGCCAGAAGATGAGACTGTGGCCTGCTCTCTGAGACTTCACAGTCCTCCAGTGGCAAAGGAAGGACTTCCTGTGCTAGCCAGGGTCAAAACCCGCCTTGTTATGTGGGTGCTGGGATCTGAACTCTGGTTCCTGTGATTGTGCAGCAAGTCCTCTTAACCACCGAGCCAGCCTCGTTGGTTCAGAATTCTCATCCTCCAGTGGCATGATAAAATTAAACAGAGAGCTGGGCCTCATGGCACACATCTGGAATCCCTGTTACTCTGGAGGCTGAGGCAAGAGCATTCCAAGTTCAAGGCCAACCTAGACAACTTAGTGGCAGTTTCTAATAAAAGTAAAGAAGTCTGGGGACCAGGCTCAGGGGCAATGTGTGCCTAGCAAGAGGGCCTGGGCTCTATCCCCAGTACTGACAAACAAACAAACAGAGCAAGCATCAACAGCAGGCTGCTAGGAGGCATAAAAGTCAGCCCCTGAGGCTTCACGACACTGTTGCTCTCACTCCTTCCCCTCAGCGCCTCAAGGTCTGTTGGTACTGTTGACACAGTTAGCCTCCAAGCAGGTCACCTGAGCCCTGCCTTTCCCTCCCGTTTCTACGCCCGGCCCACATTCTCCCCCTTTTGATGGACGTGGCACCAGGAAGCTGAAACCACTTAAGCTGCTGCCACACCGTTCATGGTTTTAATTTGACAAGAAAACGTGTGCAGTTACATGGAACATTTATCTTGTTTCTGCAAAATTTTGCTTTCCTCTATGAATAACAAACAGCCACTGAACAGAGAGCCCCATCCCCACCCTGCCTCTGCTCCGCCAACCTCTCAGCCTCTACTATGTCTGCGGCCAAAAGGCTTGACTTTCCCCATCCATCGAGGCTGCTGTCCCCCGTGTTGTTGACTGACTGGCTCAGCAAGTGGCAGGTGCTGGTTAAGCTTTGCGCGGCCACTGGTCACTGTACTGTGCTGTGAGCTCACCCCTGTATCCAAAACACGAAAGGTAGAAGGATGTGTTCAAAATACAGGTCCAGTAGGGACCATGTGCCCCAAGGGAGGACAAGCTACCTGCAGAACCAACAAGCAGACAGGGCCCCAGGCTCTTGACGTCACCCTTCTCTATGTCCCAGCACACAAGCTCAGCACTGGCTTCATTTCCACACCATGGCTTGTCTAAACATCTGATCCTCAAGTATTTCCACAAACACAGGCCTCTCCAGGAAGCAGCTGTTCAGGTGCTCTTGCTCACACGAGCGGTCTCCTTTACATACGGCATTTTGTGACCTACCTCTTGGCTCTACATAAATCTGGTCTGGACAACTCATGGACATGATGATGTTGATAATAATAGCAGTTAGATCCAGACTCTGCTTGGGGCCTGGCACGATGCAAATGCCCTTCACGGATGATATCTAGCTATCTCCACCACCCTGTGGGTGTGATGTGATAGATTCTGAGTGATAGATGAAGAAATGGACACCCAGATAAGTATATTAGTTACTTTTCCATCGCTGTGACCAAACTCCTGATCAGAAGCAGCTTCATGGAGGAAGGATTTCCTGCAACTCGCAGTTTGAGAGTACAGGCCATCAGGTTGAGGCAGAGGCTGCTTATAAACACATGGAAAGATCAGAGATGAAACAGGAAGCAAGCAGCCTCAAGGCCCACCCCTAGATCTACTCTTCCAGCTAGACCCCACCACCCAAAGATTCCACAATTCCCCACAAAACAGTGCCAAGTGCTGGCGACCATATATTCAAGTGTACCAGCCGGGGGGCGGGGGGATATTCACAACTAAACTGTAGCAATGGTAAGCCTCTGCAAAGTCAGAGGGCTTTTAAGGATGTGGGCCCATCACTTCAGAGCTCAGAATTCATGATATGAACTAGAAAAACACACTAGATGAAGTAAAGCAGATCAGTGAGAACCACCCTGTGCTGGATGCTTTAGTGTCAACTTGGCACACCTGGGTTGAGGGAGCCTCAGTTGGGGGATTGTCTCCATAGGACAGACCTGTGGTCATGTCTGTGGGGCATCTTCTTGATTGTTGAGTGATGTGAGAGGGCCCAGCCCACTGTGGGTGGTGCCACCCCTGGGCAGGTGGGCCTGTGTTGCATAAGAAAGCAGGCTGAACAGGGGCCAGGGGAGCAAGCCAGTAAGCAGCGTTCCTCCATGGCCTGTGGTCCAGCTCCTGCCTCCAGGTTCCTGCCTTGAGTCTCTACCTTGGGCTCCCTGATGAACTGTGACCCGGAAGATGTAAACGAAATAAACCCTTTCTTCCCCAAGTTGGTACTGGTCAGAGTGTTTTGTCACAGCAATGAAGAAACAAACTAGGACAGAAATTGGTTCCAGGAGTAGGGTATTGCTGTGACAGACCTGACAATGGAGGATTGTGGAAGAATTTGGAAATTTGAGTTGGAAAAGCCATTGAGTGCTTAGAGTTTGTTGCTGTGGAGCTTGGAACAGTTATACTGAAAGAGTTGTGAACAATGGAGGCCTGGCTTGTGAAGCTTCAAAGGGAAGCGGAGACTATCAGGGCTGTTTGTGTGATATTTTGAATTGAGAATCTGTGGGTTCTGGTCAGCTGGGGCTGAAGAATCAGCTGGTATTAAGAAAAGACAAGAACCTGAAGCAAAAACCTTTGCTTTACTGGGACAATTGATGCTGGTTAGCTGGGGCTGAAAACTTAGCTGTAAGTGACAAAAGACCAGCATCACTGAGGTGAAGTCTTCTGGGAGGTATTTCCTCAGGGTCAGCACACAGAGGGGACCTGAACCTCCATCTCTAGCTGGAAGCAGGACTCAGTAATGTATAAGAGTCTCCTGCATGGTTCTGGTGTTGAAAGCATGAAGGGGTCACAGAGAGCAGATGAGGCTTGGCACTGCTGTAGACGATGGAGGGCTGGCTTGTGAAGCTTCAAAGGGAAACGGAGACCATCAGGGCTGTTTGCGTGAGATTTTGGATTGAGAATCTGTGGGTTCTGGTCAGCTGGGGCTGAAGAGTCAGCTGTGATTAAGAAGAGACCAGAACCTGAAGCAAAACCTTTGCTTTACTGAGACAATTGATGCTGATTAGCTGGGGCTGAATGGAGTCATCCTCGGTCTTCGATACAAGCTGTGTGTGCTGTGGATGGCAGAGTCAGAGCGATGGAGCTGCCAGAACCCTTTGGATCCCAGAAGATCCTGAGTGCATCAAAGATGTCCATCCTTGAGCTACTTTGCTGGCCTTGGGTTTTGCTTAGGTGTCCCTACTTCAATACTTCACTTTTGAAATAAGACAGTACTTCTTTTGGATTTTACAGAAGGCCACAGTTAAGAGCCTTTTTAAAGAGGCTATGAACTTTTAAATGGCAACCCCAGTTTTTTGGAGATGCCGGGACCATGGGACGACCACCAAGGACAGCGGCAGGTGTGGAATGGAGCTGGCCTGGGTCTGCGAGACAAGCTGAGTGTGCTGTGGACGGCAGAGTCAGAGCTGCCAGTACCCTTTGGAGCCCAGAAGATTGTGAGTGAATCCCAGATGTCCAGCCTCAAGCTACTTTGCTGGACTTAGGTTTTGCTTAGGTGTGCCCAATTGTTCCACTTGAAATAAGACAGTATTTGTTTTGGATTTTACAGAAGCCCACCCACAGTTAAGAGACTATTAACAGACTATGGACTTTTAAGTGTTTGGATTTTTTAAGGACTGTGGGGTTTTAAAGGTTGTACTGTCTTATGTTGTCATAGTAACATCATATCTTGGGGATAAGAGTTGGAAAGGTTATGGTTTAATAGTGATGTGTTTGTGTGTCAAGTTGACAAGGGGTCAATTGTGCTGGATGCTTTAGTGTCAACTTGACACACCTGGGTTGAGGGAGCCTCAATAGGGGAATGGCCTCCAAAAGACTGGTCTGTGGCCATGTCTGTGGGGCATGTTCTTGATAGCTGAGTGATGTGGGAGGGCCCAGCCCACTGTGGGTGGTGCCACCCTTGGGCAGGTGGGCCTGTGTTGCATAAGAAAGCAGGCTGAGCAGGGGCCAGGGGAGCA
>NW_008330120.1:265476-298031 GCF_000622305.1 Nannospalax galili
ACACCCCATGCAGCAATATTCAAAATAAATGAACTACATTGTTTCGGTCTGTGAGGGAGGTCGGCATTCTCTTTTTTTTTTGGGAGCTGCCTGCATGCTTGTGAAATGTGCAATTAAGTCTGTGCACCCCATTGGACTCGCATGAAGTCAGGCCATGCCCAGAACCAGTTTCTGTATTCTCCCACTCCCTGACTTTGGAGAGTCCAATTTAGACCTTTCTGCACCATAAATATTAAACAGGAGATCCTAAGTTCCATCTGAAAGACTTCGCAAATTCTCATCATTATTCTTCCAAATAGCAACCACGGAGTGAGAACGTTGCGGGGAGTTTCATTTTGGCTCGTTGGGAACATGCATCCCCCATGGCCATGCAGTTTTAGGGAGAGGCGTCTCACTGCCCACTTTCTCTTACGATGCTTGTCTAAGAAAGAACACGAAGCTAAAACCCCTCGGAGGTAAAAGCAACCCCTCTGTGGAGCATTCCTTCAGGCCATCTTGTGCCCCACGTGCTTAAAGAGAAATGAGAATGAACAAGGCAGTAGATCACATCACTGGAAAACTCTGTCGTGTCAGTCAGGAGGTGGTGAGATGAGGACGCAGATAATGTGGAAATGGGCAACAGATCTGTGTGTGTGCATGTGTGCATGTGTGCGTGTGTGTGCCTGTATGTGTGTGCATGTGTGTACGTGTGTGTGTGCACGTATGTGTGTGCATGTGTATGTGTGTGCGTGTGAGTGTGTGCATGTATGTGTGTGTGTGAGTGTGTGCATGTGTGTGTGCATGTGTATGTGTGTGCGTGTGTGAGTGTGTGCATGTATGTGTGCGTGTGTGAGTGTGTGCATGTGTATGTGTGCGGAAGGAAGGGAGGGAGGGAGAAAAGAAGGGAGGAGGGAGAGAAGGAAGGAGGGAGGGAGACCAGGAGGGACGGAAGAAGACAGACTCCCTGGGATGTCCTCTGTGGCCAACAGACTAAATCTTCGCCTAGACCTGAGAGGGCCCTACAGGAAGGTGAGGGCTACAGCTTATGGGCCACCTGATGCCTCAAATCCTGAGTGTTT
Organism: Nannospalax galili; assembly: GCF_000622305.1. NCBI lineage: Eukaryota > Metazoa > Chordata > Mammalia > Rodentia > Spalacidae > Nannospalax > Nannospalax galili. The sequence goes on from NW_008330120.1 coordinate 266,535, forward strand.
TCTCATTCTTTATTTGGTGATGTCGGTCCTTAAGCTTAGAAACAGACCTTATCCTTCTCCAAGAAAGGCTTAAAGTCTAAAGCTGTAAGAATGTAGACACAAATTCTCTGGAGACCAGCACTCAGCAGGGCTCCGTGTACACCACACACACACAGACACACACGTACACAGTGAGCCTCCCTGGAGACGTCATCTCAAACCAGAAACACCCCCCTTTCCCACAAACTTCATTTTTCCACTCTGGGAGTGTTGAAGATAAAGCCGCTTTCACAGGAGCACCGGAACAAGACAGAACAAATTTAACATGACTACTGATATTCCCAGGAGATGCCTCGTCTGAGTTTATTTCCATTTTAATGTCATTTTAAAGATCTTTATCACAATTAGTGACACATCCCCTCTTTTTAACACGTGCATTGTGTATCGTCTCTTCAAGAGGCTGCTGCTCCCCTCTCTCCCCTCCTCGCCACCTGTGGTTTTTCTCATTTACCATCTGATGGTACATAGCTCGCCTTCCTCCCTGTCACAGCCCTGCCTTGCTTGAAGGAGCATTTTCTAGAAAATTCCACACAGGAGCTCTTCCACAGGGTCCTACCCCGCCTGCCTCCTTTGATTCATACCTTGTTTCCTTAAAAAATGGTTCCTGTCCCACCCATCGAGATGTCCAGCTCAAGGTCTTGGACGGATTTGTCCGGATCAGAAGTAATTCCTCCCCAAAGCTCATTTCCAGCACTCACTCCCTTCTTTGTCACCGAATAAATATTTCATAAGCCCAGGACTTGGGTTGTTTGTTTCTCTTCGCTTTGCAAGCTTTTTATTTTAATTAGCCAATATGCTTGCACTAGTGATTTTTTTTCCTCTAGATTTCTTCATATCAGCTTACAGAATAAGAGACATAAGAGACTCTGGAAACAAATCTAAAGAATTTTCCCACAGAATACTGAAGAGGTGGTGACACAGGGGAACAAACAGGACGGGTGTTGGTGATCAGACTGGTGCTCATTTATTCTGTTTGCGTCCAAAGCCCAACACGCAACATGCTGGGAAGCAAGCAGTGTTTGCTCTTGGTGTTTCTAGAAGCCCTGATTATTAGTTACGTTGGAAACTTTTGAGATCTGAGAGCAAGTTTTGGGAGAGCATCATTAGAAAGTCTCTCGGACTCCCTGAGCCTGAAGCATATGCCACTTGCCTGCCTGATGACAGGGACATTCACGGTGGCAGCGCCGCGTCTGCAGAATCCTCACTTCAGATAAACAAGCTGGGGCAGCTGACTTGGAACGGACAATTTTTTACCCAGCTGGCAGAGGATGGCAGTTTAAGGAGAAAACCTAAGAGAGGGGGCGGCCGCAGGCCTGCAGGAAGCTGGGGACAGATGAGTGTGTGTGCACACTTGCAGCCCAGATGTCAGCCTCTCTTCCCTGTCCTAACAGCAGCTGGATGTGCCTGGGAGCCACATCCAGCACAGCATTGGTATATCCCAACCCAACCCAAGTACTCTACCCTCGCCCCTGCGGATCAGGCTTGTGGCTCACATGAACCAGAGGGACTCAGGAAATGCCAGGTTGGTGGATGCTGAGGAAGTGCCAGGCGGGCTCAGTTCTGCGAAGCCCCCCCCCCTGTCACTGGGTGAATCAGACACCCAGCAGACCTCACACACATTCCTTTGCAGCTTAAAGCAGACAGTGCTGGTTTTGCATATGTGGCATGCTACCAGAGATCCTTAAAGGATTCAGAGTTCAGTAAGGTCTTTGAAGAGTAGGCAGAGAAAGGCAAGGCTCCCTCCCACTTGTCATCCCTCACCCACCTCCTCGGCTGTTCAAGCAGATCCAACACCGAGACTCCTCTACGGCCACTGCCTTCAGGGAGAGCTCAGAACAGCATGTCCCAGGGTCCTCACGGTAGCCTTGGAAGGCTGGATGGCTGCCCTCATCTTCCATGAAGTCAAGGACTCTGACAGTCAGTTCTTGTCAGAGGTCATTAACCCAGATCTGTACAACTACAAAGGCCCTACCTTCTTCTTCTATAAGCTTCTTCTGCACTCCAGAGCAATCTGTGCCTTTAGAACAGGTTCCAAGCAAAGGAGTGGTGGTGGTACACACCTGTAACTGTCAGAGGCGGGAGGATGGATCCCGAGTTCAAAGCCGCCCTGACAGCACTCAGCAGAGCTCTGAGTCCTCTGCCTTCTCTCAGTCACTCAAACCACACCTCTCTCCCTGATCCCCATCTCCTGATCTGAGTCTGGGGAAGCTCAGCTACCTGGTGAGCTTTCTGAGGCCACTCGCGGTATCTGGCCTATGTCACCTCAGGTTTCAATTTCAAACTCCTATCAGACCCATGTTCCTTAACCGAACACTGCTTCTCTCCCTGTGTTTAGGAAACTGCAAACTCAGTGTAAATGCACCATCCCCTGGAGCATCTGAAATTCTTTCTGGAAGAACACCAAGCGGGAAGAGTTCAGCCCATCGCCCTGGGCAGCTGGGAGTTGGGAATCTGCAGGGAGATTAATGCAGATTCTTCCAGCCACATAGGAAGGCTGGGAAGGGAGGACACCCTTTCTATTCCACATACCCTCAGAGGGAAAGCACAGGAATGCCCATGCTGTGAGTGTCCATATTTTATGCACGCACCAGATTAATTCCTGGTACCTGTATGGTTTCTGGAAGTAAAAGTCGTGGAACATTCCACCTTCATCCACATTGTGACAGGAGAGGCACCACGACAGGAGTGCACCCAACTGTGTAGTCAGAATTCATAAATCCTGAGGATTCTGGAAGGCCACTTCCCACAATGCACTGTGCTGTTCTTTTTCTCAAAAGACAGGTTTACTGCTTGAAAATGAAGCTTGCACTTTGCAATCTCTCACAGAGAACTGTGCAGATACCCTTGTGGCTCACTTTCCTCCTCCTAAAATCTGGCCCCAGATTCTGTTCCAGGGTCTCTTATCTGCAACGGAGCCGCCTTGTGCCACACGGCTGCATCAGGCCAAGGTTGAAAGCGGCAGGCTCACCTCTCAACCACAGCCAGGGTTGTTCCTGCTCTCAGGCCTAACTAAGCAAAGTCACATTCTGAGAGAAGACCCGTGCTGCTGCTGTGGAGGGCCCAAGGCATTGCTCAGGCTTCCGGCCAATGGAATTCCTAAACCTGGAGCTGTCCATGCTGAGGACTGGATTGTTCTCTACTGTGGGGCAGGATGGCAGGTGCTGAAATAGCACCTGGTTGATGACAACAGCTCCCCCCCCCAGGTGTGACAATGGCATGTGCCCAGCCACCACCCCCCCATGGAAAACTCTGAGCTAAATAAAGGCTTAGACCACCCACATGACTGTCCCAGGGGTGACGTGAGCAGGGCTCTTACATACGAGAACGGAGGCCATTCCAGCAACACTTGGGGGGCGGGGGATCCCTTTCCTTCTCACATTGGAGACTCATACCCCAAACCCAGTCGAGGCATCTCCTTGAATCTGCTAGTTCTAGATATCAGAAAGTGTTCCAGGTTTCCATGTTCTGGAAGGGGAATCTGCACACAAAATTAAAACCTTCAGGGGGCTGGAGAGATGGCTCAGCAGTTAAGAGCACTGGCTGCTCTTGTAGAGAACAGAGACCAGAGTTCAGTTCCCAGCACCCACATGGCAGCTAACAACCATTTGTAACTACAATTCCAGGGGAATCCCACACCCTCTTCTGACCTCCCTGGGCATTGCACAACACAGGTGCACTTACATACATGCAAGCAATACACTCATACACATAAAATAAAAATACTCAATAAAAACTTAAAAAATGAAAACCCTCAGGAAGTGACCAGGCTCATTTTCCACTTGCCTTGTTTTCTCATTTCTGAACGCACCATCAGCTGTCCAGCCAGAAATAACAGCTTTATGGGGGCCGTGCCATGGATTGTTATGGCAATAACACTTGAAGACTTTTACTGGGAGATAAACTGTAAGCTAAAATGTCACCAGATTTTATTAGACAATCTAAACTTAATTGCATATAAGTTGACACACTCCTAAAAGATGATGTAAGACCACCATCTAAGCAGCCGTCCAGGGACCAGCCAGGGGCACGTAGCAGTGACTAAGTGACAGTTTGTCCTCCACATCAAAAAGTACCTCTGGGTTTCTGAAGTACAAAGAGGAAAGACTTATGTTGGCAGGGAGCGGTGTTATTACTTAATAATCATAACACAGGGAGCCAAAGGTTAAACTAGGTCAGCACAAGCCACGTTCCAAGAGCGTTTTCTCTGGAATAAAATTTTCATAAAGAGCTCTACGTCTTTTTTTATGGCCTGGAAGAACATCACTAGAAAATTAATGATGGATCTGAATGATAAATCTGCCTTCATGGAGAAGGGCTAGTTTGCTGGAAATATGCTTCTTGCCTCTGTGGTTTAAGTGAGAGCCAGACGAGGATGCACAGAGAGTCGCTATTACAGCCAGACCTCCTGCCCGGCTGCTTGATTTTCACCACCTCTTTTAAGAAAAACATATTTGAGCCGGGCATGGTGGCACACTCCTTTAATCCCTACACTCAGGCGGCAGAGACGGGCAGATCTCTGTGAGTTCAAGGATAGCCTGGTCTTCATAGTAAGTTCCAGACCAGCTGGAGCTACAGGAAAACCCTGTTCTCCCCCAAAAAAAGAAAAGAAAAAGAAAAACATATTTGATTTTTTTGTAAGGACTGGACACTTACTTTTTAAAAAATAAGATAAAGTGTGATAAATATTAGGATAAGCCCATGATTTGAGCCAAAATCTTGTATTTTTCCCACGTGGTTTCAGAAGATGCGCTTAAGAAAGTGCAGAAGAATTTTTATAAATTTCAGAACACTCATGTTTTCCAAGTAGGGGGAATGTTCTCAGTTACTAAATGATCAGATTTCAAAGTGGCTGCATGAGTTTCTTCAACATGCCGTCACAGAGCAGGGATGTGCCTCAGTGGGTAGAAAGCTCACCTTGCATGCACAAAGCATGAGAATCCACCCCCACCCCCACCCCGCTCTACTAAACCAGGTACACCTCTGTAATCCCAGCCCTCTGAAATCGGAGCACTAGGGAGGTGAGGATCAGAAGTTCAAGGTCATCCTTGCTAGGTAGTAAGTTTGAAGTCAACCCTGGCTATGTGAAATCTGGGGGGGGGGGGGCGCGAGGGGTGGTGGCTGTCATCACAAACGACTGCTGACGGGGTGAGTTGAGACAACAGGACTTATCCCGACACAGTTATTGAGGTATTGACCATATCATGCCTCCTTCTGAGGTGCTGGGAAAGGGCGTGACTCTCTCCATGCTCCCTGTAGACACAGTAGACCCCTGGTCACCTGCATTCCTCGATGGACAGAGCATCACTCTCAAGGCTGCCTTTGCAGTCACATGGCTTTCCTGCGTGTGTGGCAGACACACTCTACGTCTGAACCGCCTTCTTCTCAGGACACCAGGCGGGCAGATCTCTTACTGCCTGCTGCTCCCTCCAACGTACACAATACATTTGCTCCTTTTCTACTCTGAAAATATGTAAAGGTGTGTGCACACATGCACAGGCGCACGCACAAGGCACTGTCTTCAGATCAGTCCTAACCATGTACAACCTCTTTGCTCACGAGACCTGCAAAGATTTATCCGAATAAGGCCACATCTGGAGGGACACCAGTCAACCCAAGAGAGGGAAAGAGACAGGATGTCACAGAACACTGCTCCCAGGAAAGCCAGCGACCTGTGTGGAGGGAGGCTCTGTCACGCACCATGGCTTCTGTCCTTTGGAGGGGTGCAGCAGCAGGTTTGAGAGCAGAGCTCCGGAAGCTCATACAGGAAAGGCTCTCCTCTTTCTGCTCACGGGATGACATGCAGGGACCCTTGGACCACAGGGCTCATTATTTCTTCAGGCCACTGGAAGCACCCCTCCCTGAAAGGCACCTGTAGCCTGGTGGTCTATGGCATGTGTGCTTTAAGGTTGGGTGGCCCTGGGTGCCGCAGAGGACCCTGGAGCATCGGGTCTGTCTGTGACAAGGTGGGGATGACACCACATAAAGACCAGTACCCCAGCCCCTGGCCAGGGCCCACCCTCTTTCTCTGTTTCTCCTTTTTACATTTCCTCCCTTCTCTGCAGTTTGACCTTGACACTTGTACCCACCTCATCCCCCTTCCAGAGTGCAGCCATGCCTCTCTCCTGCCCCTCCTGGTATGGAGACAGAGAACTTACTGGCTAGCACCATCCTTGTAACTGGTTCTCCCAGTCCTTGAAGCCGCCTGTCCTTCTACCCCGTGTGTCACTGGAGCTTGGGTGTGCAGGACTGTCCTTGGCCCTCCACCCCCAGAGCACAGTCTCCAGGCTAATCGCACTTGTCCACACTATGCACCCCATGCACAAAAGCCTGGGACACTGCTCAGCTTCCATTCTCTTCTCCAGAGCCCCCAGATCCCCATGCCATCAGGCACCCTTCTGTGTGCCGTGCATGGCTTCAGCATGCCCTGACACCCCTCATAAAACTTGACCCTGACTGATCTCACTCCCAACCTCAATAGGTAAAAAGATTTAAAGGCAGATGTGGGCCTGGTACCCAGTGTGGCTCCAAGTGGCTGATGTTTACAACTCACTATTCGTCACTCGGTGAGCTTCTTCCATATGGCAGGCACCAGGAGCCCTCAGGACCGTGAACAAAGCAGAGCTTACCTCTCCCTGGCCCTACAGGTGTAAACGGGACATGCATACAATATGTCATGGGTGACGGGCAGCAAGCCAGGATGAGGGAATTCAGAAGCAGGGTTCAAGGTGAGAGGTGAGCTGGTACCTGACATTTGGAGAACCAGATACCCCATGTGGTTACAGAGGTCTGGGCCCTGTAAGCTGAGAAGTGGGTGTCAGGAGCTGATGCGGATGGACTGCTGAGCAAAGGCAGGAACAGCAGGTTGGGTGGACCGTGCCAGCAAGGGCAGGCGGGTCAGGTCCCACATTGTCCATCTGCAGCCCACCGTCCTGAGGGGCAGGCGGGTCAGGTCCCGCAGTGTCCATCTGCAGCCCACTGTCCTGAGGGGCAGGCGGGTCAGGTCCCACAGTGTCCATCTGCAGCCCACCGTCCTGAGGGGCAGGCGGGTCAGGTCCCGCAGTGTCCATCTGCAGCCCACCGTCCTGAGGGGCAGGCAGGTCAGGTCCCACAGTGTCCATCTGCAGCCCACCGTCCTGAGGGGCAGGCAGGTCAGGTCCCGCAGTGTCCATCTGCAGCCTACTGTCCTGAGGTCATTGCTTCCCCATCCTCATCTGGCTACTGGTGACAGGGCTTGAGAGGTCTGCCTCCCATCAAGGACATTATGTCAACTCAAAGAAGCCAGACCTAAGTGTGGACTCAGCCAGGAGACATCCTTGCAAACCCACATCTGCAGCCCTCCCAGCCTCTGAAACCACTGCAACTCCAAGTTCGGAGTCAATCACAAACTCCCAGCTTCACTGTCAGAGAAGGCAACCACCCCAAACTCCTCAGCAATTTGTTCTGCAAGCTCATGTCCATAGAGACTGTGGTCCAGGGCACACACTGTCTACAAGAAAGGTTTCAGAATTGCATGGATGGCTTAGTCAGGGAGGTGTTTGCCTCGCAAGCCTGAGGACCCGAGTTTGATCCCCCAAACCCAAGAAAAAAAGCCAGGCAAGATGGCACTTGGCCCTTGTAATCTCAGGCTGGGGCTGGCTGGCTGGCTTCAGCCTAGCTGAACTGGCAAGTTTCAGACCAGGGAGACACCCCATCTCCAAAAGCAAAGTGGATGGTACCTGAGGAATGGCACCCCAGAAGTTGTCCCCTGGCCTCCACAGGCATGCATACATATGTGCATGCACACCTCACACACACATGCATGTGGCACATTGTTCCAGAAACGAAGTAAAGGAAATGTACAAGTCTTCTCTACCCAGGCTCTAGTGCAATAAATGGCTATTGTAAAATGACTGTTTCTAGGCAGGTACGAGATCCCTTCCCAGCATCTTCATCGGCATAAATCAGTGGCTTCCCTGGAAGGGTTTATTTACTTAGCAAATAAATTGGGCTAGATCATTGCTAAATTTCACCATTTGGCACGCAGGATATTTATGCACTGAACAGCTTCGTTAAGGAGGTTCTGAGAGCGTATTACTGAGCAAGCCTATAGATCATTGGGCAATAAATTTAGAGAACTCTCCTTAGCGTTCATCTAATTTGGCCATAGTTTTAATTAAGTGTTTCAACTAATGATTCCCATTTATGTTTAATAAAATTTATTGTGCAAAAATAAGTTATCAAATCCCAATTTATGTGAGACCCTCTGACTGATGTGGCCACCCCCAGCAGATCCCAGCATGTGTTAATGTGGCAATTTGTGTACAGTGGTTTCCACGGGCTCACAAAGCCTCTGGTCAGATGCCTTTGAGAAGGTGGCCTTCCCTGACTGGTTACCTTAACCTTTTGCACTGCAGTGAGAAAACGCTGTCCCGATGTCCCCGTGACTGGAGAAAGTGGAGTGTGGGCTACTGCAAATAGAGGCTGGTTCATAACTATACCCACACGGCAGTGTCTAAACGACCCAGCATCTGCGTCCCACAGCTTTGTCTGGCCTGGGCTCCTCACTCTTAAATCAAGCACTCTTGATCTGACGGGATCCTGAATGAAGGGCTTTGTACTTTCCTTGCTGTGGTTCTAGAACCTCCCTTCTCAAGTCCATAGGCTAAGCAAAGGCAATGTTACCCTGTTCTCTGAATGTGCAGCTCCCTGTGGGTCTGTGGTCTCCCACCCACCTGCCTGCCCTCAAGCCTCAGGCTGCCCACTTAGCTGATGGCCACAGCCCAGTCCCCATCTCTCCATCATTAGGATGGTAGAGAACAATGGAGAGCATAACCTTTCCCCAGGGGAGCCCACACTCAATGAAGGACTGGTTTAGAAGGGTGTGGGCACCAAGCCTGGGGCCCCAGCTCAGGACTATAAAGTGCCATGTCATCCCCTAAGCACACCCCTGGCACTGGGGCAACTGAGGCCCAGGGTAGCTTCTTCACATCCTGGCTGGGTCTCAGGTCCCCAGAGGTATGATCCTGAGAGAAGTTTCCATGAATACCCCTCTTTGTGAGTTACCCACACACTCAGCATTTCCCACGACCCGTGCAAGAGATCTGTACTCTAAAAGGCACACTTCCCATGAAACTGTGAAAGGCAGGCTCAGAGCCACAAGGAATGTGCAGTTTGGATAGCACCGACTCTCCTGTGGTGACAAAGGCTGGTGGGTCAGTACATAAGTAACTGTGTGAACAGCTAAACCACAGCTGGGAGAGAAAAGCATCAGGGTAGAGAGGTGGCTCAGCAGTTAAGAGCACACACTACTTGACAGATGAAGAAGCCGATGGATGAGTCGGGTTGATCAGGAGAAAGCGCCAGGACACAGATAAAAACTCCCAGCAGGATAGAGTTTTAGTTCCCACATACAAGTTCCCTTCCAGGGAGGGTCATGAGCTGGGGTCTTTTATAGGGGGAGGCTTCTGGGGGTGCCGAAGGTGGGAAGATGTATTTTTTAAAGGTTGGGGGGAGCAGGAGAGCGGGACTGTTAAAACCTGCCCCCTTTTGAGATCAAAAGGGAAGCCTGCTACGCTGACAAAACTGTGGAGAAAAGTCTGCTTTTGACTTCAGAAACTAGGGTGCTTATCTCAGGGGCCTGTAGAACTCCTGAGGCTCTGTAGGTGAGGGGGCAGGGCGCTGCGGATCTGAACCCTAACACTACTCTCACGGAGGACCTGAGTTTGGTTCCAGTACCCACAATGGGTGGTTCACGACCACCTGTAACTGGCTCCAGGGGATCTAATGCCCTCTCTGGCCTCTGCTAGCACCTGGACTCGTGCACATACACACACAGACATACAGTATACAAAAATTTTTTAAATAAATCTTTATGAAAAAGAAAGTCAAACGTGGTGTTCTTTTATATGAAAACAATCCTGTCTTACACTCTTTTTGTGACATCTACCTGTCTATCTACACAGCTGTATTTGCACACGCAAAAATCCTAGAGACACTGACTGAAACAATCATTCCTTCTGAGAAGGGCTGGGCAGAAAACCGGAAGCAGGAGAGGGCTCGTGGGAGAGGCTTGAGTGATGGACTTGAACTGTCTGGAAGGCTTCCTTTCCTTTTACAAGAGGATGTCTTCAGATACTGATAGCTAAATTAGACCCAAATCGCTGTCTGGAACAGGGGCCTTAGAACACAACCTTCTGTGAAGCCTGAGGATGGCACCGTGAAGATGGGGTTGGAAAAAGCACGTGGCAAATACTTAGACTCAGCGTCTGCTTAGCCCCGCAGGTCGCTTGTAGAGAGAAAGCAGACTATGGAAACGTGTTGGATCCCCTCCATCTGTTAGCAATTTACAAATTATTCAAAGGCACTGCCCTAAACCTTGGGGTTTTCTTACTGGCGCTGCTCCACAATGCTGCTGGTTGCTAAGGGACTAATAAATCTGGGTTCATCTATGCAGTTTTCCCATTCTCAGAGCTGAATGCCAGGCTCTCAGTTCCTGGTCACTTTTTAATATCAATACAATTGGGGCAACTTACGCTGAAGGACATCCTGGGTCTGGTAAGCTTGGAGCAGGGCATAGATTATCATAGCAAGAGTGGCGGATTGTATGACTCAGAAAAGCTGCCCGGGGCACACACTTGGGGACAAGCTAGCTCCAAACCACATTCTGTATGCAAGGCCACGGTTGAGATTAACTGTTAAGAGCACAATGATTGTGTGGGTTTTTTGTTTTGGTTTGGTTTGGTTTGGTCTTGGTCAGGGCAGATGGACAGTACATTTTGCTGACCCAGGTTTTTTCCTCTCCAATTTTCATCTAGTGATTGATAATGCGATTGACCAGTTCTGATGCAAAACCAAAGGAGGTACTAAAACTCTGCCAGGCAGCGGTCAAGAGCTGGGTCAGCTGTATGAACACTGACTGCTCTTGCTGAGGACCTGGGTTCGATTCCCAGCACCCATATGGAGACTAACAACCGTCCAAAATTCCAGTCCCATGGAATCCAGCACCCTCTCTGGCTTCCGTGGCACTGCATGCACATGTACACTTACATACATGCAGGGAAAACACTCATACATTTAAAACAAAAGTAAACAAATAAAAAAATGTTTAGGTTTTTTCTGGTTTTTTTTTGTTTTATTTATTTATTTATTTATTTATTTATTTATTTTGGTCTTTGTGAGACACAGGAGCCATGAAGCCTCTCAGACAAGTCACGTCTCAGGCAGGTCATGTGCTGGTCAAGAATTCCAACCTGCCGATAAGTAAGCTTCATGGCCAACTCTCTAATTAGTGAGTTTCATGGCTGAGAGTCTCCCTGTAGCCCCAGCTGTCCTGGAACTCACATGTAGACCAGGCTGGCCTCAAACTCACAGAGATCCGCCTGCCTCTGCCTCCCCGGTGCTGGGATTAAAGGCATGGGCCAAAAACGTTTTTGAACTCTGTAGACTGTGACAGCAAAACCGGGCATCAATCCTTACATCATCCTGCATCCATTATTTGATTGGTTCAGAGGTGGGCATGTGACACAAAGGCATCCAGTCAGGGTGATTTCCCAGGAATGCTGGGAAGCGCTGTCCTGCTCATAGGAACTGGAATCCTGTTACCTGGTTGCTGCTGGCAGCCTGTCTTGGACAATGAGGAGAGAAGCTTCCATAAAGCAAGGGGAACACTTAGGGAGACCGGGCTTGGGACGTGCTGAGCCTTACTCCACAGCTCTGTCCTGTGCATGGTACATTTTACCTGCTAATCTGGCTGTAGTTGGATTTTCTCATGCTTCTATCCAAACACGTACTCTCTGGTAGAAATTCTCACACAGTACTAAAAATGTACATTTTACACCCCGTGTAGGTGGTAATCTGTCAATGCCAATTAACATCTATGGTGTCCAGGCCTTTTCCACCACGAATCTATTTCTAGAAAAGAATTTAAGAGAAACCTTTGCCTAGATATGCAAAGACGTTGTTTATTCCCTGTGGGTTCTGCGGCCTGGTTTGGAATAGTAAAAACATGGAAGTAAGTCTCTCTCCACTGACACAGGACTTCTTAATAACCCAGAGCCTCTTTGCTGTATAGAACAACAGAAATGCTAAAAGCAAAGCATGGTGGTGGGGCGTATGTGGGAAGGAAGCCACAATTTGTTAAGTTGAAAAAAAGCAAGCCTTACAAGAACATTCTGGTTTACTCTCATTTTTGTTAAACGAGTTAGCAAGAGCCTAACACAAATCTGTAGAGAAAGAAGGTGCTGGAAGGTCTGGGGAATTAGGTGACCGGCCTTTCACTGTCCACAGAAGACCTAAAACCCACAGGTCTGTGCACGTGCAATGAGTACACGGTGCTTCTGCACCGAGGAAAGGGAAAGACGTTTTCAGTTCCCAAGTGTGTAACTTATCCTGAGGTACTTGTCTGTAAGGAACTCAGTGACACTAGCATTAAATAAAACAGGCGTTCCGTTCGCCATGCCTGGCTCACATAAGCTCTGCATTGTGCCAAGGCCATTCCAGAATGTTCTGACCACCCCATATGCCACTGCTGCTTAACTCCTGGGACTCAGAGAGGGTGATTCCCTAGGACCCCTGGGAGCTGGAGTGGCACCGTGTACAGATTTTCTCCCTCACCACGGCCTGTGCATGTATCTCAATCAGTCATTTGAAAGAGAGACTGGGATGGTGGGGAGACAGACGGCTTAGGCAGAGAAGCACTTGTCTTGAAATCACTGGATGGTGATTCCCAAAACCCAAGTGAAAATAAAAGCTAGGCATGGTGGCACATGCTGCAGTCCCAGCCCTGCGGACTCAGATAGGTGGATCCCTGAGGCCCAGCCACCAGCCAGCCTAGCCTGCTTGGCAAGTTCCAAGCCACTGAGAGACAGTATCTCAAAAAAACCTTGGACGGCATTGGAGGACAGCACCAGAGGTGGACTCTGGCCTTCACACACCTAAGCATGCACACCTCCTGTATGCCCGCACATACACACATGCAGAGTAGGCATCCCTGCCTTACTGAGATCTCTACACTACCCACTGACCCCTGGCTCAATGAGAGAATGTATGCTTGGGGGTCGTGATAGGCCAACACAACAAATCGCTGATGGTTTCCTCATTGGAGCGCAGTAAGAACACGGGTCTGGCTCTATGGTGTGACTGTGGAGGCTCTGAAAGGGATGCAGCTTCAGGTAAAGTCTGCATCAAGAGGTAAGTCATTGAGAACTCTCCTGTATCTAGAAGATCTCAGGAAACTGTTGGAAGCGTCTGAGCATACCACAGACAGTTCGGGAGAGACGCCCGTGGGAACAAAATGCACCCTGGGATGGGCTCTGCAAACTAGGTCGCAATTATTGTCATTTCTCTTAAGGAAGACTGAGCCAGGCATTTGTGATACGATGTGCGCAAAGTATCTGGTGGCTGGTGGGACAGAGGGGTCAGGCAGACCCCAGGAGTGGTGTGGGCAGAGGTGAGTGTCCGTGAGAAGCCAGGCTGGTGGGACAGAGGGGGTCAGGCAGACCCCAGGAGTGGTGTGGGCAGAGGTGAGTGTCCGTGAGAAGCCAGGCTGGATTGGCTTTGACTAAAGACCACTAGTCCAGAAGGGGGTTCTCCACACATCTCCTCTGCCCAGCTGCCTCTCCTTCCAGCCTGGTTATGTGCTGGGGCACCTCACCATCATTGCTGTGCCCCTGAAACCCTCCCACACTATTGTATAGAGTCTGTTATGAAAGTGCTCTCAAATCACCCAAGGGAGCGGCCCTCTTTCCCACTGGAGTGTGGAGTTGGACTGGTATGTACCAGTCCCCATGGTGTGCTGCCTCCTACATTCAAGAGCACACACACACACACACACACACACACACACACACACACCTACACCTGTCTCACCCCCTCCCTGCCCTCCAGGCTTCTTACATCTTCTGATGTTACCTCATGTACCACTTCCCCACAGGGCCCTCCCCACTCAGCCTGGCCATGGCTCCCTCATCCACACCCCACCACCCTGCTTTTCCTGGGACAGGCTCTTAACTTTCCCACAAGAGAACAAGTCCAGACCCCAGTCCCCAGAGGTCTAGGCTGAGGAGAAGTCAAAGCCAATGCCCAAAGCGTCATCTGTGTTCAGCAAGTATCTTCAGGCCAAAGTCCCTGGTTGACTGTGTCACATTCACACCCTGCCACATGATGGGGTTGCTGTGAATGGATCCAGTGTAATTTGAAGATTAATGCCACACCTCTGACCTATGGAGCTCACATTGGCCACAGCTGGGCAAAATACCCTGTGAACTAAAGTCCCAGAAAAGTCACACTCCTAAAAGATTCTACAGGGCTAATTGACCAGTTGAGGACTTCACGATGGCAGAAAGTTGGGATGTTGCAGATCCAGAGCCGATTATCTTGAGCTATATCTTGGACCTTTAGTTGCCATTCATTGCCCACTTGCATCTGACCTAATATCTTTTCAACTTGGGTAAATGCTTTGGAATATATTAACAGCAGACCACTAGCTTCCACCAACCCAGAAGTTAAGACTGCCATCAGATAGCATCTAAAACTAGCAACAGTTCTCCTGGCTTTGCTGTGGCCCGATGTTCCCACCGGTGTATTTGGAAAACGTCTTGATTTATGACTTTGTTCTATGACTGTCAAAGTTCATGCAGCCACTTCCGTGAGAGACCCTGTAACGAAGAGTCACACCTGGACCATAGTCACTCATTTTGAGTTTAAATAAACTCTGGTTTCTTTCTAGGAGAGAAGATGCCACCAGTATCAAGAGTATCATAAGCAGAACAGGATGGCAATGGTGGTGATCAGAAAGCCATTAACACTCCCTTGTGGAAGAGAGAGATGGTTGGGGTACAGGGAGCCTCTGAGATTCCAGCCAGCATGTCCCCTGCCCAAGCTGATGTGGTCAGAGTGTACAGGAAGTGGGAGGCTGACTTGGGCAGCGACTCTGAGTAGTGCAGCTTTTCCTGACCCGCCCATGGTGCGGGCCGGACTTCAGGGTATATCTGCTACTGGAACCACCAGTGCTCCTGTGAGCAACCCCAGTAAACGCCTTGAACTTGGATGCCGTCCTTTCTTTGCTGTGTCAGAGCCCTTTTGATCCTGGGTGAACAGGCATTTCTTTACACTGTCCCAGGAGAAGTCACACACCCCTGCCCTAGTTTGGTTCTCTGTTGCTGTCACAAATACTGACCAAATCCTACCTGAGGAGGAAAGAGTTTATTTCATCATTGACGGAAGTCAGGGCAGGAGCTCAAGGCAGGAACATGGAGGCAGGAACTAGAGCAGAGACCATGGAGGAGTGCTGCTTACTGGCTTGCTTCCAGGATCGCATTCAACTATCTTTCTTACACAGGCCAGGCCCACCTGCCCAGGGATGGCACCACCCACACATACATCAAGTAGCAATAAGAAAATACCCCACAGGGCCATGGTGGGGGAGGAGGGAACTCAGGAGATGGGGGATGGCGGAGCAGGTATTATTGGGGGAAGGGATGGGAATAATGGGGACTCTTGGATTTGGTGGAGAGGTCAAATGGGGGGGGACAGAGAGTGGAGATGAATGGATCTTGGGAAGATAAGACCCTACTGCTGCAGACAAGACACACTTCAGACACAGGACTTGGAGCAGTGGAGCTGGAACTGACCTGGAAGTCTTCTCCCTGAAGGCAGCTCTCATAGTTCTGGAAGACACTATGCAAGCTGCTCAGGGAGAAAATCGAGGGTCCAATCCAGCTCTAAAGCCGAATAACCACAACAAGCAGCACAGTAAACTACCTCTACTGGCGCAGTGGTGGCACTGTTATCTAGGGGGTAATCAACAGCTATCTAATTAGACTTAAAGTCCTCTCAATGTGAGGGAACCCTTGGGTAGCACTGTAAACACAGCCAAATACACATGACTGGAGAGAACATAGATCCTAGAGAAAATCCTATATCTCTGCCTATCTCTAAACAAATGAAATTTTTTACCAAATTTTTACTAAATATGGACCCTTATACTTACAGACAGGTGTACCGTATACCACTCATTAAAGAAGCTTCTTTTTGCAACAGATGGAGGCCACTGCAGAGTTCCACAACTGGTCAGAAACAGAGAATATACATCTGAGAGGCGCCCAGTAGTAGGTGACACATCTACAGTTGAACCTCTACACCTAAGGCTCATGGAACGTAGCAGAACAAGGGGCAGAGAGAAAACGAGTACCTCCCTCAACTCTCACCAGGGAAGCTTCCCTATACAGCAGAGTGAGATGCACGAAAAGGCCACAACTGGCCACGTTTTAAAGAATAAGAGACTGCGGAGGTGTGGACTTGGATGTCAGACCTCTCCCACCCGTGGCTCAGGGAACATTATGGAAGGGGATCAGAAAGATGGTAAGAGCCATGGTTGGTTCATGAACACAGGGAAACAGAGGCTTTCGGGCTGCTGGAAGCTTGCACATGTGAACTTGTGGCAATAGTGGCATTGAGCACAGGACCCATGCCGACTCAGTCAGACAAAGGCCCAGAGTGCAGCGAGGGAAGTGGGTGGAGAGCCGGCCCGGATCTGAGAACTCTTGGAGACTTGATTACTACTGGGTGAAGGACAGTAGGCCTTCCCAAGGATCACCAAGTAGGCTGGCAGGACCCCAGTGGATGGATTTGCACTGAAGGACATCTGGGTAGAAATGCTTGACTGGATAGGACTCTATATGTACGATGGAGCGCATGTGGTCTGGGGTGAGGGAGCGGGTGTGTCAGGGCATGGCTGGGAGAGGGGGTTTAAATTTGATTTGTCGTGTGAAATGTACAAAAGCTCAATAATTTTTTAAAATAGAAAATGCCCGCAGCCATGCCCACAGGCCAGTCTGATAGAGGAGACTCCTCAGCTGAGTTTCCCTCTTTCCAAATGTGTCTCAAGCTGACAAAAACTAAGCAGACTGTCCCACAGCTCTCAGTACCTAACACAGCATCGCAGAGCATGAGCACCTGGCGGGCTTTTCAGGAAGGAGTGGACAGGTTTTCTCTCAATCAGCCATGTATTCCCTGCCCCCATTGCGCCCTAACTCCAACTTCTAGGTTTTAGAAGCCTGAGGCACATGCATGGGCTGCTGCTCCAACCCGGTGCGCTCTACCACAGCTACGCCCTGCGGCCTGGCCCAGGAGGTCTGTGTCTGAGCTGCCTGACCTGTGGTCTTTGGTTTTCTCCTTAGAGACAGCAACATCCACATCTGCAGCAGCCACAGACTGCTGTGTGTACATGCAGGGAAGCATGAGCTCCCCGAGAGGGGGCAGGAAGGCCGGCCTGGCTGGGCTTTCACATCAGGAGACCTGGACCAAGACCCCAAAGTGTGGGAGAGACAAGAGGGGACCATCTGTCCTCTGCAGAACGTCAGAGAATGGTGGGGCTTGGCTGAGCCCAGCTGCACAGCAGTCTGCACCTGTCTCCTGCCCTGCCCAGGCCATAGTGCTGTGTGAGCATCTGTCTGCACATCCTAAGGCTGCCTGTGCTTCCAAGTGAGGAGAGAGGATGAGGGCGGTGACAGGAGGCAGGAAGAGGGGCTTGCGGAGGGTCCACAAGCTCCAGGACGAGCAATGGCAACAGCCCAGGGAGGGTGGGTGGGAGTGTGGAGGAGGGAAAGGGGGCACCATGGAGGACGGGCTGGGCCTTCAGTTGTCACAACTCTGGCCAAGATGAATCAGTTAACATGGGAAAGAAAATTAGCATGTCATCAAAGGGGGAAGTTGCTTCAGAGGGTCTACGTGCCTGTATGTCTGTGTGGGTGCCTGTGTCTGTGCCTGTATGTGTGTCTGTCTGTATACATATCTCTGCTATCTATATGTCTTTGGGTATGTATTTCTGTGCATGCATTTGTGTATGTGTGCTTGTCTGTGCATTTGTATATGTGTATCTGTGTGTGTCCATGTATGTGTGTTTATATGTGTGTCTGTTTGTATATGTGACTGTGTAGGTTTATGTGGGTCTGTGCTGTGTGTGTATATGTCTTTGTGTGTGTGTGTGTGTGTGTGTGTGTGTGTGTGTGTGTGTCTATATCTAAAGAGGGAAAATTGGGGGACTGGAGAAATGGCTTGTCAGTTAAGAGTACGTCCTGCCCTTACAGAGGACCTGTTGAGTTCCGAACACCTACGGTGAGCAGCTCACAACCAACTGGAACTCCAGCTCCAAGGGATCTGACGCCCTCATCTGGCCTCCACAGATACCTGCACTCTAGTGCACATATCCATACACAGATACACACACATACACTAAATAAAAATAAAACATTTTGTCTTAAGAAAGAGAGAAAACCGTGGCTTTAGGGCACCATTGTGTATGTTTCCTCCTGCCCAGCGCACTGCCACCATCTTGTTTTCTGCTGCGTGCCTCCCCTTCATCAGCTCCCCACGCCTTCCCTGGATCCCCGTGCTTGTTCACAGCTCCCACTGTTCTGTCACAGCCCCCTCCATCTGAGCAGCATCAGAGGACGTCTGCCTGGCCCACGGCTGCACTGCTGACTGTGGGCCGTCCACTGTGCTCTGCAGCTGTGCTGGGCTGCCTCCCAGCCCTTCTCCCTTAAAAGGACAAACCACACTATCTCTCTCTTTTTCAACATAATTATTTTATTTATATTTTTATATGTATGAGTGTATTGCCTGCGTCTATGTAAGTGCTCCTGTGAATGCCCGAGGAGGACGGAAAAGCATGTCGGATGCCCTGGAACTGGAGTTACAGATGGTTGTTAGCAGCCATGTGGGTGCTGGGAATTGAACCCAGGTCCTCTACAAGCACAGCCAGTGCTTTTAACAGCTGAGCCATCTCTCCAGCCCCCCTCACTGTCTGCCTTGAATTTGCTCTCAAGCCTTCCTCTACCATCTGACATGAAAAAAGCCTTGAAAATGTCTGTTTCCAACCCTCATAATTTGCAGTAAAACTAAGAGGGGGAACTGCTGTCCCCAGGACTCACGCTGTGCCAGCTCCTGAGTTGAGTCTCTGGATGCAAAGCTTCTCCTACAGGAGGGAGGTCCAGTGCCTCCTGCTTTGGGGAGAGGCAGAGACAGAAGGAAATGAAGCGGCTTGTCTGGGATCCACTTCCAGAAGCTGTTAGTACAGGAATAGACACGGTCAGAGACTCAAAATTCCCAATTCACCTACTGTTTCTGCGGCCACGTGGTAGGTGCGCACGTCCCTTATATGTTCTAGATCAGAAATACAGGACTAGGGATGCAGCTCAGGGAGGAGCTCAGGGTGGAGCTTGCCGAGCAGACACAAGTCCCTGGGTTCAGCCCCGTCCTGAAAAGCAATGACTGTTACCACTGCCAGTCAGTCCTGGAACATCCCAGGAGCAGCACAGGGCTGAGGCTTGGCTGGAAAGTCCCGTCCCAGCCAAGCAGCACATCCATTCTGCCCGTTCCTAGACATTTGACTCTGGATTCTTCTCCCTCCCCTGCCATCAAGTTTTCACAAAATTGCTGCTGATTCCCAGAGCTTGCTTCCAAAAGACTCACATTTGGATGTACAAAGAGGAGTCCTTTGGTCTTGACAAAGCGAGGACTGCTGCCTTCCGTGGTTTAGGAAACAATTTCAGACTAATTATTTTTGACAACCTGCAAACATTTGTAAACTTCTTACAGAGGGAAGGCCATGGTGCCATTTCTTTCCTATTTCTTTATGATTTATTTCTTTATATGTATCCTATGTGTATGAGTGGTTTGCTGCATGCGTGCAAGTGCGCTCATGTCGTGCAGTCCCTGAAAAGTCCAGAAAGCACACCCGATCCCCTGGGTCTTCTGCAAGAGCAGCCAGTGCTTTCAGCCACTGAGCCATCTCTCCAGCCCACACAGGGCTGTTTCTTGACAGGAGGGAGTTTCTTGGAGCAACGCTGCTGTGACGTCTCCAGGGAGACTCCATTCTGAGGGCTTGATCTCAGGAGCTCTGATTTCACTGAGATGCAGAATTACACGTATGGTCCTCCCAGTCTTTGTGAATTAAAATCAACTAAGCAAGAGGAAAGCCATCATGGGGTTGTTCCCTGTGGGCGGCCTCTTTTGACAGGTGCATCTGACAGCTGAGGCCAGGGCTGGTCTTCGCTCTCCTTCACCTGTTGCCCCCAGGACTGTACAGCTGATGGTAACAGACTAGTGATTATAAAGAACTTTCCCTCCATCATTAGGGAAAATTGTCCCAAATTCTAGCTGTTTGCATAGCACTCAGGTAAATCCTGGAGCTGAGAATCCCCAGGACCTGGAAATTACAAACCCCAAACCATAGATCCTAAGGAGGCCAGGCAGGGCCCAGGGCCCAGGGCCCTACATCACACAAATACAGACTGAGTTCCCTGAGGCCTGGCTCATATTCTAATGCCCCTTCTACTATTTACCACTGTCAATTCAAGTGTATGCACAGAAAACAGGTAGAATGGTGTAACGTCAAGCAGCCCTTAATCCCCAGCTAAGCCCTGGTCAACTAACTCCATCATTTCTTTATTAAACAGGGGAAAAGGGAAGCACGACACAGAATGTTCTGAAGGCAAATTGCTGACGTGACAAAGGCCCGTTCCTTCCCAGGGGACCCCTGTGTTTCCTCCACAGCCCACTGGGTGACAGAACCTCCCGGCCACTTGCAGTTTCCAGGACACCAACAGAGCCCTCATTATTTCCACCTGTTTTGTGGTGTTGTCGAATAAAAAATGTCTTTCCCCTAACTGCCTATAGGAGAAATTCTCAACCCTTGCCATTAGAAATGTCCTATGAGTGGCCACAGAAAGTAGATCGCGGGGCTTGGGAGATGGCTCAGCAGTACAAGTGCTTGTCGTGAAAACAAGAAGACAGTTCGGATCCCCAAGGCCCTTGGTAAATTTCAGGTGAGTTGGTGGCCTTAGAAGGAGGATACAGGATTCCTCAGAGAAAGCTGTCTAGTGAGACTACCCATGTCTGCAAGTTCTGGGTGTGACTGAGAGACCCTGCCTCAAGAATAAGGGGGACAGTGATCAAGGGTGGCTTTGGACATCACCCTCAGGCCTCTATACATTTACATGCTCTCTCTCTCTCTCTCTCTCTCTCTCTCTCTCTCTCTTTTTCACACACACACACACACACACACACACACACTCACACACATACACAACACATGCACGCACACATGTGCTTACACAATAAGTGAATAAATGTAATAAAATTAAATTTTAAAAATAGATACATTTGATAAAAAATAGACCCCTTCCCAAGGTAGTTTCTCTAAAAAGGTAACAAACTTTATTCTTAATGTTTAAACCCATGACCATCAGGTGGATATGAGGGGAATTAGGAAGATGAGGCCTGTGGCTCTGTGGTAGATGCAGAAACAAAGAAACCCGCCCCACTGGGTGCACCCTGCACTCATGATGAGGAATCTTGTGGGATTTAAGAGAAGAAGAACCAGATAGCTTCCAACAGGTAAGCAGGAAACAAAGTCCTCAAGGAACTCGGCCAGCCTCATCTGAACACCTGGAAGCCTTCAGGCCAGGCCAGTGCCCGAAGTCTCACCCCATCCCCTCACCGAGGGATCCTGGGCTGTTGTGGGTACCTGCCATCTCCCAGAGTCAGCCATGCACCCCATCCCTGCCAGGACCACATCCCTGCTCATCAGTGACTGGGCACCTTTTCTGTAAATCAATAGCCAGTTAAGGGGGAGAAGCTATAAATTTGGCAGCATCCCTCAAAATTGCAAGTTAACATTGTCTCTGACCCAAAACTGCTATGTTCCAGGGATGTCTAGACGTGTGTAGACAGAAGTTGGGTGGCTTTTTCTGGGGAGGCATAAAGAAACTTATTCACCTCAGAGAGGGAACCGATAGACTAGAAAAAGTTCTCTATCCAAGTCCCCCTTGGGGAACCAATGAACTTAAGGGGGTGGGGCTCCTTACAGACACATGGGTGACTCAGGGCACATATACCACTACAAGGCCCCTCCATCTTTCTTTTTATAGTAACTGTTGGGAGTCTCTGGGAGAGGTGAGGCCTCAGGAGGATGCTGGGAAGGCCAACTGAGTCCTATGGGTCTTGAGACCCCTCTTCATACCCTCATAAGAGGATGGTAATAGCCCAGATCTTAGATCTTATGAGGTCACCTGCAGGTAGTCACAGCGCTCTGCTTCAAGAAGGACATGGTCAGTTCCAACACAGAAAAATCAAAACCAGCTTTACTACACAGATGGAAGCACAAGCTTGTGCTCATTTCTCTGATTATAATAGCCAAGATCAAAAGTAACCTAAGTGTTCCTTGGCTAGGAATGGTTGAGGGAACAGTGGACCAAACAGAATCTTACACAGCAGGAAAAATGAACAAGACAAGAGAAGGTCTCTAGCACACTTTCTTACAGAAAAACAAATAGAGCGATCCATAAAACGGGCTACTGCCCGTGCATGCGACTGCACACACAGGTGCACCTGTTCGATACTTCAGACGGACACTGAAGAGGGAGAGAGCTGTCCTGTGTGGGAGGAAACTAGGTGGGAGGCAGATTTTTCAATATACACATTTGCTTTTGCACCAGATCAATGTCTTTCTAAGTCCAAATAAGTAAATCAATTCCATATGAAAAGGAAGTAAGTCACAAGCCCTGGAGAGCACTGGGGCCGTGGACCAGGCCTGGAATGAGACGCCAGTACCACCTTCCTCGACCAGTGGGAACCTTAACTCGGAAGAATCAGCCAAGGAAAGGAGTTGTCAGGCCGTGGGGACACAGGGCTGAGGAAAAGAAGCCACTCTGAAGGCTGTGCCATGTGGGTCCAGCTATACCTCATCCCAGGAAGGACCGAGGTGGGACAGGGAAGGGGTCCAGGCTGGAAGGGGCTGGCAGGGGTGAGGGAAGCAGAGGACGCTCGGGACAGTGGTAGTGCTTGGGGTGACCCATGCTGGGCACACGTGTCATGGTGCTTTTGTTCCAACCTCCAGAACTGGACTGGAGAGGGGGCCTCGAGGGAAGTCTGCGCCTCAGCCAACACGGCGTGTTAGCGTAGGTCCATCTGTGGTAACAAACACAGCACTCCGGTGGCCTGTGACTTTGGGGAGGCTAAGTGTGCGTGTGACAGAGATAGCAGGCGGTCTCAGCAAGTTGCATCCCTAAAGATGCTCTGAAACGTAAATTATGCTTTTAAAGATGAAACACCCTGAACAATGTTACTGACTTTTGGGTCAGAGACGCTGGAGATGCCCCCGAGCCATATCTGACCATTTGACAGCAACAGCCAGTGCCAGAAAGACATCTCGCAGAAAGTCTCAGAGGCTGGGGAGTAGGTCGAAAGGGGGTCTCTCTGTCCTCTACCACATCAGTACACCACACACAAGGGCTCTGAATGCTACACCGGGAAAATGGAGGCAGTTTGCACAGGCTGGCCCCAGTCTCTTTCCTCTCTCCAGAGGTCGAGATACCTTATCCACTGTGGCATAATCCTTGTGGTCACTCTTCACTTACAGTGTAGCAGGCAGTCACAGCTCTTGAACTGCATAACAAGCAGCACAGGACACAAAGCAGCCGACTGGGGCTGTCAGCGTCCACTCTCCCTCTGTACCTCTCCCAGATGAGCCCTACAATGTCCACAGCTTGTTTGTGATGGTGTCTCAGCAGTGACAGGCAAGTGACTTTTATCTCTATTCTGGCTGAGGTTAGCAGTCCATGTCATCATGTCATCGGATGCATCCGCCTGGTGTTCACAGACAGCTGCCCCTTGCTATCTGAGCTTCAGTACTAGAGCTGAAACCTAACAAAAGTGCAGGCTTGACAAGGGAACACAGCCTCAGGGATCTCTGGGGCAGAGTTTATACCACCGTGGGCATCTCCTTGACTCACAGAGCCCCGCATGGGATGCTCTCTGTGAAGTGGCTTCTGGCAGGTGACAGCATAGGACATTTGATTAGTGGCTCGGGCTGGCTTCCTTTGTTACTCACCTCAAGCCGCTCCTGACAAGCGTCTTGGTGAACATGAACCCAAAGCTTCACGCACATCGTACAAATGGAATATTAAGCAGGCGTTTTCTAGCAAGGCTGCCAGGCCAGGGGGCACTTGAACTATCCCTCGACAATAGTCGAAGGGTTAGTTCTTTCTCCAAGTTTGATCTGCTAACTCATCCAGTGGCATAGAGAAGGCAAGTACCCAGGGTGCTTTGATTCTCTGACTCTTCCAGTGCTAACACGTCTGTGCGTCTGTGTAACCTGTGGGCTGGCCTCTGTGTGGGACAGGAGCAGCTGTGGGCTCTGGGCCCCACAGAAATGCGGTGCATCTGTGTAGACAGAGACCAGGCCTTTGTCTCTCAGCTGCTGCCGTGGGGTCTATTTCCACCCTGAACATTGCAGCCTGAGGTTCACCCAAGTTCTGCTAAGAGCTGTGGAGACTGTGATCCCCACCCCTGCACTCCCCAGTCACATGCACACACTTGCACCCGGTGGAGTAGAGCGGTCCCCACTGGAGTTGGTAAACTCGCCCTCGTAAGCTTCCTTCTGTTCCAGTCACCCTCGACATCAGCAGCAGCTCCTGTTGAGGAAGAACTTCTGTACCAGCATTTTGCGGAGGCCTGGGTGAGTCTTCTCCTCGCCCTCCTATTAACCAGAGCGATGCCTTGCTCAGAGCCCTGCGACTGGCATGGGCTGAGCTAGGAGTCTGAGCCCAGGTGCCTACTAGGCTCACTCTGGAGTTGAATCCAGCAATCTGGAGCACAGGAGGTTTGCCTGTCTGTAAGTAGGCACAGCAGGACTCTGATTTGCTCATAACAAAACTGCAGCTCAAACGAGTTTCAGAAAAATAAAATGAGAAGGACTCTTGGGATCCCACAGATGAAGGAGGCCTTGTCAGCCAAACCTGGATGTTCAAACCAGGTTCCTGGGATGTAACAACTCTTCCCTGGGCTCCACGATCACAGGACTTCTCTCTTCAGAGGGATCCCAAAGCCAGCTCCTGCCAGCTGCACAGCCCATCAGGCAGGAAGTGCGAGCCTGTTTTTCACTTTCCCTGTTGACCTGTCTCTGGTAAGGAGACCAACCTTGATCCGCTAAGATGAACAAGTGTGAACAGGTGTGCACACCTGTGCATGCCCCAGGAGGCTCATCTTCCAGAAATGCGGAACTCAAACAACAGAGGTCAGCCACAAAGGGATGGGTCTGCCTGGAGGGAGTCCAAGTTCTCCAGCCCGGTCTAGGCAGAACAGCACTGCCTGCAGACAGCCAGCTCCTTCTGCCCTGGCATGCCTCCCTCCCCATCCCGCATCCTCAGACAGCCTGGAGCTGCAGGGCTGAGACTCAGGAAACACCTGACAGCAGTGTTACCCCCTTTCACAGCACTCTGGCACTTAGAACAGTCTTCCACCCTGCCCCAGCACCAACTCTCTGTGCTCAGGGGACCCTGCTGTTCCTCAGGCACACTTGATTCAAGGTCTAAATGTAACGTGTCTGAGGGCCACATCATGGCCACAGGCCTACCATCTGTCCCACGTGGCTTACTCATATTTTCCTTCAAATTATTTCACTTTCCAAAGTTACACTTTAAAATGTAACTTGTCACAAATATCCCTTTTTTCAAAATGACTGCCACGAAAACCAAATGTATTAGTAAATACTTCCTGAATACTGTGGTTCCTCAAATACCTGGGGCCTGCTGTCTGTGCTTCCTGTCGAAAAGGGAAGCAGCCCAAGCTAGAGAGCCCTGTAGGGCTGTTGGCACCAGACTAGGTAGGGCTCTGCATACTCAAAGACTGAGCAGACCGAAGAGGAAGAGTTCAGCCTCTGGGAACCATCACTAAGCAGTAGGTTTGCAGATGAGCTTTGGGGCAGAGTGCACTTCGGGCAGGGCTGCTAGGGGAGGCTCAGCTTCCTTCCGGAGCCATTTCTCCTCCACAGCAAAGCTGATGGGCCACCCTCTCCGAATCAGAACGATCAATACCTGCCCCACTGTTAATGCAGCGCACAAGTCTTAGCGCACTTAATCTAATCTTTAATGAATCCCTCACCACAGGCCAGCAGAATCGGGCTGGAGTCTCAGTGGAAGGTGGCAGGTCACCACTTGGGACTTGTTGGTGCTGAATCTCCCACAGCTCTGTCACTGTTGGACCACTGTTTATGGAGAAGCAGGTGACGCAGAGTGGGAGCCGTTCCTCTTGTCAGAGGGAAGACAAGGTGGGTCTCCAGGAGGAGGGGGATTTCCAAAGTTACTGCACAGCCACGTAGCTGTGTCAGAGGATAATGCTGTGCAGTGTCTATCTCCATGGAGACACGCACACCACAGAGTAAGAGAGCACAAGCAGGCATGGTTCTGCCCCATCACATCAGGAGCATCCAACCTGTGGCCCAAGGTCTCTATGAAGGTGGCGTAATGCGAAATCATAACTTAAACACCGCAACTGGATCGCACGGTTCTCTTCAATAGTTTTTCTATTTTATTTATTGAGAGAGAGAGAGAGAGAGGAGAGAGAGAGAGAGGGAGAGAGAGAGAGACTTCCGTGCATGATGCACTTGTAGAGGTCAGAGGACAACTTTCAGTGAAGGTTCTCTCCTTTCCCTATGTGGGTTTCAGGAATCGAACTCCTATCATCAGGCTCAGGCAGCAAACCCCTTTACCCAGCAAACTGCCTCGCCCACCGTGAGTACACAGCTACCTATGAAGAACTTCGTACATGACAGCATCATCGTATCACAGAAGGTTTTACACATAGTCACACATCACATAACATTTGACTAGATGGTAGAAAACGTGAATTAATGGTCACATTAGACCAATTATAAAATAACTGAGAAGTTCCCCTAACCCAGCATTGCTGTGGCCAATGTAGCACTGCACCCCGGCACAAGTCAGAGTGTGCCATGGTACTAGAGTTAACACGCCTACTGTGCAGCTGGTCAGTGACACACTGCAGTGGACAGAGTGTAATACTGATAATGATGCACAATGGCCATCACTGGTTTACGTCACTGTGCTTTATGTATCATCTTAAAGGGCTCTCCTTGGGCTTCATAAAAAGAAGTTTACTGTAAGACAGCCATGTTCTGTGGGTGGCAGCTGCATGCAAGCCATGGTTTACTACATGTCTTGATTGAGTTATTTTCTCTTGAGCTGGCGGGTCTCAAATGTTTCTGTTCAAAGGTGTTAGGAGTCATGGGCTATGGTATGGCTGTACATATCATATTTATATCACATGTATAACACATACACACAGAGAGCAGTATGGGATATATATATATATTATATAAAGTATATCATATATTAGTTATATATCAGGTATTATTGGACGTGTCCGTCGCTATCATGAAGCAGAGCTGTGCTCACCCACAGGAGACCCTCACGAGGTGTGGCTGATTAATGTTTCCTTGTGAGGGGAGGAGGAAAGCTCATGAGTCCCCTTCACTCCCTAAGGCTCTGTTTACCGTGTATAAGGCGTCGCCCAGGAGATCCTTCATCCATGCAGCTTTTCCAAACACCCGTGCTGCACGTAGCATTGTTCCATGGTGCGGCTGACCTGAAGTTGCCCAGGAGCCATCCTAGGGTGTAGCTGCCCTCACACCCTGACAAACTCGGGCTGGACCTGGACAACCACCGTCTTTGCTCACTGGCGCTCTTTCTGTCTTGATGAACAGCCTCCCAGAGAAGTCTGCAACAGAAGGTGCCTGATATCAGCTCAAATACCTACTGAAACCAAAGCACCCATATTCTCCCTAACATGTAAACAAGACTGACAGTCTAACACATGATGAAACATCTAGCGTGTAATCCGTGATGACCAGCTACCTGGGGAAGAGCTCAGCAGGATGGCACAGCTGGTGGGAGTTTATGACAAAGGCCTTAAAACCATTTTTGTAATCCTCCAAATAATCTCAAGCATTTTTAAAGCAACTAGAAAAATAGAAAATATCAAAAAATAAATAATGGACTGCAATATGCTCTGGGGGTAAAGGGATTTGCTGATCTGAGTTTGATCCTCAGAACCCACATGATGGAAGGAGAGAAGCAAGTCCAACAAGTTGCCCTCTGACCTCACACATGCACTGTGGAACATGTACATGAATAATTTAATTAATAAATGTGAAAAATAAAATAAAATTAATACATAAAGAATCCCAAACAGAAATTTCAGAGCTGGGAAACAGAGCAACGCAGCAAAACTTACGAATGGGCTCAAGCTCGTGATGAGCTGGTACAAGGAAAGCCCAGCGACCTTGAAGACAAACTTAAACACGGCAGAGAGAGCGTCAGGGTATGAGGCAGGAAGCTGCATTCTCACAAATGTCACTGGTGTCCCCAAAGGAGAGAAAAAAGAGATTGAGGCTGGAAAACCATAGGATTAGATGCCGGCTGAACATGCCTCCAATTTGGCAAACTATGTAAACATGTAGATTTAAAACTCAACAAATGAGGTAATCCCCCCAGGTCCACACACAGACACCTTGAAATGAAGCTTGTGAAAACTATTTTTTAAAAGATTCATTTATAATTATGTGTAGGGGAGGTATACGCATGGGAGTGCAGGAGCCGGCCAAGTCCAGATGTTGTAAGATACTTGAGGTGGATGCTGGAATAGAGCCCGTCTTCCACAAAAGCAGACATTGCTCTTAACTACTGAGCCATCTCTGCAGTCCCTGAAACTACATTTTAAAAATACAAATGTGAAAGGGTGTGGAGTGTGGTCTGTAGGGTGATGATCTGAGTGACAGCAGATTCCCCTCAGGCAGCCTGGAGGTCCAGGACGGCAGGAAAGGTTAAAGAATGATTCAAGCTGGAGCCCTACATCCTGAGAAAATACACTCTAGGAATGAAGGTAAAATAAACGTGTCCTTGAGTGACAGAAAGTCAAGAGAGTCTTTCTAACACAGATATGCTTCAAGACATACTAAGGAGACACTTAAACAAGAAAAGCGAATAGTGCAGCATTCAGGAAAAGCGAGAGAAACGTCACTGCTCAGATAGATGCAGGAGGCTCTTCTCCCAGATTTTTAAAGTGCACTTGATGTTGGAAAGGACCCATTATCCCTTCTGATGGAGCGTCTATGTATGTAGACGCAATAGCATAAAGGAGAGGTCAAAGAGCTTAGAATATTTCCGATTTCTGAACACATACCTTGCTCAAAGGCTCACTGAATTTATCTAGTAAACATACTCTATGGTGAGCACCCGGTGTGCTGCTCCAAGATGGATGGGCCCAAGGGGACTTTGATGGACGGGACAGCTTGGTCTCTGGAGGCTCTGTGTGTTATCTGCGACTGGGAGCCCAGAAACTGTTAACAAAGCCAGGCTCCTTCTGGTTCTGCCTGCTAAGCCAGGAAGGAAGTTGGCTTGGCTTTCCCTACAAGCAAGCTGGGGAAGTCTAGATGATCACAGACCCTGCACAAGGCCTGGGGCTCTTGGTGTGTTTCTAACCATTTCTGTTGACTTGATTGCTTTGCAAATTGCCTTTTATTTTTGTGGATCACTGATTAAAGGGCCTCCCCAATTCACATACAGACTGATTGGGCAGGGGGGAGAGAGAATGTGCTGGTTGCCATTCACAGCTCTCAGAAGCCAATGTCACTGGAGAGTAGGGTCCTATCCGCACCGCCCAGGGAGCAAAGTGACATCACATCCAGGGCCTCAGCCGCTCCCCTTGGGACATTCTCCTCGCTGAGCTAGCAAAAGCAATAAATGGCCTGATTTGTGATCTGTCTTTGCTCTGGGGACCATAAAGGCAGCCTCCCAAGCAAGCCGCCACCCAAAGCTGTAATTTCACTTTATCTCTCACCCATTAAAAGACAATTGAAAGTGAACAGAGGAGCGAGGGCTGCCTCGCCCTCTGTACCCCTTGAATGGTGCTTTCTGAAGGACAGACGGTATTCCAAGGAACAGGAGAGACCTTTGGCAGAACGGCAATTTCTTAATAAAAACAAACAATAGAGACGATAACCATGTTGTTTCCTGGGCATCTGGGGCACCAGGCTCTGTGCTGAACGCCTCTAGCCCACATCGTTGTTCCAATACATAGT
This sequence comes from Nannospalax galili, assembly GCF_000622305.1. Taxonomy (NCBI): domain Eukaryota; kingdom Metazoa; phylum Chordata; class Mammalia; order Rodentia; family Spalacidae; genus Nannospalax; species Nannospalax galili. Next base: position 296,491 of record NW_008330120.1, read on the forward strand.
AGAAGATTCTTAATGAGGTCCAGGGACGTCTCAACTCCTCTGCCAGGGAGGCAGGAGATGAATCTGTAACTGATAGACTCCGGAGTCTGTGCTTAGAACTGCTGTGTGCATCCACCTCCAGAGCCTGGGGCAGTCAGCTGAGCCCTGCCTTCCAATACGCGGCTCGGAATTGCCTCAGAGGGCCAGCTGAGGCCACGGTACTACTACAAGCACTTGGTAGCAGAGTCAGCAAGCAGCGTCTTAGCTTCCTGCTGCCGTGATAAAAACACACTCTGATAAAAGCAACATACGGGAGAGAGGGTTTATTCTGGCTCACAGTTCAAGGTGTACACAGTCCCTCGCGGTGGAGATGCCAGGGCAGCGGGAGCTGGAAGTGGTTGCTCATAGCGCACTCACAGTCAGGAATAGAGAGGGGTGGATGCAAGCTGACTGCTGCTCAGGTCAGGATCTCTGGCCCCAGGAATGGCCTCACCCTCAATTAAGATGGGTCTTCCTACATCAAGTAACCTAAGCAAGATAATCCCCTCCAGGCACACCCAGAACCCCATCTCCCAGGTGGGAGTTTCACATCTGTCCCTACTGTGGCCAAACTATATGTAAATCCATTTTCATTTACCACTTACCACTTTCATTTCCTAATTTATTTTTAAAATATTTTATTAATCATTTTTATTTTATGTGTATGAATGTATTGCCTGCTTGTACATAGGTGCACCTGTGTCATGCAATGCCCATAGAAGTCAGAAGAAGGCATTAGATCCCCTGGAGCTGGAGTTATGGACTACTGTTAACCACCATGTGGGTGCTAGGAATTGAACCCAGGTCCTCTGCAACAGCGGCCAGCGCTCTTTACCACTGAGCCATCTCTCCAGCCCCCATTTCCTAAGTTCTTTTAAAATACAGGAAGCAAGAGTTTATGGACCCATGTGCCCAGCAACAGCATCAGTCAAGAGTCCAGCTCTTATGCTCAAATTCAGCTAAAGCAGTTCCAAGGAGTGACTCCCCAATGGTGACCTCACTTGGGGTTCCGGATGTCAAGGGAGCTGTCAGCTGCAGGCTAACAGAGGTGGGGGAAGGGTGTTTGAATTGGAGGTACGCAGCATGGGTGTCTTCAAATAAGAGTAAACATCAACAGAAACCATGGTATAGAGAGACCAGGGTTGACGCCTCCTGTAATCAGAAGCAAGTAGAAATTTGTACATCAGAGAACACCTCAAGCTGTCAGAAGACTGAGAGTTGGGGCTCTGCTGGTGGGGTGAACACACACAGGTGCTCAACTCAATATGTTGGGCAGTTGAGTAACTTACTTGATGAGACCTGATGTTTCCACCCATGAACTCAGGACAGGTTCTGCATACTCTGCAGCATGTAATATGCCATGAGGATAAAAAAAAAAAAAAGCAGACATGGGAATGAAGAGATGGCTCAGCGGTTCAGAACACTGGTTGTTCTTGCAGAAGACCTGGGTTCGAATCCCAGCGCCCAAATGGCAGCTAACAACTGTCTGTAACTCCAGTCTCAGGGGATCCAACAGCCTCTTC
>NW_008330120.1:298060-352640 GCF_000622305.1 Nannospalax galili
CTACATGGCAGCTAACAAGTGGCCATAACTCCAGTTCCAGGGGATCCCACAGCCTCTTCTGACCTCCACGGGCATTGCGCGACATGGGTGCACTTACCTACACGCAGGCAGTACACGCATACACATAAAATAAAAATAAATAAAATTAGAAAACAAAAAAATAAAACAGACGTAAGATGCTCCAACCATGAACTGCCCAGTAAATAGAGACGCGTGAACAGGCTCTCACATGAACAGGCTCTCACGTGAACAGGCTCTCACATGAACAGGCTCTCACGAACACCGCAGCCTGCACCTCCAGTCAGGCAACGGGAACTCCCTTCCTTTGAAATCTGGTTTTTGTTGTTTGTTTGCTTACTTTTCTGTTTTGTTTTTGTGTTTTCAAATTTTCACTACTGGTCAACAGGGCATCATTTTGTAGCTTTTCGCAACTCTATCTTTCTGCAAACCCCAGTCCTGTGCTGCTTCCTTGTGGTCATGTTCCTAAGGGAAGCCCTGGGGCCCTACTCAGGCGTCCCCTCTGAGTGTGAGCCTGGCAGCAAGCCAGGACACAGCCTCCCTCCATGGTCTCTGCTTCAAGCTCCTGCCTGGCTGGAGCTCCTGCCCTTTCCTCCACAGGCTGTTTTTGGTGGTGGTGTTTATCACAGCCACAGGAAACAAACCAAGACACCGTCTAAACCTTGTGAGGTGACTTTCTAGCTGGAGGCTGTTTAGTAAAGAACAAAGACACACATTGTCCCCTCCCAAAGAGTCAGTCAAAATGGATCTGTCAATCACCGGGACAGGAAAATGTCCCTCAAGCAAAACTGTTCTAGAGACCTTAGCCACAACACAAAGCCTGCCTAAGGTGGACTTTGGCTCACTGGTCCCTCTGGTCACTGGCCATTTCCCCCTCTTGAAAGTGTAGTTCTACACCCTGCAGTGAACCATCTATCCCTGCTCTCCCCCCCACCGGCCACACACAACAAAATTCCTGACAGAAGAAACTTAAGGAAGGATTTATTGTGGCTCACGGTTGAAGAAGGAACAGTCTGTAAAGGCAGGAACAGCCCAAAGGAAGGAACAGCAGATCACATGACACCTGCCATCAGGGAGCCAAGTGCAGACAGGAAGTCAGAGCGAGCCATCAAACCTCAAGTCACGCCTGCTTCCTCCAGCTAGACCGTCTGTCTTAAAGACTCCACATTCTTCCTTCCAAAACTGTGCCAACATCTGTGGACCAAGTGTTCAAACTCGTGTACCTGTGTGGGACATTTCAAACCACAGCACTGTGGTGTGTCTTGTCTGAATTCTTTCGATGCACAGCCAGGTCCTGGTGACGTGTGGCCAAGAGGGGACAGCTTCCCCTCAATTCAAGCAGAAAGCGCAGAACAGTCTCTTTGCTTCCGATTGGCTTACTTGAGTCATGGGCCCGATCATGAGTCAGTCTTGGTGGCAGAAGGCGTGTGTGGCCATTGATTTGCAAGCCTGGGTAGTCAGCCTGCCAGGGTCCATTCGGGAAACAAAAATGAGTCTAGATCTATCCCTTCCCTTCAGGAAAGTTCAGCTAGAGATGGGCGTGGCTTCCCTGGCCTGCAAACTCTAAGCACTTCAATCTCCCATCAGCCTCTCTTCTCCCCAGTGGAACGTGGGGGAGATGCAAGGTTAAGGCCATGTTCTGAAGACTAAACGATGGCCAGGGTGTGCTAGCAGGATCTGGGAAAAGAGACCATGGAAGAACACTTAGTGATGCAGACCTCTCAGGGCCAAGTGAGGGGGATAAAAGCACCTGGCTTCTGTCCTTCCCCCTCCTTCCACTGCTGTATCCCCATTGGATAAGGGAGCATCTGGGGAAGGTAGTTACATGACACAGGTGCAGCAGGGAAGGAAGGATAAAGCATGGCTCTGAGGGAAGCCTGAAAATGGCCAGGATGATAGGAAGGGGATGTGGGCAGGTCCCTGGAGCACACTGGAGGCCCAGCCTAGGTGAACAGACAGAACGGCAGTGAACACAGTCCTCTGCATCTCACAGAGATCAAGCGTAGTTTGGAAGGCACCTGAATACCTCAAAAGCTCATGCCCCAAATACAGTTAATGGGAGCAGAGCTAAGGATCCTCTCCACGACTGAGATCTTGGAAACTGGCATTGTTTCTCAAGAACCAAGAGGTTTCCAGGGAAAGGCCTTTCTAAGGGGCTTCTGAGGCAGGAAGAGGCTCAAACCCCACCCAGAGCACCTGGCCTCCCCAGGTGCTTGCTCTAGATTCCATAGCTCCCCCCTCATCTCCTCGGGAGAAAACTGAAGGAACGACAGCAATGAGGGCTTTTACACTCCATCATGCATCTTGATAAAAGTGGTCCATAAATAGCCCTCAGCTGCCAGCACAATGCAGGGCCTCAGCCTGCTAGATCACTTCTAGCCTTGGCCACAGTCCAAGACCCTCATGAGCCTAACACCAAGCCTAACATACTTGCTGGCCAAGCAAGTGTGTCTGTAATGGTTTTTGTCACGAGAAAGGAAAGTGGCTGTCTCCGGCCACCTCACGGGGGAGATTTCTGATTGGCTTCAGAACACTTGGGAGGCCATGCCTCCCACTCAGAGGTGCAGGGGAGTCAGGAACCAGGACAACCTACAGCTTCTGGGAGGCCCACGACTTGTGGGTGGTTGTGGAGCTGTGTGTAGGTGTAGGTGTCGGGAACAGAGCTCAGGTCCTCTGCAAAAGCAGTATGCACTTTTCCAAAAGTGCATTTTATTTTAATTATTTTTAAGCAAAACAAGGGAGACTTAGAAAGGGGCAGCATGTGTCCTCTCCCACCTCTCTGTGGGCACAGCAACAGCAGCGCAACTAACCTGACTCTCCACCCAGGGCCATGAGGAGCAGCTCACCCATCACAGCTGGGCTGGGGCTCCAGGGGGCCAGGCCAGCCTCTCATTGGTCACTCGCATCACCTGACTCTAGCATGTCACCTTGCCAGCTGACTTCGGGCCCATCCTAGATGTCCTCCGGGGGGTGATGCCAGGCCATGACTCCAGCCAGCCTCTATACTGTCTCTTCACTCTGGCCGGTGTCCAATCCAGCAGAGTCATCACTGTACCTTCATCCTGCTGTCCCTCCCTGTCCTCAGAGTGTTGTGAATGAAAGTTCCCAGGGGAAAAAAAAAAAAAAAGTATTTTCAAACTGAACGTCCTGCAAGGCTGATCAACTGATTGGAACTTCAGTGATTGTGGGGAGCTTGGAATGTTGCAGGTCCAGAGTCCAATTGCAACTTATCATGGACAATCTTTAGCCCCATAAATAGCCATTCCTTGCCCACGTCTGTGTTTGACCTGTAGATAACACATAAAAGCCTTTTATATTAACTTAACAACTGCATTGACTTAGCAAAACTCTACCTTCCACCAACCAAAGGCTGTGTCGTCAGATGCACTGAAGGCCTACAGCTGAGATTGCTCCTCTTTGCTGTAACAGTCTACTTGATGTTTCTACTAATGTATGTGAAAGTGTCTTGATTTATGAATTTGCTACTATAAAAACTTCATCAAACTGCTTCCATATTGGAACTTGGTATTTGGGGAAGCCTATATCCGTGTTCCTGGGCTGTAGTCAGTCATATTTGGCTCCAGAACAAATCATTTCTTATCCTTTTTGAGATGAGAGCTGTGGTTTTGTACCAACGGTGTTCATGTCACCTCCTCAGAGAGGCCTCACTAGTTCCCAGATATTCAGAACATGGAGGTCCCACTCCGCAGGTACCAGGATTCAGTGTCAATGATACATGGTGGAGCCTGCTAGGAACCTTTCCTTATGGAGAAATGACAAGGGCTCTGGAGGAGAGATGGCACAAGGCCTTGTGAACAGAGGGAAGGCCACCCACTTCCCAATCCAGACCTGGAAGGTTAGAAGACAATGGGCAGGACCCCAGAGCCTCCCTGAGCTTTCACCAGTGACCCATCAGTGGAGTGGAAGGGCCACTACAACAAGCTCTGCCCTCAAGATTAGCCAGACGCATTTCAGCAGGCAGATCAGACTTCCAATTGTGTGGTCAGCACTGGTCACCATGGAGTGGGGAGGCAATAAGAGACAAACAGAAGCTGGCCCTGAGGCCAGGCCTTTGGAACATGGAGAGATCAAAGGGAGGCAGCCATGTCCCCCCTCAGAAGCCTCTAGAAGGGCCTCCAGTCATGCTGGCCCAGCTCCACCTTGAGTCTCACCTGGCTGTATCCAGCCACAAGCGGGGGCGGGAGCGTGCCTGCTCCCCGGGGGAAGCCGTTCTGTGTTTTATGGAGATGAAAAGGAGAGATGGGAGGGAGTGGGGCCGTCCTTAATGTCACCCAGCCGCAGTTAAAGCAGGAGAAGGCAATGCAGTTTATATTGTTTATTTTACCACAATTTAAAAAGCACACCGAAGGCCAGAAATGTAAACATCCACCCTATCTTAAATGAGGTGGATGAAAATGTTTAAAAATTATTACAGGTGATTCGTATTTTCATTACACAAAATGTGTTTTCTAACTTTTCCATAAAAAGCACCAGTTTTAGCCTCAGAAGAGATAGAAACGCACAGCGGCTTTGTAGATGGCTTTCAGAATTCTTCATAACCTCATTACCAGTGAAATTCTGTGCTGTAACTATAAACCTATATATAGACAATGAAAGACTCTATAAAAAAAAATAGCTAGTTTTGGCTGGAGAGACGGCTCAGCAGTCGAGAGCACTGGCTGCTCTTGCAGAGGACCTGGGTTCAAGTCCCAGCACCCACAAGGTGGTTAACAACCAACAGTTACTCCCGTTCCAGGGAAATCTAAGACCCTCTTCTGACCCCTGCAGGCATTGCACGGCATGCGCACTCACACACGCTTGTAGGCAATACACTCACACGCATAAAATAAAAATAGTACACGATATGAGAAAATGGCCAGCGAGAGCCACAGCCTCGAACCCGCACTCTCCAACTTCCCCTCCTTCCAGTCACCGAGCACCTGCCCTGCCCTGCGCTGTCCTGACATGGGGCACAAGTGGCCCAAACCCACCTGGCCTTCCTTTGTAGGATAAATGACCCAAACCCAGAAAGCATCCTGCACCATAACTGTGCAGGCCACAGGACTGCATATATTAAGGACAGGTGCAGGTGTTATTTTGCATATGATGCCAGAGAGTTCCCTGTTGAGGAGATGGAGAAGCCGGTGCTCTCTCCCATCTCTACCCTCCCAACCCAAACCTCAAGGGCCAGAGGAGGATGGATAGGAGCCCCTACACCTCTCTTCGATGTTCCCAATGACCCACCTGGGGGTGGAGGAGCACAGCACCAAGCTCCACACCCAGCTGAGACTCTCAGGAAGTGAAGAGCTTGGTCCTGAGACATGATGTGAAGGAGTAACATATACCAAGGTCCTGAGGCAGGATCCGAAGGAGACCTTGCAGGGTTGGGGGAGGAGCTGGGAGGAGGTCAGAGATGGCAGCCAGAGAGAGGGGTTGAATTTCAGTCTGGGGGTGTGGGCGGTCGGGGAGTCCCAGGAGCAGGGAGTGCACGATTTAAAAGCATGATGAAAGCCAAGTAGACAGAATGACTGCCTGGATGGGATGGCACCCTCATCTTACCAGAGTGCAGCCACTAACAGAAAGACCTGCCTGTTCCCAGCCCTCACCCAGGGGATGGAGCTCTGCGAGCATCCTGGCAGGGCAAAGATAGTCTAGAGAGATGCTGTATCTACCTTTAGCCCTCAGACTATTGGGACAATGGACCCCAAGAAATCAGAAATCCTCCAGGGATCTCGGCTGGAGAAGGAAAAGGCCTGGTGCCAGCCAAAAGGGAAGCTTGTCTCCCAGAAGACTCCGCACAGCACTGACAACTCATCAGACCACCGTGCAGGAGAGATGGGAACCCACACAATGGTCAGTGATGGGCGGGGCCACACCAGTGACCAGGGCAGCTTAGCTGTGAAAACGCCTTACCCTCTGTGGAAACCTAACCTCCTCAGGACCCTGAAGACGGACCTGGGGTCACTGGACCTGTTTGTTCTTTGTGAGGTATTCACACTCAATAATTCTTTCTGTTCTTCACGATTACCTGCCCATTTAACTGGTCTATCGAGGATGGGTGGCCCTCCTGGCTTGTTAGGCTGCCAAGGCCCAGATTCTGACCCTAACCACTCCAGTACCAAGCCCAGTTCCAGGGCTGTCTGACCCAAGAGTCCACCGCTTCTCAGAAGCTACTCTTTTCAGCACCCACCTACCTACCCAGAGACATCTCCCCAGATGGCCAGGTGGTTTTCAGTTCCATCAGCCAAGTGCACAGGGCAGAAGATGTACCAAAGAAAGGATTCTGGGCCCCATCAAGTCTTAATACAGTGAACACCAACATTTTCTTAACAGTGCTGGCCTCAGCTTCCTGGGCTGTAAGGTGGGTAGGACAGCATCCACTGAGCAATTTCAGACTCTGTGTGGCATGACCATTGCGAGATCCCGGCATGGAGCCACGGCTGAGGAAAATTCTCACGAGGGAGAAAGCCAGTGTCATAGAACAGAAAAAAAAAAGTACTGTAACATGGAACACGTGGCCACCAGTGATGACCCAGCACCCAGATGCACCCTAACTTATTAATCTCACCCTGAAAGTCTCAGTCAGCCAATGTCAATGGGCAGCCCTGAGCTGCTGGCTAGGTTGGGAAGTCCCTATCCTGGCTCCTTCTGGTTCTTGTCCGACCCCTTCCTGATAGGTCCCTTTTATGAGTCAAAACAAGCTCTTGGTTTAGTTTCTGGCCAGGGGCTCTGTGAAAATGCATTATTGCCCCAGGCATCCAACCACACACACAAGTTGCACGTTCTAATGATGCTCCCCTAAAGTCCTCCCTCTGCCCATTTCCATTCATTACTGAAGGGGCTGTCCCGGGAAGCTACACCCTGCTCCCTGGTTTTCTTCTCCTCACCTCAGCCCTGGCACTTCTTGCTCTTGCTGGCTGGAGGCAGTCTGGGGTCTCCATGAGGACGCCATGCTGGGTGGATATTCCCACAGGATGAGGGAGGACCCCAGAGTGGAGGGGGAGGAGATAGCATGGCAGAGCTGCATCAGATGCACGGGGACTGGGTAACACCACAGAGCCCAGCCCAGCACACCCTGTCCTCCACTGTCTCCCTGTACTGAAAGGTCTTTGCTGCCATCCTAGCCAGCTAAAGGCTGGGGCTTCAGCCTAACACACATCCTGGTGGAACAGAGAGAACCTGCCCCAGTCCCTGAAAACAGACTTAAAAAGAGCCCCAGCAAGGTGTTGGAAGAGTGCGCCTGGAGTCCCAGCTACTCTGGAGGCTGAGGTAAAATGGCCTGGGCCCAGGAATTCAGGGTCTGGCAAGACAGCAAAGAGACAGGGAGGCCTGGATGAAGGTAGGGTAAGGCAGCCAGGGACAGGGCAAAGCCCAGCGTCAAGACCTGCGGACCAGGACAGCTTCTGGCACTCCCAACTTCCCTGCCCCATCCCAGTAGCTAAATCATGGAAACAACCTAAGTGTCCATCACCCTGGAGGTTTTAAGGAGCTGCTAACTATGTGATTTTGGCTACTCCTTAGGGACTGGGTTAGCAGGGACAGAAGGCAGGCAGACCCTCTAGGAGGTTGATTCTACTGGAGACTGAGGACATGGTACTCCTGTGGACCCTCAAGGTAATAGCAGAGGTAGAAGGGGGTAAGCTCCACAAACAGCAGAGACAGAAGTGTGGCCTGGTGCGTGGGGTGCAGCGAGAAGGGGTGTGGGAACTGGGAAGGACACTGTGGTGAGACGTTGACTCGGAGCCTGGCTAGGCGGTGGCTCTATTCCTTAGGCTTTGAGAAGAGAAATCCTCCATGGAGGACACACTACTTACACCACGTGACACTCAAGAAACAAATAGGGTGATAAGATCGCGGGTTTAAAAAAATTATCTTAGGACTGGAGAGATGTCTCAGTGATTGAGAGACCTTGATGCTGTTTGGAGGACCTGAGTTCATTTCCCAGCATCCATATCTGGCAGTTCACGATTGCCTGTAACTCCAGCTCCATGGGATCTGATGCCCTCTTTTGGCCACTGAGAGCACTGTAGGCCCATGCACAAACCCACACACAGACACACATTCATGCACATAGTTAAAAAATAAAATAGGACTTTCAAAACAATTATACATTCCTTATTCATCAAGTGTGTGCATCCATGTATATACCACAGCGCATGCAGGGAGGTCAGAGGACCACATGTAGGAGTCAGTTCTCATCTTCCACCATTTGGGTTCCAGGTTTTGAATTCAGGTCATCATGCTTGACAGCAAGCTCCCTTACCTGCTGAGCCATTTTGCCAGCCCCAGATATGGGAAATTTGAACCTAGGGCATGGCCAACACAATGCATAGCAGCTGTGGAAACCGGAAGAGGACAAAGTCCTAACTGAATAAGCACTTGGAGTCATCTCCACCAGCACCCGCTGAGCCCAGAGCCCTGTGAAGAGCAGGAGTGACTCAGAGATGAATGATCCTGGTTGCTTCCCCAGGGAGTCCCCAGCTCATTGACCCTGTGGTCATTCTCAATCTGCCTTTACTCTACAGAACATCTAGACACCAATAAAACTCACAGCACAAACCCCATTTGTCTGCAGAATGCTGAGAACTTTTCTCCACTTCCTTATTGGGACAGATTCCATTAAAGTACCCACAGCCCTGAAGTTTGATCCCACCCCTCACTGACTCACCCCAAAAAGTAAGAGAGGATGATTACTAAAACTTACAAGTGTTGCCCTCCATACCCCATCTCTCAAACTTTGTCTCCAAAAGGCTCTTGACATCAATGATGTCAGACAGGACAATCAAAATTGCACAAGGCAGCAGGCCTCCTAGGGTCTGTTAGATAAAAAGGGGACAGGGGTCGGGATCACCGAGAAACAGACAGAGAGGACTCTGGCAAAGCAAGAGTTTAATGGGTTGGTGGGGCTGGGTCTCAGCTCGGGTTGAGGAAGAACCAGCAGCCTAATGGCTGCAGGACGGCAGCTTATAAAGGAACAGAATGCGGAAAAAGAATATTTTTCTGCTGTTTGGGGCTGTTTTTGAGTCTGTTCAGTAAGGGCGTGGGGTCTGTACCTGGTGAAACTTATTGGGGAAAACGTCTACTGTAAAACATGTTTTCTACAATTACAGGGTTCCAGGAACCCACTGCAGCTAAGGGCTTGGGAAACCTGTCTGTCAGCCTGTGGAGCATGCTCTGGGGATCACAGTGCATTGGGTCACCAATCCCAGAGCTGCTTTTGTCAGCTTGCTGGTGGCTGGGAGTTGGCTGACTCAGTTCCTCTTAAGGGCCTTATGGTTTCTGGGTCTGGGGTTGCCTGGATCTGAACCCTATCAGGGTCCCAATGCACAAACACCATCCTCGCCATCAGTGTAAGGAGACAGACCGGAGGCTGCAGGGGAGAGGCTGCTGGACTGTGGTGACACGAGAGTGTCACCACAGTCCCTGTGACTGAAAGGAGCTAGCCTCAGTCAGACAAGCTGATTCTAGTTCCCAATTTGACTCTCATTAGAGGGAGGTGGCAGAGAAGCCATTCCTCATCCAAGCCTCCATTTCCTCTGCTGAACCAGAAGATGATTCCAGCATATTCTAAGAGATTCTAGATCACAAAACACCATATTACAGTCCAAAGAATGAACAACACAGAAACAGTTGATTACTTGGCAAATCTGTCCATTAGTGTGCCTCGCTACCTCCATGCTGTCCGTGAGCCTTGGGGAAGAAGAGCCCCTCTGTGCTCCTGCAGTCCTTAATGGTGACTCTTCTGCCCTTACCTCTTCTATTTTCCAGATGAAGAAACTGAGGCTCTGTAAGTTAAGTGACACTGTAAGTGGAGACTCAGACTTGAGAGCTAGTATCACGGGCCCTGAGTTCCCAAAGCCTGCTCCTTCATTAACGGGTAGTTGAGGCTTGGAGAGGTCCAGCGACTGTCCTGCAGTCTCACGGTCAAGAGCAGACAGGTTGCCACTTGACCCTGATTAACTGTGAACACCATGCCGTTGACCTCCAGGCCATCTGCCCCTTCGATGGCAGCCGGTGATGTGAGGTCAAGTGCTAATCGCCCCTTGTTTGTCGTGCTCTGCTTTGAACACGGAGCTCCTGGAACATCAGCGCGCTCCACAAATGTGTCCTCGGCAGCTTTCCCCTTCCTTCCTCCGCAGTGCCCGAGGTCAGCAGCCTCATACCACTGGTGCCCACTCCATCCACCCTGCCCTGAAGCCCTTGTCTTCTGGAACCTTTGGAACGGGACTCACCCTGGCAGGCTGTCAGAGCAAGCCCTGGGGCCGGGGGACACCACCACCAGCAATAACACCAGGTGAAGCTCATCAGGATCGCTCCCAGAGGACCCCATTTAATCTCTTCCTATAGCCTCAGGCGGGCCTCTAGGGGCGTTGATGAGTGACTCAAGCAAAAGAGATTCATTTTCCCTCTGCCTCATGGTCCCAGTGAGGCCTAATGAACTTGCCAGTGAGGGACACTGACATGGGTTCAGATCTCCCTTCCCTCCCTGCACCCCACGGGACCCCAGACAGATGCTTCATCGCAGACTGAGATTCAGTCCCCCCACTCCAGATCAAAGGAGAGACCAGGGTCGGCCTCTTGGGTGGGGTCCCCATAGGGTCCTCGCTGGAAACAGGTGGGGATGGTGGAGCTGAGGTTCACAACATCAGATGTGTCTCCCGTATCACAATCTGTTTACCTGTTCCTCCCACTCCAGGTCCCTTAGCTCAAATTCCAGATTCCACGGGTCAGCACACAGCTCTGCCCCCTCCCCTCCACCTGTCCCTCATTCCAGCTTCCTTTGTGTTAAAATTGCTCTGAAGCATCAATGTCTTTTTTTTCTAATCGAAAGGAGAAAAATCTAACATCTTAAGTCTGGCTGCCGCCTTGAAAGGTCACCCAATACGCACCCTTGACTTCAGATGGGGCCACTTTTAACTCATCCAGACAAATGGGGGTTTTCTCCACACATTTGCTTAAAAAGGCTATTGCTTTCTCTTTTGTGGCTGAGGAAAAAGCTAATTTTATACATCAGAAGAGATATTAGAAAGGCCCTCTCCATACGCAGTCAAATGTGCCAATTATGCCTCTGGGCCATGCACAGGGGGCTGTATAATGAGGGCCCCCTTCAGAGGTGGCTGTCTGGGCCAAGTCCTCACGTAGCCCCTCGGGGTCATTCTTTCTCTTCTTGATTTTGCTGGACAGGATATTCTCCCCTGTGCAAACAGGCTTAGGAAGGCGAGGGGACAGATTAGTTAAATTGATCTAAAAATGATAATTCCGGGAAAAAGTCAGACCATTGTCACTTGCTGATCAAAAGTCCCTCACCTAGACAGAGAGGTGAGTGTGGCTCACACAGTCCCTGCTGAGCTTTCAGAGACTTTTGTCTTATTATCTGAATGCTCCCCAGTTCTCAAAAGACAACAGAAAGAGGATGGCTTGGGATCCTCCTCCAACCAGAAAGAAAAAAAATCTACCTAGGCCATGCCCATTCTTGCAGGAGCCCAGGGCCTCAGGGTTCCTAGAGGACAGAACTAACATTAGAGTTCGATGACCTGACAGAGGACAAGAACACTTGCATGGGGCCCTCTGCCCCAGGTGACCCACTTTCAGGGCCCTCTACCCTGGCAATCTGTCTTCAAGATGGATGTGCACAGGCCCTGGTTCAGAGCCCCCACCACTGAGGGCAGAGCTGAGGGCAGGAATTCTGCCCTGGGTCACCAGTGGCCTCCAGAGGGCTGCACTCTCCATCTTGGATCTTGGGGCCCCTCTTGGAAGACCAGCTATGTGCTAACAGGAGATCCTGGTCTGATCTACATACCCTACTGAGCAAGGTGTCCCCCAGGTATTATCCGACACATTGCAACATCCAAGGAGAAGGTGCTCCCTGCACCCACTGAAGGACATTTTGGTCATTTCTGAGTCATTAGCCAGGAAGAGGACTTCAGTGGAAGTTCTGACCTGTGCTTCCTTGCACGTGTAGAGAAGATGCCTGTGGGGAGCTGTCAGAATAGGCCGTGGGACTTCTGGGATACAGAAACACAGGGTGCCCATTCACCCCAGAGAGAGAAGGGATCAACAGACCAAAGAAACACACCTTCCAAGTCTAACTCCTCCCTGGAGCGTGTAAGGGGTTACTTACAGAAGTGTGAGTGACAGGTGCAGTCGCATCACCAGACACCCACCCCCACAGGGGTGGCAACTCTTGAAAGCTGCATGCCTGGAGTTCCCAGGGCCACATGCAGGCAACTGCACCAACAGAAGAGCCTCTTCTCTCCGGCACTTGTTCGCCGTTTCTGCGACCTCTGGAGAAGACTCATGAGTCTCGTGAGGTTCTTAGGAATTCCGGGGGCCTCTTGTGCCGCCCGTTCCCTGCAGGAGGCTATGTTCAGTCTGGAGGACATAGAGACACAGCAGGGACCTGGACCACAGAGCATAAATGTTTGATCACTTCACTTCCGACGTGTCTGAAACAACACGTCCTCCCGCCAGCAGCCGGGCGTCGGAGGCGGTATCAGAGCTTTATGCTTCTCAGTATTCAAGGCACTGATTCCCCCTGTGCCACTGAAGCAACTCACTCCAATTCAGCTAGAAAACCAAAAGACACTTGACTGGTAATGATGCCAACACTACCCAGCTGCCAGAGCCTGGCAAATCCCACAGAAAAGGTAGGGACGGTTTATGCAAAATGGCTTCCAACTGCCAGTCACCATGTAATGTAATGAGGGGTCCCAGGTTCACACAGTGCAAGAGCTTCAATCTAGTAGAGTTTAAAAACACCCCACAGTGTTAATAGGCAAAAGACAGAGCCATACACTCAATTCTTTTTACTGGGTCATGTAGACTTTTTTTGTTTATTTTTTATGTGTATGAATGTGTTGCCTGTATGTATGTAAGTGCACTATGTGTGCACGGTCACAGAGGCTGGAAGAGGGCATCAGATCCCCTGAAACTGGAGTTACAGATGGTTGTTGGCTGCCATGTAGGTGCTGGGAATGGAACCCAGGTCTTCTGCAAGAGCAGCCAGTGCTCTAACTGCTGAGCCATCTTCCAGTGCTCTTAACTGCTTATCTCGCCAGCCCTGACATTTAATAAAAATTTACCATCCACTTCTGATGCTTGCAGATGGGTGGTTACCTTCTTACGGGATTTTTAAAAATATACATTTCAATCCAAAAAAAACCCCTAATTAATTGTAAAAAAAAATTAAATTAAATTAAATTTAAAAAGCAAAACAAAACAAAACCAGAGTGTTGTTCCATTAGAAACACAGTTTGAATGCTCCTTGCCAACGTTCTAGGGTATTATTCTAGAAGAGCTGAGCAAAGAGATTAGACAAGACTATAAGAGTGGTGGATAACTTGGAAGACATGGAACCATTAACAATTTATAGATAATAAGTCCTGAAAGCCCAAACAACAGAAGATACAAAAATAATAAACACACAGAGCGTGAGTGTAATCAGTTCTAAATAACACATAACCATCAACGGCTTTCTCATACATAAATTATAACAAGTTAGAGAACATAATTTTGAACACTGTGAAATAGAGCAAGCCATAAAACACCTAGAAATGACTTTAACAATAAGGCTTGGGACATGCATGAAGCCAAAAATAAGCCTAAATGCCAACAGTGTAAAAGATTGCGTGGGACAAGGGGTCAGTAAAGGCCTGGCTGTTGAGGTTAGGACCTATGCTTGGATCCCAGTACCCACCTGTATGTCACCCAAGCCAAGCACCCACGTAGAAGCCAGGCATTGCGGTACCCACTGAAACCCCAGAGCTGGGAGGGCGGAGACAGAAGTTGTTTCACAGACAGTTGTAAGTTGAATTTACTGAGAGGCGCACTGCAGCCCTCTCTCCTCATACAACCCACTGGCCAACCAACACAATGTTTTTCCAAACTACATTTTAGGGAATAAAGATACTCATCTAGGCTTCCTAACAGAGCTCAAGATGTCAGGGAGGAGTCACTTACAAAGGCATAGACACCCATGGGCTTTTCCCTGCATCTCAGCGGAGCCTTCCAGATCTGACCCCCAGCCCAAGATGGCAAAGCACCTCCTCCTCTTTCACTTTCCAGGTGCTTCCCTTTAGTCTCTCTTTCTCATGCAGTTAAGGCTGATTGGGTGGGAGGGGTGACTGTCTCCCTGTCTTCTTACCCAGAGTCTTAGGATTCAAATGGTTTGAAGCAAACAGGAGAGCATGTACTCATTTGTTTGCCATTGGAGGACACGCCTACCCAACAACAGTCAGGCTGACAGTCTCCCAGCCCGGGTTCAGTGAGAGACCTCGACTCAAAACTAAAATGAAAGCATTCAAAGCAAAGCCAGTGTTGCGAATACGGGTGAGCTCACTCCCACAGTAGGTACCCACATACACACACACAGAACACAAACATGCAGTCACACACATAGTGACACTCACATACTACCACTCACGTATACATACCCATAGACACAGACACACACACACATCCACAGACACAGACACACAGACACGCACAGATACCTATGCAGATACACACGCACACATAGAGAGACAGACACACACACACATACACACACATGCACACACACATGCAGGCTTGCATTAAATAAATGCAATTTAAATTTTTTCAATTTATGTGGAAAAATAAACATCTGATTGCAGCTGAGAAAACCCTTTAAAGAGTGGTGTTGAAGAAGTTGTCCAGCCAGATATTAAAAATGTATTCGTTGGTGACAGTTCAGTAAAGCAGTATGGGCTCACACAGAAGAATCAAAAGATAAGGTCAAAGGAAAAGAAGTTGCAGTAGGAATAGCCTGGACCACAGGGATTGATTATTCGTACCAGAGTGGCCCTTCCCAGTGAAAAGGAACTTGGAATGGCGCATCTGCAATGTAAAACTGGATGCGAATCTGTTTCTTGCTACAAAGTGAAAGTCTGGAAAAAATTCACACGGAAAGATACAGCATAAACCTGATAGAACACAGGAGGGTGTTTATGAAATGTGGGATTGAGTGGCCACTCAACACACAAGGCGCCAGAAAACACAAGCTAAGAACCAGAAGACAGCAGTGCAAAATCACCATCTTCTGACTTTAAACACCTTCCACGAGGCCAAAAGTTAACAATTTCACAATTCTATCACGGAGGGCAAATATCTTCATTATACAAAAAGCTCTTACAAATCAGTAAGAAAATTAATTAATATATCCATGGAGAGATTGGCAAAAGGTCTGAACAGCCATTTCACAAAATGTGAATGTAAAAGGTGGATGGCCATTTCAAGCTCACGATCAGTAAGTAGTCAATACGAAATACTTTCTGCCTATCCAGTTGGCTGAGAAATTAAACGTAGCTGAGATTTAAGAAAGTGGGCTTTCTCCTGCGGTGGTAACTTAGCTCTAGAAGGCAGTGGCATTTAAGTTACAAACACTGTGCTCTCCCACTGGACCCGATAATCCTATATCCAGGCTTTACCCTCAAGAGTTCATTTTAGAAGGGACCAGTGCATGCACCAAAGACCTTCCTGTTTCTACCAATGGGGAAATCGGTTAAGAAAAACCTGAGCTGTGTTCAAATTAATACTTGGAGCCTGTTAAACCCGATGATGGTGGGATATGTTTACTGAGCAGTAATGTTGTCTTTGACATTTTCAGTTTGCAAAATGAGCCAGGCCAGAATGTAATGTGGTGTTGTTTTTGGAGACGGATCTTTCGGCAGACTGATAGGAACAGCAAGCCAGGTGCTGTGAACATGGTGTGGATTTATTATGACTTCACCCCAAGCTGCCCAACTTCATCTGGAACTGAAAGGGAGCATCAGAGAGACCGGGCTGCTCTCTGCTCAGAGACTTGCTGCAGTGGGCTAAAGTTTGCTCGTTTTCCACTGGTCACAGGCAGTTTCCAAAGGTATTTTTGCCCCTTGTGTGATGTACAGGCCAATCAGGCAAATGGTCAACATGTCCTGTAGCCTGCTGAGTTACTCCAGTGGCCTGCACCATAATCCACAAACATGCTGGGCTTGAGGCTTGGTCCAGGCCCACGACAGGCTGAAGGACTTGACCTCATGCAGGTGATGGATGAAGACAGCGGAAGAAACACACCCCAACAGGCCACGGGCCATGGCAGCGCTACAGGGCAGCCTTGGACAAAGTGCTTCTCAGGTGCAGAGCTGAATAGAATTGCTCCTGAAGTGAGGAAGGGAATGCGGTCTGAGGAAGAGGGGCTTCCCACCCCCTCAGTCATCCACTGGACACCTGCAGTTCCCAGGTAAGGGACCAGGAGTCAGATTCCTGGCAGGCAGAGAGAGAAGAGGCTCAAAGTGGGTCAATGTACTTTCCATGTAAAACTTTAGAATGGTCAGCTTCCAGGTTCTGCCTCTCTAAGACCTGGTGGGCTTCATTTTAGGGTTAGGGTTATAGCCCATTTGGGATATTAAATCTCCCACGGGAGGGTTCCTGTCATGGGAACCAATCAGTTTCCCCATTTTTTGATTATGTAATCCCTTGCAATAACCCAAACCAGCCAGTATTCAGGGGAAATGGGACAACATCCTATCCCCAGGCACATAAAACCCAGTCCTACAAACAGACTCAGATCCCCTTTCTACCTAGGCAGTCTCTGTGTTCTCTCTCTCTCTCTCTCTCTCTCTCTCTCTCTGAATTGTCCTCCAACAGATGCCAGACAGACACCATCTTTCCAAGCTCCCTTGTGCCTACCAGCCTAGAATTCTCACAACTGAACTTGTTAATTGTCACACCCCACAACAAAGGAGTAGCAGGGAGATTCACAGGACCCTCAGTAGCAGCCCAGCCACACCCCACACCCAACCAGTGAGCATTAATTGCGTGTGACCTGGGGGAGGGGCCAAGGGAATAGGGCTGGGGAAGCCATGGAAGGCTCTCTCACCATTTTATGGAACTGTGGGGAAGCTCCCATCCATGCTTGGGTGAAGACCTTTCTCCAGTGCGGCTTAACAGGGCAGCACCCACAATCCTGTATGTAAATCCTTGCCCACTGCTCTGTAAGTAAGTCCAACAAACTCACTGGTTTCCCAGACTGCAGTTGGCGAAACTATGTCAGTTTGTTGTTGGGACCAAGGGAGGAGCAAGTGAAGCTTATATCTCTGCCCCAGGAGAAATTTTAGCAGTAATCTCTCTCTCTCCCTCCCCCCCCATGCACACACACATTTTATTTTCAGTAAAATCTTGCTGACTACTAAGATCTTGCTTTTCCTGCTCTTTTTAGTCCTTAAATCAATGAAGAAAAAGAATGTTTTCCTGGAGCCATAGATGGCCTCTCCATGATGGCACCGAAGCAGAGTAAGATCCTGGAAAAGTAACCTAGGCAACTGCTGTCACAACCCAGCATCGGGGGCATTCTCTACAGCAAAACAAGTGTGAAACTAGCAATGTTCGTGTCTGGTTATATGACCTCCGAAGTCAGGGCTCTTTAAGTCACCTAAAAGCAGATGAAGCTGGAAGGCTTATGTGGGTTTCCCTTGGCAACAATCTCAAACATGTAAAATTATACACAGGCATCTTTACCTTGTGTCTATATATCAAGAGTTTCAACTCGGGCTCCCCCAGAAGCCACCGTAGCACAAAGACCTGAGTACCAAGTTCAAAATCCATGCTTAGTAAATACTTGCAAGTAAAATGCACAGTCTGTGAACCCAGTGTTCCTCCAAGCTCCTTTTCTGGAAAGAATGGAAGTCTGCGTTGTGAAAAGAGACAAAAGTAAGACCATCTGGCAAAAGCAAATCCATTGAGAAACAGGAGACAGGATCCAGTTAGGGGACTTCCCTGGCCACAGAGCCTTTCAGGATCAAGAATACACAAATGCACATTTCTGATCATGTTTCAGCTCCACTGTCAGCTTGATGGAATCTTCAGTCACCATGGAAACCACACTCTGGGCATGTCTGTGAGGGACTTTGTAAAGTTTGCTGAGGTGGGAAGACCCACCTTAACTGCGTACAGCACCGTCACACGGGCCCCATGGTGTTGTGGACTGAATAATGCAGAGGGTTACAGATAAAAAGAAGGAGAGCTGAGCACCAGCGTCCATCTCTCTCTGCTCCCTGGCTGAGGATGCAGCGGCTCAGGCTCCCGCTGTCGCACCTTCCCCGTGGTGGAGCTGTGAGCCAAAGGCGGGTCCTCCCTTATGTCACTGTTGCTAGGTATTTTGTCAAAGCGACAAGAGAAGCAACTAGTAGACTCTCCAAGAGTCGCTCAGCTCTCAGCCCTAACGCATCACTGGGACGCCCTGTCTCCTGGAACAGTGCTCAGAGAAATTTCCGTGAGACATGGCATAATCCCTATTCTGCCTTTGATCTCTTTGTGTTGTTTGAAATGTTTACAGAGAATGAGCAAAACCACCCTGTAAACCTGTAGTCATTTTTAAGATAAAAGGACAAACATTGATAGCCCAGTAATAGCTGAAATTCAAAACCAACTTAATTTTCCAAAACTCTGGGTTGTTGAGAAAGAGGCCAACGTGAACCAGGTAGAAAGTGCGAGATACTGGAACCAGCCTTCCCAGGTTCACCAACGTAGCAACAGAAACTGTGTGAGAGAGGGAAGGTTTATGTTGGATCATGGTATCAAAGAGACAAGAGTCCACCATTGTGGGCAGGGCATGGCAGTGGGACCATGAGGAGGCGACCATGGGTGCAGTGGACAGGGCAGAGGCCAGAGGCCGAAGCCGGGTGGGAAACCTTCAATGGCCCTCCCCTCGTGTCCCACTTTGACTCCATGGCCTTCAGTGTAGCATTAGAAGCCGAGATTATGAGGGGTGGAGGCGCACAACACCATCCTCTTCATGACAGCTGTAATGTGGGCCCGTCATCTCAGGGCTAGGAGGGTTTGATGTGGTGGGCCTCAGGAAATAATAGATGTTTTACTATTCATGTTGATGAACCTGAATTTCATCGAGGCATCTAAACGGGGGGGGGGGGGCTCAACATTTCAATCTGTTCACATCCTAACCTGTGGCTCCCAATCCCTCCAGGGCCAATGAGGTCCTTGGTTGGATAAGAAGTTGCCAGGCAAAAGCTCCCTGTTCCTACCTGGAAGCCCTGCACTGCCTGCCCACTTCCCCTCTGCTGATCCCTAAGCCCCATGGTGGTGAGGCTGAACAGCATCAGAGCCCCAAGCCCAGGACAGCCTTGAAGGGACCATTTGGAAAGCCAGATTCTACAGCTGGGCACTGTTTGTTTATGGAGTGGCTGTGACAGCAACATCTAGATTCCTTAGACAACACCAGGAAAAGCAAAGATTCTGCTCAGCATCTGGTGTATTTTAAGTGCAGCAGCTTTTATTCAGCATGATTGGGAGGTAATTAGCAGCTAGTACTCCCTCAGAGATGATTCCCTGACTCCCAGCAAGGCCAGGGGAAGCAGTGCAGTTCCTTTATTACAGAGTCCCCCGGGTCCCAGCCTTCCACCTGATGCGTCCCTCTGCTGCCTGCTGGGCGAACCCTGACAATGATGCCATGCCTCTCCTTTCCTGTCTGGATTTTCTCTGCTTGGGGTGTGTTTTTGACTTTATAAGAAAGTGGGTCTCAGACACGATTCTTCCCGAGAACTGCCCACAAAAGCTTTTGCGAATTACGGAATCCCACTCTGCCTGGATGTGCAAACCCACACAGCTGAGGCGGAGGCAGGAAGATGGCAAGGGCCAGGCCTGTCTGGTCCTCAGAGTGACTTCAACACCATAGTGAGACCCTGTCTCAAAGCAAAAAGAGTCCTGGGGATGTAGCTTGGTGGTAAAGTGCTGTGGGTTCAATCCCCAAAACCAAAGGGAAGGAGGAAGGAGAGGAAGAGGGAGAGAGGAGGGGGAGGAGAGGGAGAGAGAGAGAAGGGAGGGAGGGAGCGGGAGGGAGTCGGGGAAGAGAAGGACTCAGGAAGGAAAGGGAGGAGGGAACTACTTGAGGCCCTTGGAGTTGCTCAGGGAAGGTTCCAGCAGCTCTTGTTTCTGAAATGGGGATGAGCCTGCAGCAGGTAGGACACCACTAGCTGAGAGAGGGTAGGGACAAAGATGCCTCCTGCCCCTCCCTCACATGCTGCACAGACTGCTGGGCTGCCCTGCAGAATTACTCCAACACCAGGTCCCCACAGGACTGCCCTTTTCTTTAGATACTGGTCTCCAACTCCAGGGTGCCTAAGGTCAACTGACAAAAAGTCGGGGATTCCCAATGCCCTAGAGTGCAGTGATCTGACAGACAACTCAGGGCTTAGAGCGACAGAAACTGTCATTCTGGTTATGGTATGATCTTAAGGAATGGAAGGGAAGGATCCATGGAGGGTGCTGGGCAGAGTCAGCCTTGGAGCTGCAGAGTCTGAAGCTGCCCCTGGCACACCCCTTCACTCACTAACCTGGAACACTTGAGCCTTCAGCCCAGAGCTGTCCTTTTGAGGTCCTTCACCAGCAGGGTGGGTAATCACTGCCCTGAGGAGAAATCCTATCTCCAGTCCTCTCCTGGACAGCACATGTCACTGCATCAAGCCCATCCCTTCAGTGACCAGGTTGACCTCTCTGGCCTAGCAAATGCCAGTGACATAGAAACATAGCTCCCACCTCAAAGAGAATAAGATAGTTTATTCTAGGGTCAAATAAGAGGAACATCAGTTCAGGTCACCCTAAATATCATGTTCCAACATGGTAACAGTATGACAAAGTTTTCACAGTTGCAGAACAAAGGAAAGTTATAAACCAAGGCACTTTTTAAAGGCCCTGGTGGAACATCAGGTAGGCGTGTTCCAGCAAAGAAGCTATCTTATCCTTTGAGTTTGATGGAAGCTAGAGATCTGTTGTTCATCCCAAAAGGATTTACCTGATAGTCACAAGGGTATTATTAGGTCACACAGAGGTGGGAAATGGATGGCTGTTAGAAAGGAGAGAGAGAGGCCAAAGATAGTCTGGATAATTTGACCCCTGATAATCTGGCCCCTGCCAATTTGGACCCTGATAATTTGGTCCCTGACCTGCAACATTCCAACATCCTACAATCACAGTTCTAATCAGTTTATCAGTCTCCTGCAGTGTTTAACACAGATGTGGGGACTGCAGTTCATACATGCAGCTAAGTTATCTCATCAGCATAACCTCGACTGTGGTCTGACTAACCACCAATGATAATAAAGACACTCTAGGCCCCAGGGAAAGATCCAGGGAACAGAGATTTCCACCACTACAACTGGGGCCAGCCTTCAACATGAGACTTTGTGGGACCTCCAGACTCAAATCCTAGCAGGTGCCTGGCAACCCTCCCTCCTGACCAGAGGCACAAGATGCCAGGACTAAAGTCAGCATGGGCATGATGGGAGTTGAATTGAAGAAGGATTAGGGAACATTCTAGAAGGAGATACAAGTGAGTCCAGGGGAGTTGGGCTTAGATGTTGAGAGTACCTAGGTACTGCATTCCCAGGGTTCACTTGGCTCCAAGACCAGAGCCTGCCATGACTTTCAAAGCAGAGGGTGGAGGGACAGACTGGAACCTGCACAGAGACCAAGGCCAACCCCCAGCCACACCAGGACATCCCTGTTGGTGCCCGTTACTTTTCTCACTACTGTGACCCGATACCTGACAAAAGTAACTTAAGGGAGGAAGGGGCTCATTGCAGATCACAGTTTGGGAAATGTGTGAGGCAGCTGGTCATGGTGCATTCGCAGTCAGGAAGCAGAGAGAGATGGATGTGGTGCTCAGCTCCCTGTCTCCTTCTTATCAGGCTGAGACCCCAGCCCAGGGGATGGCGCTGCCTACATTTAGGGCAGGTCTTCCCATCCCAGTTGACCCAATCTAAATACTCCCTCACAGACACGCCCAGAGGGACCTGTGGGACCCTGTTCCTCCTGGAGGTCACTGTGAGCAGCCCTGTGGGAGGTTGTAATTTTACAGATCAGCCTGGACCCTAGGAGAGCCGGCTCCCTCGGGACAGCGGGCATGGGTCTCACATTCAGGAGCAGTCACCCTGCCCAGCTGACCCTGCTCTCTGTGGGAGCCTGTGCAGTCCTAGATACAACATTCACCATTTAAAGCAGAGACTCTGGCCAGGAAGGGAGGGAATGTTCTATGACTAATGGACTTCAGGGACACCCCTCCCCCAGGACTGCCACCACCTTAAAATGCATTGTCAACCCAAAACAGCCCCAGAACATGGGGAGGGCACTATAGATCACTTGATACAGGGCTGGCCAGAGGGCTGTGCTCCCCACAGCTTGCTCAGCAAATTCCAAAGCATCTACCCAGCAGCTCCACATTACTCCATGGAAATCTGGCTTTCTCTTCCCAGCCCCTGAGTCAGTAAGATAAGGGTGACCACCCAGCCATGCTGGTGGCAGGTCCTGATCCCTACTTTGACTGTAGACATAAACTTAAACAAATTAAATAAAGCCCGTTTGTGGTTTGTGGGTTTTCCTGGTTGGCCTGATATCCTCCAGAATAAGATTTATATTAGGGAAAATGACTTCAGAATTTCAAACTTCTTCCCTGCCCAGAGTGCCATGGTTTTAATTAACAGCATAGTAAGCCACTCTGCCTGGCACACACAGGGCAGACCTAAGGAGGCCTGATGAGGAGGCAGCCAGCAGTTCTGTTTGCCTTGATGCTGCCAACACGGAAGCTGTGCCTCGGCACAGAGGCCACAAAATGAGCTTTTCGCCTGGAAGCATCTTCCTATCTTCCGGCAGAATGTGTGCAGAAGCTGCCAGACCCAGCGGGCTGGCCTGCTCTGTGCAAGGAGGCTGATGGTACACTCTGCTTCAGGAAGGACTGCAGAGAAATCCAGACGGGCCAGTGAGGGGGCTGGCAAGACCCATCCACTGGCCTCCCAGGCATCGCTCCAGTGCCAGGCTGTGAAAATCCATCAGCTGTGGCTCTAATTAATTACAAGCTCTGCTCACCCAGGGCTGCTAAGGCACATGAAGCAGGGCTGAGTTCTGGCTCCTTAGGGCCCTGTCCTATAAGGGCCCTGTCCTATGGCAGGCTCCTGTTGGGAGATGCTGCCCAGTATGAGGCTGCTGCTCACAGGAACACTTGCCTGCCTGGAGCTCTCAGAGTCTTAGCCACCCACTCCTGGGCAGCATCCTGGGACCCATCTGTCATTTTCTTTATCAATGACTGGAGATAGCAGGGGTTTGTGACATCAGTCCCTAGTCCCCTGAGAGTCCTAGATTCATATGCAAAGGTTCCCTCTATCAGCAGCTTGGTGCTGTTAGTAAGACACAGATGCACTTTGTTACACAAGAATTGCTAGTTCCTAGAAACCCTTTGAAGAGCAAATTCTCAGACACAAGACAGTGAATTCTACTCTGTAACCGGGGAGCAATGATAACTCCTTTCAGGCCATCCTAAAAGCCATAACCAACCCTCCTGGGACCCCAGAAGCATTATGGAACGACTACATGTGATACACAAAAGATTTTGTGCAATGAGAGCACATGAAATACTAAGTGAGTCCATACCCAGAAAACACACAAGGCTGGGGGTGTGCTAACCTACAAAACAGCACAGAATGGAATCGGGCACAATCATGCTATTTTAATGTTTTATTTATTACTTTAGGTTATGCGTATGAGTATATGACCTGCACGTGTGAAGTGCACCCATGTTGTGCAGTCTGCAGAGGGTGTCATATTCCCATGGAACTGGAGTTACTGATGGTTGTTAGCCACCATATGGGTCCTCTGCAAGAGCAGTCAGTGCTCACAACTGCTGAGCCATGTCTCCAGCTCCCAATTACACTAGTCTCAGACACGCGAGGGACATACGTGAAGGACAACGGCACTGATGACGTCAGACTAAAGACAGGAGCAGGTTAGATCCTGGTTGGGAGTATTCATTTCAGTTTTCCCAAATTTACCTTTTGGTCAGTAATTCAGTTTCCAGGATGATGCATGGGCCAGGAGGAAGCTCAGCCTTCCAGGGTATGCCAAGACGCTGAAGACTGTCACACCTGCTCACCTGCCATGTGGCTCCCACAGCTTCCCCAAGGCTGTTCCACACCACCATCTTAGCTTAGGGGAGGTGTTGAGAGCTCTCGGTGGTGAGCAAGGTTCCTTGTGGGGCCTCTCCTTCCCTCATGGGTCGTTGGCCACTGGTCCATGAGAACAAAGGGAGCAGAAGCGACGAACGGGGTCAGGACAGCCAGTGAGCACTGACGGAAGAAAGTCCTTCCAGGGAGGCAGATTCAGTGATACAGCTCCAGACTCAGTGAAACAGCTCCAGACTCAGTGAAACAGCTCCATTTATTCAGTGGGGGTCAGGGAGAATAGAGTGCGGAGGCAGTAGCCAAAGCTTCGGCTGATAGGTGCTCATAGTCTGCTTTATTTACCTGTGGTAGGGGGATCCTATCATCCGACGATAGGGCAATGCCTAATTATCATATAGAAAAAACTCCTGGGGGTAGCTTTTACTCCAGGTAACTATGGAGTCATGTTCCAAATAAGGTCAGGCATCAGTGCCTGGAGGCATTTTCCAGGTAAGTCAGGCAGAGAGCAGGAGGCCCCTGCTGAGAAAGGGAGTCCTTCCATATGGCACCAAGCCCCTTAGAGCTATCCAGACATGGAGGACTACAACCTTAGCAGCAGGGTCCCCCAACAGTTCCTATCTATGTTTTTAGTGTGTGTAAGTCGAATTTACTTCTGAGAGACCTGCATGCTCTTGGCGTTCCCCTCCCACTGTCTGTAGGACCACCTGACACAATGTTTCTCCAAACTACAGTTTAGGGAATAAAGATATTTGTTTGGGCTTGCTAATAGAGCATATCAGGGTGAGAGGTACTTACAAAAGTATAGACATCCATGGGCTTTTCTTTTCCTACATCTCAGCTGAGCCTTCCAGATCTGCAGCTGCCAGCTCAAGATGGTGAAGACCTTCTTCCTTTCTTGCTTTCCAGGTGTCTCCCCTTAGTCCCACCTCCTCATGCAGTTAAGGCTGATTGATTGGGTAGGAGGGGTGGCCGTCTCCCTCCCTTTCTACAGGAAGTCTTAGGGTTCAAACAGTTTGAAGCCAGTGGATAAGAAGTTAGAGAAGGCATCTATCCATTTGCTTGACATCTGGAGGACATGCCCATCCAACAGTGTGAAAGAGGAACGGAGCCAGAGGCTGTCCCCACGCTCCCTCAGGACAAGGTGGACCCACTGCCCCACCACCTGGCTTCTTCACTGTAGCTGTCACTTAAAGAGTGTCTTGCTGTACCCTAACCACGTGCCATCAGCACACCCCGCTGACACTGCCTGGATGGAGTACACACATCTGAGTCTCCATTGAGACTCACATTTCATTTCATTTCATTATTAATTTATTCATTTTGCAGCGCAGGCGCTTGAATTTGGGCCACACACATGCCAGGCAAGAGCTCTGCTACTGAGCAGCTTTTTGTATTTTAGGTTAGAGACAGGGTCTCACTAAGTCACTCAAGCTGGCCTTGAACTTGCCATCTGTCTGCCTCAGTTTCCCAAGTAGCTGGGATTACAAGTCTGTACCCTCAGGTCTGGCTGAGATTCAAGTTTGAGTCATTCCAGCCTTGGTTCCTGACCCAACCCTGCCCGTCTGTAACTCTACACATGCCTCTTCACCAACTCAAACCCCAGTCTCTTCTCTACTAAGCAGGGACTGGGGCGATCTGAGGCCACCACCCACCCGTGGAGAGCCCAGCCTCCTGCCTGCAGCCCCACTGGCCCATGCTGGGAAATTAGAAGAACCAGGAACACCCCTTAGTGGCCACAGACCACATGGAACAGGGATAGAGCATTAACACACAGCTCTCCCAATCCCAGGGGTGACCCTGACATGTGAGGATGTATCCCCTCCATCCTACCCCTCAAGAAACTGGGCCCCGAGGCCCTGGGCATCGGTCATCCTCGCCCTTCACCCCTCACCCGTCTCTGCTGCACTGTTCCACAGCAGTCCCAGACCCTAGCCCACAGTGGCCGTTTGCCCTGGTCCTTGTCCCACTGTCTGCTTTTGGGGGGGGTCACAATGAGATGGCAAAGCATGCATTTGCACACAGCACCCTGAGTCCTCAACAAATGCATGTCTGCATTCATGTGTGCTTATATGTGCATGAGCATATGTATGTGCATGTTTGCATGTGTATGCATGTATGACCATGCATAGGTACACACTCATGTGTGATCATGTATGCATACATGTGTGCGTGTGCATGTGTATATGAGTATGTGGGTGTGTATGGCATGTACTCATGCATGAATGATGCAAGTGCATGTGTGCATATGTGCATGTTCATGTGTGCATGCATGTGTATGCATGAGTATATGGATGCACATGTATGCATACATGCATGGATATGTGCACATGAGTTTATGTAGGTGTATGTGTGCATGCATTTTTATATGCATGTGTGCACATGATTGTGTGTTCATATTTTTATGCATGTGAAAGCATGTGTGTATGTGTGCATGCATGCGTATGTGTGAATGTGCATGTGATCACATGTGTATGCATGTGTACAAGTTTGTGTCCGTATGCATTACATGTGATTACCTGTGCTTATTCACGTGTGCATGTGTATGCATCATTTATGCATATGTGTACACTGTGCACATATATGTGCATCGCCATGTACATGAGTGTATTGTGTTTATGTGTATATTGCATGCATGTGTATATGCATGTGTGAATGTGTATGTACATAAGCATGTGTATGTGTGCATACATGCATAGTTTGTGTGCATTTTTGTGTGTTCTTATGTGTATGCATGCATGTATGTGCACATGAGTGTATGTTTGTGTGCTTACACATAATTTGTGTGTGTACTTTGTGTGAGTTCATGTTCATGACTATGTGTGCCTGCGTATGTGAATTTAGGGGCTTTGTTCACACTTCTTTAACAAACTAGACACATCATGACTGGAGGAACATGCCTCACAGCTCTGAAGACAGAAGGCCAAGCTATCGCCCGTCATCCAAGTGCCCGTCATCCAAGGTGGTCTTTGTGTTCACTCCTCCTGAGGGGACCAGTGCCGTGTGCACATGGCAGAAGGCAGCCTGCAAAAGGGCTTAAGCTAGTTAAGGTCCCTCCCTCTGCAGATGGGGTCGTTAATCCTGTTAGTGAGGACTCTGCTCTCCTGATTTAACCTCCTCTCAGGCACCACTTGTAATACAATCACATTGGAGTTGAAATATATCAATTTTGGAGGGGCGCATACATTCTAACCATAGCAGTATGTTTGCAAATGTGTATGATAAAATATGCATACCCACATGCATATACATATGCATTTATAAACCTGCGTCCCTGTGTACTGCATGCATGCCAAGTCTGTGCTGTATATTCATGTGTAGGTGTTGTGATATATCCATGTGTAGATATAGACATACATGCACAGATCTATGTACATACACATACATATTGACAGGTGAAAAAAGAGATATTGGTGTATGTTGTAAATATCTACATAAGCATGTGAATGGGTTTATTTTGTAGTACTAGGGATGAACACAGGATGTCACACGTGCTGGGCAAGCAGGTGCTCTACCACTGAGCAATAGCTCCAGCCCTGTGTATATGCTGTATGCATCTGCATACATGTTTACATTTGTATGTGCATCTGTACGTATCTGTATATCTGTTTTAACTTGTGTACAATCTATGCATATATATGCAGGCATGTGTACCTGGTATGTCTAGCAATGAATGTGTGTACAATCAGGTACATGTATACATATATGTATATGCATGTGCATATATGTGTATAGGTATGTGTATTTGGTGTGCTTGCATCTATTCATATCTGTGTCTCTATATGTACACATATGTATATGAATGTCCGTGTGCACAAATGGCCTATAAAAGCCATCCAAGCAGGCAACAGGTATCTATGACCATTTTTAATTGGCCACTTGGTTCCTGCCTACTGGCCACATCAGACTCCTGCCCGCCTTCACCTTCCCCAGGCCTCACCCCACCTTATCCCTCCAGGCCCCTTTCTTCATGCCTCTGAATTCCACCCAAGCTACGGCCTCACCTCGCATCGGAACCGCCACCTGCTCTGAGCTCCACGGGAGGAAACAGGGCTGCTGGAAGAAGCATGGTCTCCGCTCACTTAACAACCTGTGAGGGATTGTCAGGGTAACCATTTTCTTGGATGTCGAGAACATGTCTGAGCTTTAAAGCAGGCCCCAGGGAGGAACCAGGACAATGGAGGCAGGCAGGGCGGGAGCCCCTTGCAAGTCCCTCTGCCCCCAGCTATCCTGGGAGGTCCTGGAGTCAGAGGCGCAGCTGCGTGAAGGGGCCACGCACTTGTGGGGCAGGTGACGTCAGCAGAAGCAGCAAGGAGCCCTCTGTGTGAAAATGCCCCCAGCTTCCCAAGGCATTGGGACCCACCAGCAAAGGGCCACTGTTAGGAGCTGACCTCCTCAGGACCCAGGGGCCAGCCCACACTGACCTGTCCTTGCTGGACAGGCTGAGCCACCTAAAATGGCTCAGTCGGGCCACTAGAATGATTTCCCATTCTCTCCAGGGGACACCCTGCCCTGCCTTACCAGATGTCACTGGTACCCACACACCCCCTCCGTCCTTCCCAGTCAGATCAGTCACTGGCCTCCACTCTAGCTCATAAATGTGAGAAGCTCCCCCCATCCCAGGGTGAGCCCTGGGTGCTTCCTCCACCTGTGCTGCCCTCTGGTCTCAGCCTTCCCTCAGCCCCCTCCCAAGCTGTCGCCTGCCATCCTCCCATTTGGTTTGCTTTCTTGCACCCGACACCCCTCCATTCTGCCTGTCTTGCTTAGTTGCTTCCTGGTTGTTTAGTTTGCATCTGGTTGGAAGGCTGAGCCCTAGCAGTGCCTATGCTGTGTTCCTCGGGCTTGGGAGAAAATCAGGCCCCTGGTGGACAGCTACTCCCTGAACCCTGAGGTTCCTGAAGGGCATGTGCCATTCTGAAATGGGCCTTGAGGAGGCATCCACGCACCCTATGAGACAGGCACATGCTGTCCCATCACGGGCCTTGGGACGTGACAGAAAACTACAGTCGGAACCAGAGAAAGACGTCCAGTCCTCTGCAGGGCCATCTGGCAAAGGTGGACATCAGTGCCAGCTAGGGATAAATGTGGTGCTGGGCCTTCTGGGCCAGTGCCTGGGCCAGCTCTGAGTGGGTTGAGAGCTCTGCCAGTTAAAGGTGGTTCTTACACTAGGAAGGCTCCATACAGCTTTGCCTGGCTTCATTTTTAAAAATATTTTATTTATTTTTATTTTATGTGTATGCGTGAATTGCCTGCACCCATGTCATGCAATGCCCATGGAGGTCAGAAGAGGGCATTGGAGCCCCTGGAACTGGAGTTATGGATGGTTGTTAGCCACCACGTAGGTGCTGGGAATTGAACCCGGGTCCTCTGCAAGAACAGCTACTGCTCTTAGACTGAGCCATCTCTCCAGCTCCATCTGTTGCTGTGATGAAACATCCTGACAGAGAGCAACTTAGGGAAAGGGTTTATTTCACTGACAGCTTCAGGTTACAGTCCATCATTTCTGGGAAGTCAAGGCAGGAGACTGAAGCAGCTAGCCAGATCACATCCACAGTCAAGAGCAGAGAGAAGTAAACGATGCTTGGTAGTGCCCAGCCAGCGCTCCACACTTACATGGTCCAGGACCCCTGCCTAGGGAATGGAGCTGCCCACATTGGGTGGGTCATCCCACATCAGTTAACATAATCAAGACAGTTCCCCACAGACATGCCCACCCAGCCAGCCTGGTCTGGGTCATTTTCCTCCCTGAGCCTGTCTTCCCCAGGTGATTCTAAGATGTGTCAAGCTGACAATTAAAACACAAACCTCCAGACTGAAATTTCAACATCCAGCTGGTAAGGGCCAGACTCCGATCCTGGCCTGCTTCTGCCATCTGCTGGCCACTGGTTGAACTGCACTGGAGAAGGGCGTTTTTCCTAGCTGTTTGCCTCTAGAAGGGATTCATCAAACACTCTTGTCTACACCAGGGTTCACCTGCCTGGCCTGTCCCTCAAGGTTGGCAAATGGAACAGACCCTAAACCCCAGGTGGGTATATTTATCATACAGCCTTAAGTCTTAAGATTTTCCCACAGAGTGTGTGTGTGTGTGTGTGTGTGTGTGTGTGTGTATATCCTGGAATTATACATTAAACCTGAAGTTAGGGGTATTCAGGCACAAAAGGTTAAGTAAGCTTTCCAAATTTGCACAGCTAGAGTTGTAAAGATGAGATCTGAACTCTGGAAAGAGTGCATTTGAGGGTACGTTTTACCCATAACCTCCAGGGTTCCTGATCCTGCCTCGGACCCTGCAGAGAAACATGAGGGCATCTCAGCTGATCCTCTGAGAGGATCAGAAACCATTCAGCCCTTCAGACCCTCCATCTTCCAGTCCAGAAAATGGGAGCTTGGGTTCCACCTGGACTTCCCTGAGCTGATGGAAGTAGAGAACTTGGTTAACGCAGATGGAGCTAAGGTGAAGAGCAGACCTCTGGGCCCTTGGCTGGAGCTGCACCTCTAAGCCTCAACATCCCTTCTCGCTTGCATTGATGGAGACAGAGCAGGCAAGGGAAAGGCTTGCACTGTTCAATAGACCCGTCGGCTACTGTGACCACATTAAAGGCGGTCAAGTCCTGCAGGAGACAAGCCCACTTCCCTGACCACATTTCCCAATCTCACGCTTGGGGAGCCACCTGGGGGCCTCACAGCACCCCTTCCTTCTGCAGAATGCACATCCCTCACCAGCCCAGGATTTCCTGCAAATGTGACCTCAGACTTGCTAAAAGCAGGGTCCAGCCAGAACCTGGGCCTCTTGGCTCGGAGCTCTCAGCTCCCATCCTTCCCATCACCCTGTTGCCAACCCCTGAGGGAGGCATTCAGACACCTGTATCTGGGGATGACTCCTCATTTCCCACCTGGGCTCCATAGTCAGCTTCACATACTCCAGGCAGTCAAGAGTCCAAGACCCAAAAGCCTGCTTTTAATAATTCCCTCATTAGCACCCATTTTCACCACCAGCAGACATGAAAAATTCATTTCTTCTTTCTTTAAAGGTGTTAAATGTCTTCTGTACCATGTTGCAACTTCTCCATCAGTCGAGTGGCTGCAAACAGGCTCGTGTCCAGGGCCTGGGGAAAGACCCTGATCCCTGGAGTGAGGTTTTTCTCCCTTTTGGACCCAGGTGGCTCCAGTGTGTGCAGGTTCTAGGCAGACTTGGTCGTCCTGGTAGCCATCTCCATTTCACAAGCCCCAAGGCGGAGCCAAGCGGTGTGACAGACGGTCAGGCCGGATGTGGGTGGAAGCCACAGCTCCCCGCTGGGTCAGCCTGGTGGTGAGGAAACCCTGCAGCCAGCCTTCCTGGTGGTAGAAGAGACAAGGGCAGGAAGTGAGTGGGCATGGGGGTGGCGGGCAGACAGCTCCACTGGGGAGGACACATCACTGGGGGGAGGGGCGTGTCAGGTTCAGGGCACGAAAACCATCGAGAAGCCAGAGCTTTGAGTCTCATGAATGGTCACGGGGCCCACTTGTGATTACTAACAGCAGCAACAGAAACCATCACAGGCATAGTCATCCATCTGTGAGGCCTCCTTCTCTGCGAACTCGGTACCATCGTAACTCAAGTCCAATGAGCCCCTGCATGAGGCACAGCGCAATGAGCCCCTCCATGAGGCACACCCCAATTCTCATTCTCTCTCTGTGAATGAGGGCCCAGGACAGACACTGAGCAACTTGCACAAAACCATGAAGCAAGGAGGGCAGCTCTGAGGACCCGGCCCGGGCCAGACAAGAGGACCCTCCTCATGGGCGGCTCAGCACACAGAAATAAAGTTAAGTCTGGGCTACACCTGTGACCGCGTTTGGGACCGGGAAGAGGTGATGGCTGATCTTGTCCTGTTGGCTAAGTAGCCTGTCCAATCAGGGGACAGACCACACCGGGGTCTGTCGCCTTCCTCAGAAGGTGCTCGTAGCTGGATGGAAGACCCCAGGTGCAGACGGAGCACCAGTCCTGCACTTTACGCTCATGTCCACAAGGTGCCTTGAACCCAGGGCCTCAAACATGCTGGGTGAGCGCTCTGCTCCTCGGACCGTCTTTTTACCTTCTATTGTGCTGTGTTTATTAAGATGCGTTAATTTTTACACAGTAGTGCTTCATTGTGACATTTTCATATGTGCGTATAAAGCACTTTGATCACATTCTTTCCCCTCCTCCTTCCTCTCATCCTCTTCCTCTTCTCAAATAGTCTCTCTTCTAGAACTCACATGTCTTTTTAAACCAATGAGCTTATTAGGGCTACGCCTTCTATTGTGCTGTGTTTATTAAGATGCGTTAAGTTTTACACAGTAGCGCTTCATGGTGACATTTTCATATGTGCGTATAAAGCACTTTGATCACATTCTTTCCCCTCCTCCTTCCTCTCATCCTCTTCCTCTTCTCAAATAGTCTCTCTTCTAGAACTCACATGTCTTTTTAAACCAATGAGCTTATTAGGGCTACTTATAGAACAGGTAAGGGTTATTCCCAGGAGCATCAACAACTTGCCAATGGCCTCAGCACTGAAAAAAAAAATGCCTCTTGCTTCCCAAGCAACCGTTACCTGCGTAACAATCCTCAGAGAAGAATGGGGCCTCCTGAGCCCTCCACCCCTACCATCTCCACGGCTGGAATGTTCATGGATCCCATCTTCTTTAGATCTTGTTCAGTAATCACAGCTACCAAGAGTTCAGGAGTGGGGCCAGGTCTCACTGTGTTGCCTAGCTCGGCCTGGAGCTCCACTCCGTAGCTCAGACTGGCCTTGGATTTGTGATCCTCCCACTTCAGCCCTCCAGAGTACCTGAGCTGACAGGCCTGTACCTCCAGGCCTGGCATCTCCTACGGAGACCTGCTCAGGATGGCCCAATCAGTAAATACTCATGGAGACTTTCTGAGGGACAGAAAGGGGAGTGGAGAGCTAGGCTGCAAATGTCCAGGGACAGTATGCCGCCTTCATCAAACCCAGAGAGGAAACAGGGAAGTCACAGAAGTGCCCAGTTCTGTCCGAGCCCTGCAGCCGTGGGAGACATGGGTGGGCGCTGCAGTGAGTGGCCGGTGGTTCTTGCACACCTGAATGCATCTGGGTCTCAAACACCTTTCTTGAAGGCTCTGACTATAGAAGTCATATACTCTCTATACTCTCGGGGCACAAAATGGAGAAATTATAGAAGACTATGAGGGAGGACTCCAAGCATTGAGCAATGGACACCATAAATGTTTTACTTTTACTGTACTAGTCGTTTATCTGTACTTATAGAGATATTTTATTTTTTGACAAAACTAGGAACATATAAAAAAAATATTTTTATTTCCCCTTAACATTTTACTGTTTGTAGCTGTTGCAGTAAGAATGTAGAATGCTCCTTACAGCCTCCTGTTTGGACACTTGGTCCCCGGTTGGTGGTGCTGGGGATCGGGGAGGCTGTGGAAACTTTGGGGGCACCAAGGGTTGGGCTTTGAAGTCACATCCATTTCCAGGCTCCTTCTGAGCTCTTGTCCCACCAAGATGTAAGCCGGTACCTCACACATGAGCGCCGCCCCCCCCCCATGGATGGAGCTGTGCCAGCTGCCATACTGGACCGCCCTCGGACCACAAGCCACAACCAACCTCTGTCTCTTAACTTGTTTTTGTCAAGTTTCTGGTTACAGAGAAAAGCAACTAATATCTCCATAATAATTAAAGATTTTCACACATTAAGTGACAGTATAGTTGTATTAGTGACTTTTCCATTGCTGTGATAAAACACCAGGACCAAGGCAACTTATAGAAGAAAGAGTTTATTGGGCTTATGATTCCAGAGGGATAAGTGTCCATCATGGTGGGACAGCATGGCAGGAGGCGGCGGGAGCAGACAGCTGAGAGCTCACATCTCCAGACAGGCACAGGAAGCAGAGACAGACTGGAAACCAGCAAGGCCATAGACTCTTAAAGCCTGGCCCCCAAGTATGTGCTTCCTCCAACAGGGCCTCACCCCCTAAAGTTTCATGACCCTCCCCAAACAGTGCCAGGAACCGGGGACCAAGTGTTCAAATAATTGGAGTCTATGGAGGACATTCTCATTCAAACCACCACATTCCACTCCCTGGTCCCCGTAGGCTCATGATCATATCACAGTGAAAAATGTACTTAGTCTAACCTTGAAAGTCCCCTTAGTCTTTAACTGTCTCAACACTATTCAGAGTCCAGACTCAAGACAATCTTTTAACTGTAAACCCCCTGTGGTGGTTTGAATAAATGTCCCCCAGAGGCTCCAGGTATGTGGACAACGTGGTATGGTTTTGGGAGGCTGTAGGAGGTGCGGCCTTGCTGGTGGAAGCACATCCCTGGGGGCGGCTTTGAGAGATCTTAAGCCTTGCCAGGTTTCCAGTCTCCCTCTACTTCCTGTGCCTGCTTGAAGATGTGATCACCTGGCTTTCTGCTCTGGCCACCTCTGTGGCCATGTCTCCCCTTCTGTTACGGACTCTAATCCCTCTGGAACTGTAAGCCAAATAAACCCTTCCTTCTGTAAGTTGGTGACGCTGTTTGTGGAGGTTTAGGAAACGTGGCCTTGCTGGAGGAGGCATGGCACTAAGGGTGGGCTTCGAGAGTCCACGTCACTAGGGGGCTCTGAGAGTCCACGTCACTAGGGGCTTCGAGAGTCCATGTCACTAGGGGCTCCGAGAGTCCACGTCTCTAGCTTTGCTGCCTGCAGCATACCTCTGTCTCAGGCCAGGTGTCACTCCCTGCGTGCAGCTCTCCTTGGCAGATGTCGCATGACTCTGGCATCTCTAACACATTGGAGTCTCCACTGCTAGTCAGGCTTCACCTCCACAGCATCACACAACGCCCTCTCAGGGCCCCTTGGCCTATCAGTGCCCTCTTTATGCAGATCCCCGGCTGCATGCTGCCTGACCACAGTGCCTCTCTGAAACTGTGGAGGAAGAATCAGCGACCCCCTCACTCTTACATCTTTCATGCCCCTAAAGTCAGCACCACATGAACAATTCTGCCAAGCCACTAGAACAGCCTGTTAAGCTCTTCTTACACCAGTCAACCACATTTAGTGCAAACCTCTAAAGTCTTCCCCGTTTCTCCAGAAACCCACCTGGTCAGGTTCTTCACAACAGCAGCTCATCTCTGCATTGGTCAGTTCTTCTGCTGTGATAAAACACCATGACCACGGCACCTTATAGGAGGAAGAGTTGATTGGGCCCTTGGTTCCAGAGGGATAAGAGCCCATCGTGGTGGGACGGCATGGCAGGAGGCGGCCGGAGCAGAAAGCTGAGTGTGCACATCTTCAAGCACGTTTAGGAAGAGAAAAAGACAGACTAGAAATATCCTCCTTGGTTCCAGAGGGATAAGAGCCCATCGTGGTGGGACAGCATGGCAGGAGGCGGCCGGAGCAGAAAGCTGAGTGCGCACATCTTCAAGCACGTTTAGGAAGAGAAAAAGACAGACTAGAAATATCCTCTCAAACCCATTCCCAGTGATGTGCTTCCTCCATCATGGCCGCACCTCCTAAAGTTCCATGACCCTCTCCAAACAGAGCCAGGAACTGAGGGCCAAGTGTCCAAATACTTGGAGCCTATGGGAGACAGTCTCATTCAAACCACCACAACGGTACTCCACCTTGTGGGTGCACTGTAATGAATTCCCCGTGGTTGGATTTCAGCTGCTTCCAATGTTCCACACGCATAACTTGGGGTTAGCCCTCACGTCGTCATGGTAGACCAGAGTGGACAGAGCAGAGGTTTTGTAGGGACACATCATGCACCAACAGTGCCATAGCACCGGACACTGACCGTGGAAATTAGAAGTCATGTAAACAGTATCACACCTCCCTACCCCAGCTTGGGTAGACACTGTCCACAGTTCTCTCTGCCGGGTTGGCCTCTCCCTTCATTCTCCAAGCTTTCCCTGAGCTCAAGTAGTCTTCCTGTCCCTCTGCCAGTTCCTGGGGGCAGCTGAGGCTCAGCACTGACCTGTTCATGGCTGTCCATCCATTCTTGCCTCCTCTGGACCATGGCACCCCAAGAGCAGGGTCATTTGTATTTTACCCAGAAGTTCTCAGTGAGCACTTGAACTGATGAATGAATGAATGAAGAATCTAACAAGAAATAACAAATGGGCTGACAAAGGGGTGCCCTGTGCAGACCCTGGAAGCTGCCTTCGCTAACACTTGTCTATACACCCAGGTGGCCCATCAGTCACTCCATTGTCCAAACAGCCTGTGCAGAAAGCAAGCGTGGTGTGTGCTGGCTCCACTAGCTTGCCTTCAGGATCAGAGCTGAGTGGGTTGGGAAGAACAGGAAGGAGGGGACTTTGCCTCTGGCAGAGAGCAGCGAGGATGGGGAGGTGGCCCAACTGTGGGCCTTGTTTCCAGACCAAGAGTAAGAACCAGCTTCCCTGGACCAGTGTTTCCTCTTTGTGATCTTTCCTTCATGCACAGATGATGTAGCCTCTCCCTGTGGTCCCAAAGTTCAAGCAGGAGTGAACTTGGGGTCCACATCCCCCCGCTACCGGGACATAGTAAGGAAGGTGCCCTTTCCTGTGACTGCCCATGTGTCTGTACTTCTGCTGATGCAAAAAGGGATTGTCTCTAATCAAGATGCATGAACTCTCCAACTGTCCCCAGGGCCTCTTTCTAATACCGCAGTGGCATTGCAGCTGTAAGACCCAGCAGGCATCTCTGGCAGTTAGCCCTGTTCCACCTCACACTGTACGGCCCCCAGGAGCCTCCCAGGCCCCACAGCTGCTCCTGGTTTTCCACTGGGAAGAGGGTTAGGAGGTCTGCTTCATAAATACTTATTTAGCTGACACTGGTGATGAAGGCTTACCACGCCAACTGGTTGAGAGGCTGAGGCCGAAGGGAGGCAAATATAGTGAGTCCTGCTTAAGTTCAAAGGGGAGTTCCAGGCCATTTGCCTAGCGCGTGGAAGGCCCTAGATTCAATCTCTGGTACCAAGGAAATAATAAATAAATAAATAAATAAATAAATAAATAAATAAATGTGTTTATTTCAAGGAAAGAGCAAGGTGATTTGTCAGGAATAGATGTAGAGAATAACTAACAATATTTGCACTGCATCAACGCGGCCAACACTTTGCAGGAGGCACATGAGGACCGGATGAGAGGCTGGAGAAAACCCTTGCAGTTCCATGGGAACAGGGCAGGCACTCTGCAAATCACAGCCACAGCCATTATTATTATTAGCCAGGCAGCAGGCCTGGTGTGAGCCCAGGGGCTGCACACACACACCCACTTGCAGCTGCTGCTCCTGGAGGAAGAATCACCCCCTAAGGCAGCGGGATAATTACCCAGGATCCAGGCCAGTGGCCTGGTGACTAATCACCAGCTCTCTGGAGGGTCCTGAAGAATGCTGACTGAACTCGTGAAGCCTCAGTGTGGACCTGCCCCCAGCACAAAAACACCATCACGGTCCAAACAGCTGCTCCTTGTGAATTAGGCCACAGGAAAGAGCAGGCTTATTCATCTCATTCCTCCAAAGGCCACATCCACCCCTGCCAATATACACACACACCCCAGGCAGAGCACGGACGTTCTGCTCTGCAGACCCCACGAGACAAATGGCAGCCCATGCCTGTGATTGTGCACGGGACTCCTGGGGTGTCAGACCCAAACATGTGCCAGCAGGCTGAGTCCAAGCTCAACCCATCACTTGTGATTCTCAGTGTATACGGGGCTGGTCCCAGTCGGGTAAACTCTCCTGGCCTTAGCCAGTCAGCCACAGACGGGAACCAGAGACAAGGCCAAAGCACAGCTGGACAGAGGCCAAACCAACCTGGCTTTGCAGCAGTGTGTGCACAGACAGGACCGCAGTGGGGCACGCCCAGCAGTAGGAGTCAAGGTGCACTCAGGCTGTGGGGATCACATTCTCTAATCAGAGAGTAAGTGTCTCAGTCCATCATTGTGCTGACATAACTCTGTGCCTGCAACTTGAAATGGGTTATTTATTATAATTTATTTATTCATTCCTATTTTATGTTATGGGTATTTTGCCTGCATGAATGTAAGTGTACCTGTGCATACAATACTCACAGAGGCCAGATGAGGCCGCCAGATTCCCTGGAGCTAGATGGTTGTTAGCCACTATGTGGGTGCCGGTAACCAAACCTGAGTCCTCTGCAAGAGCAGCTGGTGCTCTTGACAGCTGAGCCATCTCTCCAGCCCCTCGTTATCGTTTTAGGTGACCAGGAGTCAAGTCGAACAATGAGCTGAGAACACCATTGATGTGAATGGAGGAAACCAGGAGCCAGGCTAGGTATTGGAAGAGATGGGGCTCTGGCACAGAGAGCACAAGGTGGGCATCAAAGCAGGGATGGGGAAGGAAGGGAAGAAGGAACTGAGACTGTATCAGCAGTAGTGACAAAAATATAGACTAGAAAGAATTTAAAAGAAATAAATGATGCTGGAATTGAGAATTCAAAATAAAACACATTCATGGGCTTGAAGCAAAGCTGGAGGCCAGAGTCTGAGCAGTACCCCCAGCACCTGCTCTCTCTCGAGCTCTCAACTCTGCTATCCCTGTCATCTCAGGAGGATGTGCTCACATGGGCCAAGGGTGGCCCACAGCTCCAGGCTTCCCCCACCTTACAGACACTCACCAGAGGCAGGAGGGCACCCTGCCTGGACACCAGCCCCTTCGGGAGGCTCTCACTGGCTTACTCAGGTCATGTGTTTGCCCCTGGAACAATCACAGGATCATAGAGACTCTGGTCTCCTGAACTCTCTGGAAGTTTAGCTACCCACGAGGTCACACCTTGTAGAGCACTAACACTACATCTCTAAGAAAAACCTGGTGTGAAGGAGCATTCCTTTGATGTACGAGTTTTAGCTTTCCGGGTGGGGTCATGTCTTCTACCTCTGTAGTATCTGCACACACCATGGAATCTTCCCGATGGCGCAATGCCAACGTGGTCTACAAAAGTGATGAGGCAGGGGGCTCCACAGTGGACCCAGGTACGTTGGAGCAGACCCTGAGAGCTGCTGGAGGTAAGGCTGTCACCATGTCACCATTCAGATGAGATCGTCTAAGTGAACACAAGCAGGTCATTCAGCAGAGACTCCCAACAGAGTAAACCCTTAGCTAGTTAAAAAGAGATAACCTTAGAGACCATTAGCTCAATGTGTGGCCCCAAGGAGATGTTAACATGAACTCGGGGACTGGAGAGACAGCTCAGTGGTTAAGAATCTGGTTCCTAGCACCCATATCAGGTCTTAAACAGCCTATAACTCCAGCTCCAGGGGTTCAAACACCTTCTTTTGGCTTCTGTGGGTATTTTACTCACACGGCATATGAACACCATAAACAAAAGTAAATCTGTTTTAAAAATGAACTTAATGTATTCCATGCTACCACCTCATGATCAGCATTATTTTCATCATTTTGAAAATCGTGCTTCTATAAAGACACCCCAACCATGACATCTTGAGATAGCCTCTGTCCACCCCAGTTTCCTCTCTGTAATCCACCTGCAGGATCTCACCCTCAAGGTGACGCAGGTTCTCCCAGACACTGAGAGCCATTTGGTCCATGGCAGTGAAAGCTGGATCAGACATGCCTCCTCAGAGTAAGCATGCTGTTTGTCATTCCATGGCTGACTGCCACAACGGGGGTCACTGAACTGCCCTGCCCTCCCTGCCGTTCCTGAGCGCCATCTGTCAAGAGGCCATCTCGTTGCCGTGTTTCTCTGTGACCATTACTGTCGCTCACTGGTGACCCTGGTCAGTCTTCACCTGCCGTCTTCCCTCGCAGTCCTCTAGCCCCTAGACCTGCCTGACCTTTAGAATTGGGTAAAATCTCCCAACCGCACAAACCTCTCCAGAATGGCCATCCCTCTCCAGAATGCACCCAGGGCTGCTAAGTGGGGGACGAAGGCTTGAACTCTCCAGAGGCCATAGAGCGTCCTCCCACTTGGTATCTGTTGTCTTGCCTCTGTCCAGGCTGTGGTCCACACACTGCTCCATCTCGGCAGCTACATGAGTGTGGCTCCACCTTCTGTCCGCAGTCCACCACATGGTGAGGTTGCCGCTGGCTTGGTGGGCACACAGGGCCGTGACGGAGTAGGAGGAGCACAGTGAAGGGACCCTGCAGCACAGCTGAGAAATGACTGCATCCCAAGTCAGACACAGCTGCAGCCCTCAGCCACAGGCTCTGCCCACAGGGCTCTGCTCCCCTAGATCCCTTCATCCCGATGACATTCCCATGTCCCGCTCAGATCTGCCCTTGGAACTCACCCAAAAAATTGGAGCCCTAGGAGCCCTTGCTCAGAGGTCTAGGCAGTGTCAACCACAGCTGGGACCATCTCCAGTTCAGGGACTCATGGCTCTTTGGGATCACAGGACAAGGTGAGGGTGGCTTCTTTTTCCCATGCCATCCCCTGCCATCCCAGGCAGCACCTGCGTGAATGGCTGCTTCTGCAG
Source organism: Nannospalax galili (assembly GCF_000622305.1). NCBI lineage: Eukaryota > Metazoa > Chordata > Mammalia > Rodentia > Spalacidae > Nannospalax > Nannospalax galili. Next base: position 338,466 of record NW_008330120.1, read on the forward strand.
GTGACAAAGGTCTCTTACTTCCAATGCTGCTGACTCATGCTCTGTCTGGTTAGGAGGATGACTCTGGTGGTCAGAGCTCTGTCCCCAGGATGTCCTCTCTGCACTACCAATAGCTCTGTGACCGAGCCTGGCCTGTCTTCAGGGAGGCCAACAGAGAAGCTGCTAATCTCCTAGGTCCTGTCACAAATGTATCACCTCCTTCATGGTAGATACCCAGACAATGCTAAATTCTAAAACCACTTTCCACCTGCTGTCCAGGCCATGGGTGTGGTGCGGCCTCTTCCAAACCAGCACAGGGTTTCTTTGCTTATCCTCTGCCTCCCAAGTTTGACTTACACAGCTGTCCACATGTGCAGGCAGAGCTCACAGGTGTGTCCTACATGTGACCCTGCAGAATCAGGCCAGTGGCCACTGCAGTGATGGGGATCCTACCCTAACACAGAAAGTCACACCCTGGAAATTAAGCAGACTGTCACTACAGGAGAAGCTAAAGCTAGGGTAGTCCCTTCCAGGATTGGACAAGCTAGTCTGCCCTGATCTAGAAACTGGGGTACAGTTTCCCTACAAGGTAGAGTATGCCCTCACCCCGCAAAGAAATTTCCGGGAGCCCTTGAACTTCGACAGGATGAAGCCAGATGGACCTCAGCCTTGGCCCAGCCTCTGCTGTGGAATGGAACACACGGTTTGTTGAGGGGTCGTCACACGTCACGTGCAATTCTCCCAGTTTCCTGTTTCTAGCACAGCGGCCGGTACCCGTAGCACCAGCCCCATCAGCCAGGACACTGAGCTTCTTAGTTCCTTTTGGTTCTGAGTCATTTTTGTCAAGCTAGGCTCACTGGTGCCTTCTAGGGCTGGTTGGTCTACCCTGGTCTCTGGTGCCCTCTAGGGCTGGTTGGTCTAACCTGGTCTCTGCAGTCTGTGCCTGTGTACTACTGATGTTACCACTGTTAGGAAGAGACGTGAAAACCACCTGCCCAGGGCATCATGATCTCAGCCCCTTCCTTCAGTGACCAGCACCCCGTCTTCAGTCTGCATCAGAATCCCACTGCTAGGAGCACTGGGGGGACACTGATGACAGCACTCATTCCCAGATTCCTGCTTCAGTGGGTCTGGTGAGGGGCCTGGAGATTTGCGTTTCTAACAATTTCGCAGGGAACATTGCTGCTGTCCAGGGCTGCAATGGTCGATTATGATCATCAACTCGATAGGATCTAGATTCACGCAGGAGACAAGTCTCTGGGCATGCCTTTGAGGGATTACCTTGCTTAGGCTAAGGTGGGAAGACCCACCTTAAAAGAACGTGACATTATTCCCTGAGCTGGGGTCCTGGGCTGAGTGCAAAGGGCAAAGCTGGCCAAGGAGCAACACTCGTGATCTCTCCTCAGTGTGGGCACACGGTGACCATCTACTTCAAGCCACTGCTGTCTTACATCCCAACTACGATGGACAGTGCCCCGAAGCTGTGAGCTGAAATAACCCCTTCCTTCCTTAAGGTCCTTGTGTCAGGTATTTTATTTCAGCAGAAGAATGAGACTGACCCAGGGCCGTAGAGATGAGAAGCAACGTCAGTGTCCTCACCAGCCAATGGTGGTTAGATGTTTGGATGTGTCGGAGTCGCCAGGACATTGTCAACAGTAAAGGTCCCGGAGAACAGAGGGAAAGACCTGGAATGAAAGCCATTCTGTCACCATGCAGATTCTAACAACAGGGTTTTTAAAAGTCAACAGGGAATTTAATTCTTAAAATGGGCAGTATCCAGCATGATGGTCAGTCAACTTGACACATAGAGCCATCTAGGAGAAGCACCTCTATGATGGAATGTCTACACTGAGTTGGTCTGTGGGCTTGTCTGTGGGAGAATTATCTTGATTCCTAATTGAGGTGGGAAGACTGACCCTGAATGTGGGTGCTGCTAAAATTCCTTCACTGGGGGAGACCTAAACAACGTGCACCCCTCTTCCTAAGGTCTCAACAACAAACTGAGGTACAATCCCACCAGAGTTCACTCTGGGGGAACCAGTGAGTTTATCGGGCTCACTTACAGAGCATGCGTGAGGGGTTCCTGGCAGGAGTGCATGTGACCTTGAAGCAGCCACGCTGGAAGGTCTGCAGCCAGCATGGATGATGACCCCCCCACGTCTGCCAAGGTGGAGCCCCTTCCTCCAGCCCTTCCCCTCCTACATATTCTAGCCCCTTCCAGAGGCCACATGCAGTTAGGGCAGAATTGCATACAGTGGGTTGGGAGAAGTGGTTGTAGACGCAAGTGAGGGTCCCATGACCCTCCCCACGCCTCCTTTTATGAGGCAATGTCAACAATCAACAAGCCCAGCTGTGATGATCCTTTGCGAACAGGCATAGCTGAACTGAAGATGGGGTCTGTCTAGTTCAGAGGAATATCCTGTACGACACTGGGAAAAACCGGTTAGTTCATAGGCTGAGCCCTGAACCGTGTGAGTAAAGAATTATACAAGCAGGCAGGCACCCATCCCAGTGCACTGATCGCGCCCTGCTCTGGGCTGTGGATGTGATGTCACCAGCTGCTTGAGTACCCGCCTCAACTTCCCTCGAAGGATGGACTGGAACTCTAAGCCAAACAAACCCTTCCCTCCCCTCAGTTGCTCTTTCATCCAGGTATTTTATCATAGCAACAGAAATGAAACATTCCTTTTCTCAAGTCTTCAAGGTTATTCGCTGGTGCTGTGGCACCTCTCCATGCGGTCCCCCGGCTGCTCGGAGCCACCGGGGCTGCACAGAGCAAAGCCCGGGCTCAGGACGGCACAATCTTAACCCACAGAAGCATTTGGTTTGTTCAGTCATTTTCAAATACCAGCTTCACGTCTAGTATCTGAAGAAGAGATGTAGGCATTAAAATCCCCTGAAAAACTAGGAGATGCAACATCCATCCTAAAGTTGGTCCCAGCAGTGAGCTCTGGAGTTCATCACAAAGTCACCTGGCCCTGGAGACTGGAATTTGAGGACTCATGTGCTTAAGTGGGGCTGGAACTACATTTCCCAGAATTCTTTCTGATCTATGGTTCAAGTTCACTGTCCACCATGATGGAAACTACAGGTGAGTTGGAGGCTCGTCCGACAGGCAGTAAAGTGCTAGGCAAGGTTGAAGCACCTCATGTTGTTGATGGGCGTTTCCTGGTCACTGTGTGGCAGCGGTCAGACTTGGGGCAGCCAGGACATCAGGGTGTGGGGACACCTTCATGGTGACGGTGGCCGCTGTCTTGTTGACTTTGGAGGCAGGTGGGCTATGTGAAGATTACAGCTGTTTAATCTTCTGCATTCCGCTCAGCTTTTCATCACCCCTTTGATCAGGTGACCAGAGGGTAAGTTAACAATCTTCCACCAACTCTTCATTTCCCTCAGTGCATCAAATCTGACCCCGAAAGGACCCAGGGAGGCTGGAGAGAGATGGCTCAGTGGGCAAAGTGCTTGTTGTACGAGGACCTGAATTCTGATGCCCATCACTCATATCAAAGGCCAGAAACAGTGGTGCACAGCTGTAGTTCCAGTACTAAGGATGCGGAAATAGGTGGATCCCTAAGGCACGTTGGCCAGCCACTTCATTTCCCTCAGTGCATCAAATCTGACGCCGAAAGGACCCAGGGAGGCTGGAGAGAGATGGCTCAGTGGGCAAAGTGCTTGTTGTACGAGGACCTGAATTCTGATGCCCATCACTCATATCAAAGGCCAGAAACAGTGGTGCACAGCTGTAGTTCCAGTACTAAGGATGCGGAAATAGGTGGATCCCTAAGGCACGTTGGCCAGCCGAACCTACATGGCAAGAACCAGGTGACATTGTGTCACCCTGTCAAAAAGTAAGGTGCGCGGTTCCTAAAAAAGAGCAAGCGAGAGAAAATACTCTAGGCAGCTCATGCACTTCCATCTGCAAGTAAAGCAGACGGTCTCTAAGTGGAGTCACTGTATTATGGGGTCACAGCCGCTGTGACAATCAGATGACACAGCAACACGCTAACCCATTTGGGACCTCCAACTAGTGAGTTTCAAGCCAGAATACTCACATAGTCACGGTGGGATACAGGTCTCTTTTAGGAAAGCAGACCACAGTACACAAGGCCCAAGAAGGCATTTCTAACAGACCTCTGATCCCAGGCCACACTGTGGGAATTAAAACATGCTAGGGTTTGAGAAACGTCTCTCCCAGTTTTAATGGGAAATTGCCTGAGGGAGCAGTTGATTCAAGCTAAGAGAAGAACAAATCTGAGGCCCCAGCAAGTGTCTCTTGACTTGAGCCCCAGAGCAGGCCCCACGGAGAAGCTGTAAGAAGTCAGAGCATGGGGGCCTCACAGCCACTGAGACGGGCGTCTCACGCTACTCTGGCCAGCACAGCCTTGCCATAGCTAAGGTGGCCCAGCTCCTGGGAGGGAGATGCATGCCTGCCCTGGGAAGGCCAAGCTCAGATGGTGAACGTGAGAAAGGTTCAGTCCAGTCCTTAGCACGCAACTGCAGGCAGAGGAAGTCAGTCTTCAGGATCGAAAGGGAGCATGCAACCAAGGAGAGCCCTAGACGGCAAGATTTGTGAAGATCAATCTCCCAGTTCACCTCCTTCGCCTTCACATAGGACTGCCCGATACACACAGGGCATGTGCAGTACAATGTGCTGAGTGATAGGCGAACACGCAGCTCCGTGTCAGTGTGCTGAGTGACAGGCAAACACGCAGCTCTGTGTCAGTGTGCTGAGTGACAGGCGAACATGCAGCTCCATGTCACATGTGCTGAGTGACAGGCAAACACGCAGCTCTGTGTCAGTGTGCTGAGTGACAGGCGAATATGCAGCTCTGTGTCAGTGTGCTGAGTGACAGGCGAACACGCAGCTCCATGTCACATGTGCTGAGTGACAGGCGAACATGCAGCTCCATGTCACATGTGCTGAGTGACAGGCGAACATGCAGCTCCATGTCACATGTGCTGAGTGACAGGCGAACATGCAGCTCCATGTCACATGTGCTGAGTGACAGGCGAACATGCAGCTCCATGTCACATGTGCTGAGTGACAGGCGAACATGCAGCTCCATGTCACATGTGCTGAGTGACAGGCGAACATGCAGCTCCATGTCACATGTGCTGAGTGACAGGCGAACATGCAGCTCCATGTCACATGTGCTGAGTGACAGGCGAACATGCAGCTCCATGTCACATGTGCTGAGTGACAGGCGAACATGCAGCTCCATGTCACATGTGCTGAGTGACAGGCGAACATGCAGCTCCATGTCACATGTGCTGAGTGACAGGCGAACATGCAGCTCCATGTCACATGTGCTGAGTGACAGGCGAATATGCAGTTCTGTGTCAGTGTGCTGAGTGACAGGCGAACACGCAGCTCTGTGTCAGTGTGCTGAGTGACAGGCGAACACGCAGCTCCATGTCACATGTGCTGAGTGACAGGCGAACATGCAGCTCTGTGTCGGTGTGCTGAGTGACAGGTGAACTTGCTGTGTCCAGATACCACGTGCTTCACGGCACTTCATCTGGTCATCCCGTGGTCACTGAGACCCCTCATAACCAATCATCCCCCGACTCTTTCTTAAGACCCAAACCCAAGCCACCATTTCCCCATTCCAGCTGCAGCAGAGCCCAGGGTCCCAGCCTCACTGGGGCAATCCTGCTTCCTTCCTCCCTCAGCACGCACAGTCAGCTTTGCTCATTCCTCTCTGGGTGCAACACCCACTGGTACCAGGCACAACAGGCCCCCAAAGGGGCACCTTCCCCAAAGGGGGCAATGGAGAAGCTTGTGAGGTCTGAGCTGTTTCCAGCGGGTCTGTGATGGGGTACATGGAGTGCTCGGTCATCATTCCAGCTAGTACCTATAGGCTGGGAGTCTGGGCTTCCATCCTGAGGGCACTGGGGAGGGACGCTGCCCATCAAATGCCCTCCTGGCTGGTCTCTGCACAGCAGGTGTGAGTTGCCCTGGAGCAGGGATGAGATGCCCTGGGAAGCACTGTACTGTTATCTGCACTTCAAACCCCAATGAGTGGTGCCAGTCTGAGGACAGCTTGAAATAAAATCTTTACAGCTGTTGAGAGTTTGCCCACGTCCTGCCACACCCCCTCCGACATACACACTTTGTTTAAAATCCTCCCATCTGGAATTATTAGTTAAGGGGACTTTATCAGAGGAAAAACGGGCAATGTAAACAGATTTTGCTGTTGGTGTTCAAACATCAGTGCCTCCTCTGCACCCAGCATGGATTCCTTAATCATGGCTGACTGAGGTTGCCAGCCCTGAATCATTAGTTCACCGCATCTCTGCTCAAGACTGATTTCTCTGACCAAACAGAGCGTGAACAGCTCCTGAATCTGTCTCATTTAAAGCTGAAGTGTCTTATTTTGACTGTCTTGCAGTGAAAATGAAATTAAAAAGATAGGTTAATATTTAGCCTTGATCTCAGATCTCCATGAGGTTGAGATGTTAACAAGACAGGACCAGGGCCAGGTATGGCTCAGTGGATGGAATGCTTGCCAATGAGGACCTGAGTTCAAATCCTGACATCCATGTAAAAAGGTAGGCATGGTAGTATGTGCCTGTGATCTCAGCACCCAGAAAGCAAAGACAGGAGGATCCCTGGGCTCATTGGCCAGGCAGCCTATCCTAATCGGTGTGCCACAGTGACAGACTCCGTCTAAGAAAACAAGGTGGACCCTTCCTGAGAAAACAACACGCAAGACCCAAAGTTGGCCTCTGGTCTCCACATGCATGTACCATGCACCTACACACACATACACATACATGCACATACACAGAAGAAAGGAGCCCAAGGCTCCTTGGTTCCTCTAAGTGACATGGCAGCAGGTAGATGACGGAGCTTTAGGGAGACCCCTCATTATCACGTTGGGTCACCCAAAGGCAGGCTGTGACACAACAGTCGCCCAAAAGAATGACCGGGGTGGGGCTTCAGCTGTACATGGCTCTGACAGGTACAGGAGGCCCCACCGGCCCAACCCTTTGGGACAGACGCAGAGCAGCAGAGCCCAGAGTTGTGGCCCTGGTTGTCTAGGGATCTGCAGGGATCCCAGTGGGACCACAGGTCTGTTTCACTTGAGCCCAAACACTGGAGAGGTGCTGTCACCCTGAGCACTGTGTGTGAGCACTGTATGTGAGCAGTCCCCAGCCCAGCACAGCACCTTCTGATCCACTCTCTCCAGGCCTTGCTGGGATGTTTTTAGCCACTGTCAGCCTGGCTACAACCATGAGGCTTTGCACGAACCTCAGCCAACAGCAGGGCCAGGACGTTCCTGCACTCTGGTCACTGCTCTTGGTCACTCTGCTCCCGCGGCTAATTTAGAACTTTCCTGGCTCCCCAGTATGCAACCCTTTGCCTCATGACCTTTCCCCCAGAGCACAGGGCTCCTCCTGAGCAATCCTGGCATAGAGTCTGGTCTCGCAGCTGCTGGTAATTCCAGCACATCCTCTGTTTAGTCAGCAGCAGGGCAGCTGTCTCTGCTAAGAGCCAGGTGGCTTTATAGACCTGAGGAGCTGATCACCGCACAGGCCTGAAGACGGACGATGTCCAGGCTGCAGTGGGGACTCTCTGGGGCAGGTTCGAGGCCCACCACTTTCCTGGGCTTTTCCATCCCTGCTGGCTTGTAGTCCCTCTGTCTCTGTAAGATCAGTTACACCCCATCATACAGACTTCTTCAGCCTGTGTTTCAGAAGGTTGCACTTTTACTGGCAGAGCTGTCTTGCGATCAGAGAAGCTGTGATTACTCAAACAACATCCTCAGGACAGTAAGCCCGCTAACCTTCCCTCCTGGAGGGGACCCTGGCCCTCCCCAGGGACAGAGGAGCCAGCTCTTGTGGGAGGGGACTTTTCTTCAATGGGGTAGCTGCCTGCAGTTGCACACACTCCTGTAAGTGACCATCACCATGTTACTGAGAGTGACCATCACCATACTCCTGTGAGTGACCATCACCATGTCCCTGTGAGTGACCATCACCATGCCCCTGTGAGTGACCATCCCCATGCCCTTGTGAGTGACCCCTCACCACGTTCCTGTGAGTGACCCTCAGCATGCTCCTATGGGTGACGCCTTACCACTTTCCCGTGAGGATCCCCTCACCATACTCCTGTGAGTGACCATCACCATGTCCCTGTGAGTGACCCCAATAAACTTGCTCACCAAGCTAGTGCCTTCACCCCAACACTGGGGAGAGAGGTAGAGACAGGCAGATCCCTGGGGCTCACTGGCCACCTAATCCAGCTGAAACAGCAAGTTCCAGGTTCAATGAGGTACCCTGTCTGGTAACAACAAGGTTAAGCATAATGGGGAATCACCCAACCTGACCTCAGGCTCTGCATACACATGCATACACCTGTACCTACACAAACACATGCACATACACACACCACACACACAAATAAATAAAAATGAAGTACTTATTTTTAACAGATCAGTTTTAAGCCCTGGCTCCTACAACCCCCTCACTCTGAATGCTGACACCCTGTGCTGTGAGTTATAGCACTCTGTGGTTAGAAGCAGTCCGACATGAAGGCTACATCCACAGGGTGAACCTATCGAAATCTGAGCCTGGGGTTTAGTCTGACAAGCAACACAGGGTAGAATCCATCTTCAGTGGCGGTAAGGAGGCCCCACCCTGAGTGTTTAGTGTCTAGGTGACCGCCACCCCCAGCTTCCCTGCAAATAGACAGTGACCCTCCGACTTCCACATTATTTTCTCTCACGGGAAGTCCACAAGGACAACATGGGCACCTTGGGCCGTATCTGCAAGGGACAAGCCTTTGCTGGGTTATGTGGTCAGCACTCAACCTGTTAGAACTGCAGGTGTTAACTGCCCTGAGTAACCACAGATTCACTTCAAGGCCAACTTCTCACCCCAACTCCTCCCTCCATGCCAAGGCTCAGGCCTTCAAGGTTGTCGGTTTAGTAATTGCAGTAACTGGTTGGCTGCTGTATTTTTCTGCAGGAATCTTAGCTTTGCTTGCCCTTTGACGGACTATCTTAGTCTATTCAAGAACATGGATTAGAAACTTCCATGGGGGTATTGGGGTCAAAGCCTGGTGGTTCCATTCCCTGTGCTGGGTAGGTCTTGGTTGTATCCTGGCCTCATAAGGGCCCCAAAGTCCCTTTCCTAAGGGGGTCAGTGCAGTGAGGACAGCTGCCCGGAAACACCAGTGAACTCTTTTGAAGGAAACCACTCCATTAAAGAGATTTCTCTTCTGGTGTTGATTTCCCAAAACCCAAACCAAGCACAGTAGAGCTGGTACAGGCCCCTGGGGAGTGTGGTCTGAGAGCAGAACAGGACCGAGCAGCCTCGGAGACTCCACCTCCCTCCTTCCCCCATCTCTGTCTCTCATTGCCTGTAATTGGCCCAGAGTCGCTCCAGAGTTTTACCTCATAGCTGCAAGGTAGCAGCAATTTCCCCTGCACACACATTCTCTTGGCTTCAAGTCCAGCCCAGAGATGAAGGAGAGTTACAAGATTTTGACTTAGGCCTCTTGAATTCTTTATCACCCCACAGACCAGCCACATGGAATACAGGACCGTCAAGGATTAAAACCTATGTAAAGGAGGCACTGGCTTCTTCCCTCTTGGCACGGGCTCTGAGGGTGCTGCTTCTGCGTTCTACCGGGGTGCTGGTTACCCAGGTAATGCATCTCCTCCAGCACTCTGCCCACACCTGTCTCCGCTCCATGGCACCCATGCCTTGGCACAGCTCAGGGGGAAGGACCTTCAGAGGGGGTCCCACTCCGGTCTCTAATCCCTGGGACGGTAACTGTCCTTATTTTCTAAGTGTGCTGCGTTGTAAATGCTTCTTTGATGGTTGGTGTCCTTTGAAAGACACAGCAATCGCTGTTTTCAACCCTTTCAAGCTCCCAATTGCCCAACTCCTGGCGGATACAGATCGCAGAGCCCCATCAGCACAGCTGTGTCCTTCATTCTCGCTCATCTCCTGGCCAATTGTAGCCAGAGTCTGCGTCCCTCTCTGAGCATGGCTGCTACAGGTGGCCTCTGATGCTCCTACCTCCCAAACATCCCCTGCCGTTTCCTGTTGCGGTCCAGTCCAGAGCACAGGCAGCTTTTTGCAAGACAACAGAAGACAACAGAGGGTTAGTTTTAGGAAACGCTGTTTCTGGCTGGCTGGGGTCACCGGCTCCCTCGCCCACAGAATTTGAGTCCCCAGCACCCAAACATCCATCAAGCCGATGCCCCATGCTTAAGCTTGGTTTCCTGCTGCTCACTTCTGTGTGCTCTGTATTTGTGGTAGCTAAGATTCTCTCTGCCCATAAGGACTCTACACAAAGGCAGTGGCTTAAATGAGTATTTTAATTCTCCCTTTTGAGTCTCAGTAAAGTGGGGCAGAGATGAAATGAGGGAAGAAGTGGGAGCCATCAGGGACCGCTCTCTGTCCCATCCTGTTGCCATGTGAAAGGAGGCCCAAGATGGCTGCCCCAGCTCTAACGCTCACGCCCTCATTCCCACCAGGGGGAAGAGATGACAGACACATCTCTCCCATGTAAGGGCCCTTCCTAGAGAGGGCCTTCCATTGACCAGAATGGAGTCACATGACTTTGGCAGGCGGATGAGAGAGGCCCTTTGTGTCCTGGATGGCTCCCGCACAGTGAGTTCCGGGTTCTTCCACTAGAAAGAAGAGACGGCGGTGTGTGGCGTCACTCGGACACTGAATCTTGGCTCCATCATCCTTGATGGAGAAATGTTTGAGGTCTGGGAGTTAGGACTCCAGAAGAGACCGTGGCAAGGCAAGTTTGTGGACAGCCCTCCAGGGAGCAGGTCCAGTCTCACGAACTTCCTCTCCCTGGCCAGCCGGCTGGGTCATCTTCGAAAGTGTTGCTGCCTGTCGGCCACAGGGACATAAACGAGCTCTCAATGGTTGGTATTTCCCTTCGAAGAAGAACGTTCTGTGAGGGTTTTTGCCTTTGTTGCAGTCGCTTGTTTTTCTGCCAGGACCCCAGCCTGCGGACCAGGCTGCCTTGAACCTGTGACCCTCCGACCTCCACCTCCCCAGTAAGTGCTGGGATCACAGGTGTGTGCCACCACCGGTCAGGAAAACAGAGGCCTAACAACCCAGGTCTTCTGTGTTCAGCAAATCATAAAAGCAAGCACAGCATACACCTGAGCTGGGAAATTCCAGGCAACCAAGGTTGTTACCGAATGTAAGGAACAACAGTGATGGAGACCGCAGTTATTTTTGGAATGCCAAGTCATTTAGAAACTAATGTTCCTAATAAAAGCATATTTTCCCTGAAAATATTTACCATTTCTGTTCTAGTGCCTTCTTCAATACCATTAGCAAGAAGCAGTTTAATTCACGGTCGATAGAACTACCACTGGGGTCGAATGATTTTCACCAAAACCTTGAGGTGCTGGCATCTCTAATAGGAACCTTTACAAGTTTTTAAAATTCATTTTTTCTATTTTATGTGCATGAGTTCTTTCCCCACATTATGCAAGCACACCACAGGCATGCAGTGCCCACAGAGGCCAGAACAGGGTATTGAATCTTCCAGAACTACAGCCAAAGAAAGTTGTAAGCCGCCATGTGGTGCTGGGAACTGAACCCGGGCCCTCTTCAAAAGCAGCAAGTGTTCTTAAGTGTGGAGCCCTCTCTCCAGCACTGATAGATGCCTCTTAATAATGTCAATAGAGCTGAGGATTTCAAGTTTGTTTTGTGGCTCTGGGATTGGACCTAGGCTAAACTAATGCTTCACCAGCAAGCCACAGCCTCAGTCCTGGCTGTCAGCAGAGGTGACTATGACTGGAATGACCCCGGCAGATACCAGCAGGGAAGGGGACAGTGTGTGCTATCTGAAATCTAGGGAAGAGGTTCCCATGTCACATGTCCGAGGCGTCCGTCAAGGAGGCAGCAGAGCTGTCCTTCACACGTGCTGCCAGAACATCAGGTCTGCAGCCTGGGAAAATGGTCTGGAGGATGGGGAAGAGCTGGCTTACAGATAGCTAAAAAGGTTGGCAAGATCAGAATTAACAAATGTCTAATTAAGTATCTACAAAGTGTCACGTTTTGTTCTTGTTAATTGCTGGATTCGGCTTCATGAATATTGCAATGTATGTTTTATTACTTTTTGAAATAAGGCGCTGGAAAGCATCTTACAGTGCAAGAATTCACAAATGTGTACGGCAACTGCCAACACGCCAGACGCAGCAGAACCCAGAATGGGCTCACCACAGCCAGAGGCACACTTACTTCAAGCCCCTCAGTGTGTCTGGCAACGTGTTTACCTCTGACGCAGGGTAAAGGCTGCATCACAGTGTGTTTGTTGTAAGCTGGGCTTCCAGAGAGAATGTGTTAGGGAAGAGGCCAAGGTGGGCATCCTAGGAAAGGCCCAGGAGTCCACTTTGCATGTTAGGCCTTGTTGCACTTCAAACCCCAATGAGTGGTGCCAGTCTGAGGACAGCTTGCAATAAAATCTTTACAGCTGTTGAGAGTTTGCCCACGTCCTGCCACACCCCCCCCCGACATACACACTTGGTTTAAAATCCTCCCATCTGGAATTATTAGTTAAGGGGACTTTATCAGAGGGAAAATGGGCAATGTAAACAGGTTTTGCTGTTGGTGTTCAAACATCAGTACCTCCTCTGCACCCAGCATGGATTCCTTAATCATGGCTGACTGAGGTTGCCAGCCCTGAATCATTAGTTCACCGCATCTCTGCTCAAGACTGAATTCTCTGACCAAACAGAGCGTGAACAGCTCCTGAATCTGTCTCATTTAAAGCTGAAGTGTCTTATTTTGACTGTCTTGCAGTGAAAATGAAATTAAAAAGATAGGTTAATATTTAGCCTTGATCTCAGATCTCCATGAGGTTGAGATGTTAACAAGACAGGACCAGGGCCAGGTATGGCTCAGTGGATGGAATGCTTGCCAATGAGGACCTGAGTTCAAATCCTGACATCCATGTAAAAAGGTAGGCATGGTAGTATGTGCCTGTGATCTCAGCACCCAGAAAGCAAAGACAGGAGGATCCCTGGGCTCATTGGCCAGGCAGCCTATCCTAATCGGTGTGCCACAGTGACAGACTCCGTCTAAGAAAACAAGGTGGACCCTTCCTGAGAAAACAACACGCAAGACCCAAAGTTGGCCTCTGGTCTCCACATGCATGTACCATGCACCTACACACACATACACATACATGCACATACACAGAAGAAAGGAGCCCAAGGCTCCTTGGTTCCTCTAAGTGACATGGCAGCAGGTAGATGACGGAGCTTTAGGGAGACCCCTCATTATCACGTTGGGTCACCCAAAGGCAGGCTGTGACACAACAGTCACCCAAAAGAATGACCGGGGTGGGGCTTCAGCTGTACATGGCTCTGACAGGTACAGGAGGCCCCACCGGCCCAACCCTTTGGGACAGACGCAGAGCAGCAGAGCCCAGAGTTGTGGCCCTGGTTGTCTAGGGATCTGCAGGGATCCCAGTGGGACCACAGGTCTGTTTCACTTGAGCCCAAACACTGGAGAGGTGCTGTCACCCTGAGCACTGTGTGTGAGCACTGTGTGTGAGCACTGTATGTGAGCAGTCCCCAGCCCAGCACAGCACCTTCTGATCCACTCTCTCCAGGCCTTGCTGGGATGTTTTTAGCCACTGTCAGCCTGGCTACAACCATGAGGCTTTGCACGAACCTCAGCCAACAGCAGGGCCAGGACGTTCCTGCACTCTGGTCACTGCTCTTGGTCACTCTGCTCCCGCGGCTAATTTAGAACTTTCCTGGCTCCCCAGTATGCAACCCTTTGCCTCATGACCTTTCCCCCAGAGCACAGGGCTCCTCCTGAGCAATCCTGGCATAGAGTCTGGTCTCGCAGCTGCTGGTAATTCCAGCACATCCTCTGTTTAGTCAGCAGCAGGGCAGCTGTCTCTGCTAAGAGCCAGGTGGCTTTACAGACCTGAGGAGCTGATCACCGCACAGGCCTGAAGACGGACGATGTCCAGGCTGCAGTGGGGACTCTCTGGGGCAGGTTCGAGGCCCACCACTTTCCTGGGCTTTTCCATCCCTGCTGGCTTGTAGTCCCTCTGTCTCTGTAAGATCAGTTACACCCCATCATACAGACTTCTTCAGCCTGTGTTTCAGAAGGTTGCACTTTTACTGGCAGAGCTGTCTTGCGATCAGAGAAGCTGTGATTACTCAAACAACATCCTCAGGACAGTAAGCC
>NW_008330120.1:354511-412710 GCF_000622305.1 Nannospalax galili
CCCTCTTGGCACGGGCTCTGAGGGTGCTGCTTCTGCGTTCTACCGGGGTGCTGGTTACCCAGGTAATGCATCTCCTCCAGCACTCTGCCCACACCTGTCTCCGCTCCATGGCACCCATGCCTTGGCACAGCTCAGGGGGAAGGACCTTCAGAGGGGGTCCCACTCCGGTCTCTAATCCCTGGGACGGTAACTGTCCTTATTTTCTAAGTGTGCTGCGTTGTAAATGCTTCTTTGATGGTTGGTGTCCTTTGAAAGACACAGCAATCGCTGTTTTCAACCCTTTCAAGCTCCCAATTGCCCAACTCCTGGCGGATACAGATCGCAGAGCCCCATCAGCACAGCTGTGTCCTTCATTCTCGCTCATCTCCTGGCCAATTGTAGCCAGAGTCTGCGTCCCTCTCTGAGCATGGCTGCTACAGGTGGCCTCTGATGCTCCTACCTCCCAAACATCCCCTGCCGTTTCCTGTTGCGGTCCAGTCCAGAGCACAGGCAGCTTTTTGCAAGACAACAGAAGACAACAGAGGGTTAGTTTTAGGAAACGCTGTTTCTGGCTGGCTGGGGTCACCGGCTCCCTCGCCCACAGAATTTGAGTCCCCAGCACCCAAACATCCATCAAGCCGATGCCCCATGCTTAAGCTTGGTTTCCTGCTGCTCACTTCTGTGTGCTCTGTATTTGTGGTAGCTAAGATTCTCTCTGCCCATAAGGACTCTACACAAAGGCAGTGGCTTAAATGAGTATTTTAATTCTCCCTTTTGAGTCTCAGTAAAGTGGGGCAGAGATGAAATGAGGGAAGAAGTGGGAGCCATCAGGGACCGCTCTCTGTCCCATCCTGTTGCCATGTGAAAGGAGGCCCAAGATGGCTGCCCCAGCTCTAACGCTCACGCCCTCATTCCCACCAGGGGGAAGAGATGACAGACACATCTCTCCCATGTAAGGGCCCTTCCTAGAGAGGGCCTTCCATTGACCAGAATGGAGTCACATGACTTTGGCAGGCGGATGAGAGAGGCCCTTTGTGTCCTGGATGGCTCCCGCACAGTGAGTTCCGGGTTCTTCCACTAGAAAGAAGAGACGGCGGTGTGTGGCGTCACTCGGACACTGAATCTTGGCTCCATCATCCTTGATGGAGAAATGTTTGAGGTCTGGGAGTTAGGACTCCAGAAGAGACCGTGGCAAGGCAAGTTTGTGGACAGCCCTCCAGGGAGCAGGTCCAGTCTCACGAACTTCCTCTCCCTGGCCAGCCGGCTGGGTCATCTTCGAAAGTGTTGCTGCCTGTCGGCCACAGGGACATAAACGAGCTCTCAATGGTTGGTATTTCCCTTCGAAGAAGAACGTTCTGTGAGGGTTTTTGCCTTTGTTGCAGTCGCTTGTTTTTCTGCCAGGACCCCAGCCTGCGGACCAGGCTGCCTTGAACCTGTGACCCTCCGACCTCCACCTCCCCAGTAAGTGCTGGGATCACAGGTGTGTGCCACCACCGGTCAGGAAAACAGAGGCCTAACAACCCAGGTCTTCTGTGTTCAGCAAATCATAAAAGCAAGCACAGCATACACCTGAGCTGGGAAATTCCAGGCAACCAAGGTTGTTACCGAATGTAAGGAACAACAGTGATGGAGACCGCAGTTATTTTTGGAATGCCAAGTCATTTAGAAACTAATGTTCCTAATAAAAGCATATTTTCCCTGAAAATATTTACCATTTCTGTTCTAGTGCCTTCTTCAATACCATTAGCAAGAAGCAGTTTAATTCACGGTCGATAGAACTACCACTGGGGTCGAATGATTTTCACCAAAACCTTGAGGTGCTGGCATCTCTAATAGGAACCTTTACAAGTTTTTAAAATTCATTTTTTCTATTTTATGTGCATGAGTTCTTTCCCCACATTATGCAAGCACACCACAGGCATGCAGTGCCCACAGAGGCCAGAACAGGGTATTGAATCTTCCAGAACTACAGCCAAAGAAAGTTGTAAGCCGCCATGTGGTGCTGGGAACTGAACCCGGGCCCTCTTCAAAAGCAGCAAGTGTTCTTAAGTGTGGAGCCCTCTCTCCAGCACTGATAGATGCCTCTTAATAATGTCAATAGAGCTGAGGATTTCAAGTTTGTTTTGTGGCTCTGGGATTGGACCTAGGCTAAACTAATGCTTCACCAGCAAGCCACAGCCTCAGTCCTGGCTGTCAGCAGAGGTGACTATGACTGGAATGACCCCGGCAGATACCAGCAGGGAAGGGGACAGTGTGTGCTATCTGAAATCTAGGGAAGAGGTTCCCATGTCACATGTCCGAGGCGTCCGTCAAGGAGGCAGCAGAGCTGTCCTTCACACGTGCTGCCAGAACATCAGGTCTGCAGCCTGGGAAAATGGTCTGGAGGATGGGGAAGAGCTGGCTTACAGATAGCTAAAAAGGTTGGCAAGATCAGAATTAACAAATGTCTAATTAAGTATCTACAAAGTGTCACGTTTTGTTCTTGTTAATTGCTGGATTCGGCTTCATGAATATTGCAATGTATGTTTTATTACTTTTTGAAATAAGGCGCTGGAAAGCATCTTACAGTGCAAGAATTCACAAATGTGTACGGCAACTGCCAACACGCCAGACGCAGCAGAACCCAGAATGGGCTCACCACAGCCAGAGGCACACTTACTTCAAGCCCCTCAGTGTGTCTGGCAACGTGTTTACCTCTGACGCAGGGTAAAGGCTGCATCACAGTGTGTTTGTTGTAAGCTGGGCTTCCAGAGAGAATGTGTTAGGGAAGAGGCCAAGGTGGGCATCCTAGGAAAGGCCCAGGAGTCCACTTTGCATGTTAGGCCTTGTGGACTAGGGAGGTATCTATTGTAGCTGTTAGAGACCAGAGCAGCCTCATGCCACAAGTATGGCCGAGTGCCAATAAAACTTTATTCATAAGAACAGACCGTGGGTAATCTAGCCATTTTCTTTCTCTTGGCTGAGATCTAGAAATTTCTGATGACCACCTACTGGCCCCAACTAACAACTCATACTTAAAATACTTTTTCTTTTTAAGGACTGGAGAGATGGTTCAGTGGTTAAGAGCACTGGATGCTCTTGCAGAGGCCCTGAGTTCAGTTCTCAGCACCCACATGGAAGCTAACAACCACCTGTAACTCTAGTTCCACGGGATCCGACGCCCTCTTATGGCTTCTATGGGCATTACATGCAGGGTGCACTTACATACATGCAGGCAAAACACTCATACACATTAAATAATTTTTTTTTTAAATTTTATTTATTATTATAGCGTGTGCATACATGATGTGTGTGCATGGGTGCACATGCCACAGTACACATGGTTTAGTCAGAAGACAACTTTGTGGAGTTTGTTCTTTCCTTCCACCTTACACGGGTTCTAGGGATTGAAGCCAAGACACCAGGCTTGTGCAGCAAGCACCTCTCCCTGCTGGGTCATCTCATCAGTCCTCAAAATTTTATTTGTCTAAACAATCTCTTTCATCCTAAATTACTCAGCAAATACCCCACTCTGTCCTCTGAGCAATGTCTCTAGTTCTCCTTTTACTATTGATTTTGAGACAGGGTCTTACTAGTTGCCCAGGCTGGCCTTGAACTTGCAATACTGCTGCCTCAGGCTTCTGAGAAGCTGGGATTATAGACTGGTGCCACCATGTCTAGCTCCTGGTAGCATTTTGGTCAGGCATGTTTGAATTTCTTGGATAAGAAGGGCACATGTCTCCATGTATAAATTTTTATTTTATTTATTATTTTTATTTTATATGTATGCATGTATTGCCTGCATGTAGGTAAGTGCACCCATGTCATGCAATGCCCGCGAAGGACAGAAAAGGATGTCGGATCCCCTGGGACTGGAGTTACGGACAGTTGTTAGCTGCCATGTGGGTGCTGGGATTTGAACCCGGGTCTTCTGCAAGAACAGTCAATGTTCTTAACCACAGAGCCATCTCTCCAGCCCCCATGTATAAATTTTTTAAAGAACACATACACACACCCCAAAAAACAGTTGTTAAAGGTATGATCTTGCTTAAACAAAAATCTAATCAGAACTTAATCTTTCCAAGTTTTCTAAATTCTTTCAGTCTCATGATGCATGTAAGTTAAATTATGCCACTTCCTAGTTTCGCAAAGCATGTTCTGTTTAGTAATTTAAGCTTAATTATTTCTCTCAAGATAACAGTTTATCTAGCTAATCAAAAAGTAGAAAGGGACAGATATTTATCATTTTTAAATCACTAAAAATACTGATTATAAATGTTCTAGGAAACATTTCCCCAAATCGTTAGCTTTTTTTTTCGCTTAAACTGAAACAGGATGATAATTATGGAAATGTAAATAATGTTTTAAAAATCCACTTTGATTTTTCCCAGCACTATCTGTTGCCGCCACAGAGCTGGGGGATCCATGGGTTGAAGTTTCACTCACCATCAGAGTTCGTGCGCTAATGGAAGCAAAGAATACACAGCTCAGTTCACGTGTCTCTAGGAAACGGGGCAAGTCAAACGTATCCAAGCACAACCACCATCCTGCTGTGCTTCAAGATGGCTGGTCTGAGGACATCAGGCATTTCACTGGAACTAATAGTTGATCGTATCCAGGACCACGGCTTCGCTTCTTCTTTATGTTGCTGTGACATAAGACTAAAGCAACGGAAGGGGGAGGGTTTATTTCAGCTCACAGTTCAGACGTCGCTGTGGGTAAGTCAAGGCGGTAGGATCCTGAAGCAGCTGGTCATATGACATCACAGTCAGGAAGCAGAGGATGATGTGCTGCTAAGCTCCCTTTCTCCATTTACACAGTCCAGGATCCCAGCCAGGAAATGGCACCATCCACATGGATGGCCCTTCCCTCCCAGAGGCCCCATCGCCCAGGTGATTGATTCCCAGATGATTTCACATTGACAGCATTAACCAACAGAGAGAAGGAATTAAAGAGGGGGGGAGTCCCCCCTGAATAGTGACTGTTCCTCCAGATCACAGATCTCACTCATCACTGTTTGGAAGGAATTCTCAATGCGGAACACACACGAGTCTTCCGCCACCAGTGGAGTAGACTTTGAGCCCAGCAGTCCAGCAACTCAGGACAGCTCCTGCTCTGAGAAGGTCAGAGAGCTGAGGGTCTCGGCTCCTTCACACTCCCCCTCCGTGCTGTAGACATGAGGCAGTGAGTCATCTTCCAGGACGTCAACACACCGGAGCTTCTGGGGGAAAGCCAGGGAAAGAGACCGTCACTGACTGTCATATCGGGTTCCTCTAGGTTGGATTTGAGGAAGTCTGCATTACAGGTGGGAGATGGGCCCCAGACCTACAAACTCAGCCATGGAGACGCAGCCCCAGTTCCTAGGAAGGAGTTATTCTGATTGTGCTGCCACCCTACTTAGTATGAGAGCACCCTCACGAGCACTTTTCTCCCCCTCGGGCCCTCGCTCTCTTTTTAATTTTTTATTTATTACTATTTTATGGGTACGAGTGTTTTGCTGCACCACATGCATGCGATGCCCATGGAAGCCAAAAAAGGGTGTTGGATCCCCTGGACCTGGAGCTACAGACAGTTGTTAGCTCCCATGTGGGTACTGGGAACCCATCCCAGGTCCTCCACAAGAGCAGCGAGTGCTCTTAACCACTGAGCCATCTCTCCAATCCCTCATTCTTTGGGGTACACCTCCCATGTCCTGGCAATCCCCACCTGGGACTCACCTGGATCTGCAGTTGGGAATTTCACCCTGTTCTCTGCATATTTAGCATGTCCCTTGCCAGGGGACCCCTTCCCAAGCCACAAACACTTCCACCATGCTCACCCTTCAGCGTCTGCACTCACTGCGCCCCTTCAGCATTGTCCTCTAGTCTCCACTGTTCTCTGGTTTCCTAAGTGCATGCTCAAGCCACAGGCCCTAGCCAATGTGGGAGGTGATCTCGCTCTGACCTGGGGCACTTCCGCCCCTCATACAGAGTGGGAGCTGGGCAGTTCCTTAGAGACAGCCAGGCAGACTGACCCAACACCTGGAAGACCTCCTCCTTTCAGCCTTCAACCGGCTTTTCCTTCCCGAAGCCCCCTCCTCCAGAGTTCCCCAAGAGCAGTACACACACAACATCACAGAAGCTGATACATGACAGTTCAGGGGCAAGTGCAGCCCAACATCTGTCGTTGTAAATAAAGTTTTGTTGGAACACAGCCAACCTTTCACAATTCAGTGGCAGAGTGGAGAATTCAGACTTGACCCTCAAATCCTAAAGTATTTTCTGTCTAGCTCTTCACAGGAAGTTGGCTGACAGACTAAGGCTGACGGACTTAGTGAACATGTAACAGCTAACAGGAACACCATCCTCCTAACTTCACAAATAGCTCTGCTTAGCTGATAATAAAACAAAGTCAATGAAAATGTGTGCCGAGTACTGGGAGCAGTGAGGTGTGCCTGGGAGGGAGGGCCGTGCAAATCCCTGAGTGTGCAAGGCTCTAGTCTAAGAACATCTTAACAACATCTTCAGTAGTATAGCTATTTGCAGCCATCCTCCCCTGGTTCCTTCCTCTGCCCAGGGCCTCCACCACCGCCTCAGTCCCATCCTCCTCTCCAGTCCCTGTTGCAGGGAATGGCATAGAGTTAACTAAATCCATTCCTGTTCATGCTGGGAACCCAAAGACCCTCATTTCCTGACTTCCTGATGCAGACAGTGGGTGACCAAGACCCACAGGAGGCAACCATCAGGAACAGTCCCCTGGCCCCTGCTGTGACTGGGACTGTCTAATCTCTGTCTTTCCTGTCATCCAGCCACATGTCCCCAGGGTCCTCCTGGGTGCCTGAGTCATAGGGATGAAGGGTCCTGGGCTGGGCTCAGCATCCACTAGAAAGTTCCTGCTGACTGTACCCACTGTGATATGAAGCATTAATGTTCTGTTAATTCACTCTGACATGGGAGGGGGGGCGTGGCTCTGATTCTTCCCACACCCGGCCTCTCTCCAACCCCCTTGCTCTGGTCCACCCTCTGCAAAGGGACCTAATTGGGCACCCTTCCTCAAGTCCCTCAGACTGCATTCTCAGCCTCTAAAACCCCAAACATATGCAAAATCCACGTAAGGCCTTCCCACCTCACCAGACTTGTCTTTCTACTCTAAGTCTCCCTAGACCAGCCCATTCTTCATGCCCAGGGCCTCCAGCTGTGCTAAGTCTCCCAGCTCTCTCTCCTCCTGCCTCCTCCTCCAGGAAGGACTCCCTGCTGCCGACTTCCAGCTTAGGGTCCAAGGCCCAGTCACCCACTGTAGGCCCCACTGTAACCCTTCTTGTTTTTATTTTCTGGTCTGCATCCCTCATTAGATGTTGAATAGGTGGATGGGGGAGAGGTGGAGAGGTGGATAGAGGTGTAGATGGATGGACAGCAGAGAGATGACAGGACGGCAGAAAGAGGGAGGGAGGAAACAGGCAAGGGAAGATGGGGAGAGGCATGAATGAAAGGTGGATGGGTGGATGGATGGATGGATGGACGGTTGGGTGGGTGGACAGACGTGTGGATGGACAGACAGGTGGATGGACAGACGGGTGGGTGGGCAGATGGGTGGGTGGACAGACGGGTGGATGGATGGGCGGATGGGTGGGTGGACAGACGGGTGAATGGACAGATGGGTGGATGGACAGACGGGTGGGTAGACAGACGGGTGGATGGATAGGTGGACGGGTGGGTGGACAGATGGGTGGATGGACAGACGGGTGGGTAGACAGACGGGTGGATGGATAGGTGGACGGGTGGGTGGACAGATGGGTGGATGGACAGATGGGTGGGTGGACAGACGGGTGGGTGGACAGACGCGTGGATGGACAGACGGGTGGATGGATGGGCGGACGGGTGGGTGGACAGACGGGTGGATGGATGGGCGGATGGGTGGGTGGACAGACGGGTGGATGGACAGATGGGTGGATGGACAGACGGGTGGATGGACAGACGGGTGGGTGGACAGACGGGTGGCTGGAAGAAGACCTTCAACCAGTTTATGCACAGCGAGGACGGTGCCATCCAAACTGAACTACTTCAGTCAGCTATGGTGGGAACAGGTTCAGGGAACTTTCCAACCTGTCCTTAGCTAATAAGAGATTCCTGGCATCACATGTGTAAAGTGAAAGCAGTTGGAGTGCAGGGGTAGAGCACAGTGGGAAGATGGGGTAAGGCCTGGAACAAGGCAGCTGAGGGGCCCTGCGGACCCCAGGCACGTGCCTTCCTGATGGCACTATTCGGTTTCTGCATGCACAGCAGGCGGCAAGCTGCTCTCCAGCGCCCTCTGTCGCATAGAAAGAGTCCTGGTCTGTCCATGGAGCAGAACCAGCTTCCAGGCCTTGTGCCCACTATGCATAGGGACTGGTACCCACAGACCAGAGTGGGTTCCACATACCTGCCCACTGCATCTGTTATTTGAGGGCCGTGCTCACCACCATGTGGCCATCCGGCCCAGGACCAGGTGGCAGGGAGGAATGGAAGTTTTACCAACTGACACACAAGCATCCAAACCCGGCCCAGGCATTAGGAGTCCAGTCACGTCCCTTCAGCAAAGCTGAATAGATAATTCATGACAGACCTGGTGTGTGCAGAGCAAAACCGAATCAGCGGCAGGAGCTGTGCCTCAGGAACTCAACTTCAAACCCCCAAGGCCGGAGGCTGAGCAGCAGGGTTCTGTACCCTGATTCAGCAATTCCAGAGCCCCCTAAGATCAATAATTCATCACAAACCACCAACTAAGTTAGAAACTCGCAAGGGAAAGAACTGGGCTTCTCATCTGGATTTGTTTTTTTTTTTTTTTTTTTTAATCATTCTTACTATAGAACTTGGACCTTGAGCTGTGCTGTACAAAGGTACCTGCCGGCCTGGTAAGGAGATGGGGCTCCTCCACGGGGATGCAGCCTTCTCCTGCCCAGGTGCATGGGCACCTTAGTCCTGTTCATGTTGCCTACTGAGCTCCAGCTAGGTAAGTACACACATGAAAATGGGCAGACCAGACGTCATGGTCAACACATGCTATATGCTGTTGACCACATGGCCTCATTTGTGCACTGTCTCTAGCGTAAGGCGGAGCTGTCTGGACCATCCTTCATGTCTGGGAAGCATAGGCCTCCCTGATATTGATCACTGGCCAGATGGGCTGGTCTGGAGTCAGTGGCCTGTACCTAATCCCAGCACTGCTTCAAAGAGCTCCACCATGTGGATGTCAGTGGCCTATGTCCAGCTCTGGCTCTGCCATGTGGAAGAGTCAGTGCCCAGCCCCGGCTCTGCCATGTAGAGGGGTTAATACCCCGTGCCCAGCCCTGGCTCTGCCATGTAGAGGGGTTAATACCCTGTGCCCAGCCCTGGCTCTGCCATGTGGAAGGGTCAGTGCCCAGCCCCGGCTCTGCCATGTGGAGGGTCAGTGCCCAGCCCCGGCTCTGCCATGTGGAAGGGTCAGTGCCCAGCTCCGGCTCTGCCATGTGGAGGGTCAGTGCCTGTGCCCAGCCCCAGCTCTGCCCTCATAGCTTGGTCATGTGAAGCAGGTCCCCTGGGCCTTGGTTTTCAGGTCCATTTCCCTCCTGGAACTTTCGTGATGAGGTCATCCTTTATCATCTTCTCATTCAGTGATCGCTCCATTGGTGCTGAGCAGGGCTGAGGCTAGGATTGGACGCTGAAGGTTGTGCCTTCACCAACAGAACAACCCATGGATGAATTCACACCTGAATAGACTGTGAAGTGGTGGAACTGTGGAGGGGGGGGCCTGGTTGGAGAAGGTAGGTTGCTGGGGCTCTGTCTTTTAAGGGTCTGTCTTGCCCTGGCCTCTTCCTGTTACTCCACATGCTTCCTGGCAGCATGAGCTGGGTGACTTTGCTGTGCCACGTGCTCCCAGTCCACACTGACCACAGGCCTACCATACCACCAGAGCCAGCCAAGAACAGGCTGAAGCCTCTGAAACTGTGAGCCAAGACAAACCCTTCTCCCTTGGACGTTTCTGTCCAAGGCATTCTGTCACATGCATGAAAAGTTGGTGCACCATAAAGACATGGGCTTGCCTTCATGCTTCATGGAAGTTATAGTCTGCTCAGATAGAGACACAGAAACACCATGGCTCCTCCTAGCAATCTGCACCTGAGGAAACACCCTGCAGCCCAGCTCTAAACGCAAAGCCTCCCCACGGGAGACAGGTGCATCTCCCTTGTGGCGTCATCCACAAGCAGCATCCACACCGCAGGTCTCAGGCAGGAGCCTGAGGGGTCCAATCTATAGCAGCTGCAGAGTTGTGGCTCCTACCTGGGGACAGAGATGGGAACTGGAGGAGCAGACAGTGCAAGGCCCCGGGCCGTGGCTCTACACTAGACACAGCCTGGGCCCACTTCCTCAAGTCATGGCATCCTGTAGCCAGCCCTGTCTCTTGTCCACTGTGACAGCCAGAGATGGGGATGTCCAGGTGCATCATGAGGGTCACAGGACAGGGTCCCAGAGCCTCAGCTCACAGGCTCTGATGACACCCCAGGTCCACTCATGTAGGTCTGCACAGTTGAGGCCTGGTTGATGCAATTTAAGGAGAACCTCAAGTACCCAGTCCCTGGAGACCAACTGTTTGTGTTTGAAGCCCAAGCCTGCCAGTTTCCTAGCTGTGTCCTAGCTATGACCTGGGGCATAGCGCTCAGCTCTTTGCCTCTGCACTTCCCCATTTTATAACAGGATTGCAACAGCACCTCCCACAAAGCACTGAGGACAATTGAGAAGGAAGCACTAGGCACACAGGTACAGAGCCTGCTGGAAACCACCTACAGGGACAAATTCTTTCTGAGCCTATTACCTAGTAGGCTGAGCTCTAGCCTCCCCTGGGCTCAGAACCCACAGGGGCAGCGTCTCAGTGCATCCCTGCCCACATGGCAGAGCGTCACATGAGCTTGTGACCCACTGCACATTCACTGTGCCTGGTCCTTCCTATTCCTCCCAAGAACACTGGGTGGCTGTGTGGAGAGGCTTCCAGGGCTGGTGTGAGCTCAGAGCCTTGCCCAACAGCCCCCTTTGGCAATAAAACCATCTTCCACAATTTCACAGCAAAAGAGCCATCGTTTGGCTTAGGCTCGGTTCTGCAAGGAGGATTTCCATGATCATGCTGGCCAGGGAGTGACTGCATCTGTATCAGTTCTAAACTGATATGCTCAAGTCCAGCCCCTTTATGTGATACCCAGTGTTGGGCCCGGAGCCTGGAGTAACTGGGTTTAAATGAAGACATGAGATGGGGCCCTGTAATGGGACCAGTACCCTAGAAGACACACTGGAGACTTGATCTCAGAGACTTGGTCTAGCTCTATTCCTGTTATACATATCCACAGTGAGAAAGCGGTCATCTGGAAGCCAGGAGGACAGACCCAGAAGTGTGGGACAGTAAGTTCTGTGGTTTAAGCCACCCAGTCTATAACCTTGTTTCAGCAGCCTGAACTGACCCATACGGTGATTTAGAATGATGTGTCCTCAGTTCAAACTAGGAGTAGAGGGGAAGCAGAGGGGCAGCCAGTGCCCAAGACCTACCTGACTCCACATCTCAGCCGTCCTTTCTTCCATCAGTAGCAGGGCGTGTGTGGGCACCAGGGGATTCAGGTAGACCTGTAAAGTGAACCACTAGCTCTCCTGAGGAGCACTGGCCATGGCTCCCTGCATGAGTGTTCCCTGTCCTCAGCACAGACTCAACATGGAGGTAGAATCTGGCTGTGAGCAAGGGACTACATGCTGGGAGAGGAGAGGTCTTGCAATTAGCATTGCTAGATCTCCCACATGCTCCTAGGGAAGCGTACATCCATTCACCAAGGGCTCTCCCACAACCCCATTCCTCGGAGAGCCTCTTCTGTGGCTGAGCCCCCTCAACAGCCCTGCCCTTAATTCTTCCCCTCTTAGCCTTGCTCAGGGTCATCTCTGTGGTGGGCACATTGGCATTCACTGCCTTAATAGCACTGATTTCTAAGAGCTGTGCAAAGAGCAAGTGTACACTGTTAGGGAACAGATTGGGCATGCACCATGTGGCAGGGCCTCTTAGAAGCACACACCTTCCCCAGGAAATCACAACCGAGCCCTGTATGAAGGCCAGCCAGGCGCCAGGCCTGGCTGTCAGGCGACCCTCAGCTCATGTCATGCATGTGCAAGGCCAGCACATGGGAGCGACAGAAACCGTGAAGAAGGGAAAAGCTGGAGTCTCCCAGCTGGATCAGGGAGGCCTCTGAGGACAAGAGAGTGGAACTGTGCAGAGATGGGGGTGAGGGGCATTTCCAAGTGGAAGAGCAGTAAATGCCCTGAAGAAAGAGAGAGCTCCACTGTGTTCTCAAGGGGCTGAGGGAGGAACAGGGAGCAGAGGCCAGGAGATGGAAGACGTCACATGGCCGTGACGCCTCTCAGGGCTGTAGACTTATTCCAACAAGCTGCTGGGAAGCTGTGAAATCCAGGGCGGCAGGAGGGTCTGTCTCTGTAAAACACTGGTGGCGCTTTGTGGTTGGGTTGACTTGTGCCCAGTGATACTCATGGGATCCCAGGAGACACACATAAAAATGATAATGTCTAGGCCAAGTTTACACATTCACGAGACAGATACACACCTTTATACACACACAGATGTATGCACAGCACACAAGTCTATCTGTCTCAATGAATATAGACACACAGAGGCACTTGAGGATATCCAGAAGAGCCCACCACACTGCGACAGGGTGAACTAAACCATTCAGCAGGAAAGGAAAGGTACTGACTGCTACCAACGGTCCTGGGACCACTGCCTGCATTCAAGGACCAGGGGCTCTTGAGTAGATAGACAGCCATTGCTTACTGCCTGTTTTGGCCCCATGGGCCTTTCTAAGGAGGATCCTTCAGACACAGGCTCTATGGTTGTGGCAATCCCTCAGCGGTTAAAGCACTTGCTGTGTAAGGAAGAAGACTCTCAGAGTTCAGAACTCCAGAACCCATGTGAATGCCAGGTGGACACAGTGGCCTGCCTTTCCATCTTCGGAAAGCAGGACTGGGTACCCCCAGAGCAAGCTGGCCATCCGGACAAGTATGTCAGGGAGCTCTGGGCTTGACTGAAAGATGCCTCAAAAGACCAAGGCAGAAAGAAGTATAGTGAAGGATGATTCCCTATACCGGCCTGTGCCTCCAGAGGCATGTGCATACAGATTATACAAGCACTGTTTCTATTCACATACACACATAAGAAGAAGAAAAAGATAGAGCCTTTGCATGATACCTCCCATCAGCTTGTGTGTCAGTGTCAATCTAGGACCAGAGGATGAAGCCAGGGCAGACAGCAGCCTCACCTCTTCCCAAACAAGGCTCAGGTTGTTTTTGCCTTGAGCCAACTTAGCCTCCTAACACCATACTACACAAGACTGCTCTGTGGCCAGGAGAGCGCCTTCTCCCTCCCTGGGTCTCTCTTGCCTTGGTTACTAGCCTTGGTCCATGTCTCTGGTGACTGCTCAGCAGAACTTTAGCAAGAGAAATTCAATTTCATTTTAGTTGTTTACGAATTACTTTAATTATGATTTCTAAATGTTAATTTGTAATGCAACGGAAGATGGTTTCCATCATTTTGAGCCCCATCCGGGATGCTGCACCAATTGACCTTTATGAAACTTGGAAGGTTTTTTGTCCTGTGTCTGATGACTCAGAGAGAATTCTAATATGATGAGTTGAGCTATTCAAATATAATATTTGGATCGATTCCATGGAGATATCAAAATTTTCATGATTGTATCAAAAAGCAACTCCCATCCAGAGAGGCACTGGGTGTGAGGGGATACTTCTGATCCTCGTGCACAGCATCTAAGCTTCTGAGCTTACTGGTTTTCATTAGACTCATTTTAATTCATTTTGCTGGCTCATAGGCATGTGTCATGCCAATGCCTCATCAAACAGGTGCTGAAAAGCAATCACTCACCCGTTTTATATAGAATGGAGTTCTTTGTAGGATCTCAATTGAAAAGGATTCTGTTGCCAAAACAGTTCAGAGGAGGAATGTTGGACTGGGTGATCTTCATCCACCCCGCCTCCAGCAGCCCTGCATCTCAAAATGCCCACCAGCCTAAAGACCAGCACAGAAGCCCATCTGCCCAGACCCCAGTGTGCAGCAACTCAGCAGTCAAAGGGAATTTGCAAGGACTAGTGCCCAAATGCCTTCATGCTGCCAGAACAATGTGGTAGTGAATTTTTCTAATATTTGCACGTGTGTGTAGGTTGAGGCGTTGTGCATGTATGATTCTGGTGCATGCACATGTATGTGTGAATGCATGCTGAGTTTCCTTTCCTTGATCCTTTCTATCTTTAATTTACTTATTATTTGTGGTGAGAGAGAGAAAGGCAGAGAGAGAGAGAGAGCGATCTGTTTGTATGTACACACCCATGTCATGGAACATATGTGGAGGTCAGAGCGCCCCTTGCAGGAGTCAGTTGTGTCCTCCCAGGGTGGGTTCCCAGATTGAATTCAGGTCACCATGCTTAAGCAGCAAACACTTTTACCTGCTGAGCCTTCTCACCGCCCCCCTTTGTTTTGAAACCTTTCACTAAACCTGAAGCTCATCAATTTGACTAGGCTGGCTGGCCAGTGAGCTTCAGGGATCTGCCTGTCTCCACCCCATCCCCATCCCCATCCCCCACTAAGCTGCTCATGCACGCCTGGTATACACTTTACCAACTGAGCATCTCCCCAATCTAATCTGTGTTCCACATTCACACATCCCCTTAGAGCACTGGATGCTGACTATACTTTGAATCCCTCTTGTCTTCCAAACTGCCATTTTTATGACTTTGAAAAAGGCAGTGTTTATGGTATCTCACATGCTCATACTTACAGGAGTAGATGATCTGTTTCTCACTTCTCTTTGCTCAAAGAGAACACCACAGCCCTTAAATGTAAGAAAAATGAAGCTTACTTAGTTTCATATAGAGACACAGGTACACGCATGACTATACCAATGGGGGTTTAGTTCTGAGAGATGTGCACACATTCACAGCAGGAACCCACGCAAAGGGTTCCGTTGCTGTGTAGTGACAGGGTGTGACAACAGCAGAATCTGCCTGTTCAAACAACAGGCAGCTCTCTGGGAGATCGAGGCCAGGCTGATCTACATAGTGAGTTCCAGGCTAGCTAGGGCCACAGGGAGACCTGTCTCAAAATAAGTAAATAACACAAGATGTGGCAGTAGGTCAGCAGCTCAGCAAGGGCCCCAAGCACTGGCCCCCCACCATTGAGCACCATGCCTGTAAAGCTGGCCCTGCATGACTAGAGGGACAAGCCTTCGGTGCACGGACCTTTCACTGATTAGATTCACGGCATCAACTTTGGGCAGAAAACAGCACCTTTTGGTCAAACACAGCCCAAGCAACAATAAGAAATTGTAAGAATTGTGGGTTCAGTCTTACAAGTTTCCCCATACAACTTAGACACCTGACCATGGCTCTCTGGACTTTGAATACCTCTCAGTTGTACATCAAAAAGTCAACTCTTGTTAAAACAGTAGGGAGGTCCAAATGTGACCTGTACCCCAGACCTGTGCACAAACCACCTTTCTGGCTTTGACATGTGCTGTGGTCATGTGAGGGGAGGGTGCACAGCAATCTTCTCTGCTATTTCTGTACCTTCTTGTGGGTTTAAAATTATTTCAGAAAAATCATTTTACCAAGCAAAGCAGTAGTTCTAGAATTTGTAAGCAGGGTAAATACAGACACAAGGTACAATGGGAGCCAGGGCTCTGCTGGGCAGGAAGTGAGGAATACTAAGCATGCATCTGATCAGGATCAAAGAAAGTATTCTTATCCTTAGGGATGGCTCTGTTACCCTTAGGTGGACACAAGAAAACACATCTGTTTACGGATGTTCTCAACAGTATATTGTATAAGGACTAGCAAACAACTCTGTGTGGGGGTGTGCGTGTGTGTGTGTGTGTAGACACGTGTGTGTGTGCTTGTGGAGGTCAAAGGACAGCTCAGTTGTTATTCCTTAGGCACTGTTTACCTGGTTTTTGAGATAGGGTCTCTCACTGGCCTGGGGCTTACCGATTGGGCCAGGCAAGCTGGGCCAATGAGCCCCAGGGATCCACCTGTCTCTGCTTCCCCATTACTTGGATTGCAAACACACACTATGTTCAACTTTTAATGTGGATTCTGGAAAGCAAAGTTAGGTCTTTAAACTTGTGCAGCAGTTTACCAACTGAGCTATCTCTCCAATCCCATAAACAACTCTTAAAAAATAGCCACCAACAAAAATAACAGAAGTTAGATCGGAAAATGTTGGCGTATACTAAGCCTTCAGAGGAAGCCCCACCGCTCAGATTTTTATTGGCTATGTGTTCACTCTGAGTCATGGAACTTTCTAGAAGGATCCTTCCCTCTCAAGAGAACTAGCTGCCTGTCACTGGTGAGGTGATAGCAGTTTTCTGTAACTCATGGGAGTCCCCAGAGCAGACAGCACTTGGTCTAATGCACTTGCTGTCCATGGCAGCGTCTCACAGAGATCCTAGGAGGAAATTCTGGTTTACTCCAGGGTGAGCCTGTCTCCACAGCAGAGCCAACCAGCCTATGCAACTCTGCACACCTCTCCCTGCTCAGGTACTTAGAAGCCAGGACAGCAGGGTGGGAGGAGGGAGTGGGACAGGGAAGGCAGAGGCACACAGAGATGAGAGCCGTACTGGGGAGCGACCTTGGGCCCTAGAGCTGCTGCAGCTGACATAGCTCCCTCCGGTGTGAAAGAGCGCACAGGGCAGGTCTAGGAGGGACGCTGACAGGTGGAACAGCTTAGACACCTGACGGTGGGTGATGTTTGTGATTTTATTTAGATTCTTCAAAAATAAAGTAAAATCTCAAAGAAGATTGGGCTGAGGAAATAGCTCAGTTAGTAAAGTGCTAGCTGCACATGTGTGAGGCCCTGAGTTCAATCCCCAGCACCAATGTAAATAAAAAGGATGGGTGTGATGGCATGTGCCTATAATCCTAGCTCTGGGGAGGTGGAGACAGGAGGATTCCTGGGGCCTGCTGGCCAGCCTGCCTAGGTTAATTAGTAAGCTCCAGGTCCCGGTGAGAGAGCCTGTCTCAAAACACGAGGTGACAGCTCCTGAGGTTGGACCATACACTTACATGTGCATCCACACCCATGCAGGCACATACCACATATGCACACACAAAAATGAAAAAGAAAATTAATCTGGTAGTGGCCCTGACAGTGGGTTTGAGATATTTCCTGCTTTGAAGCAGAGCTTAAGGCATTGGGTTACCAATAATTACCAAGCAGCTCCTCAGCCTTGAGAAAGAGTGTGAACGGCGTCTGACTTAACTGTCACTACAAACGTGCTCACTGTCTGCAGGCACTGGGAAGGGAACCCAAAGGGTACTAAAGGACTGAAGCCAGAAGGCCTCAATTTTCTCTCCATAAATGTAGGGAGTACCGAAGCTCACAGTGTCAGCAGGAACTCAGTTTTGCAATGCCTCGGCCTCCAGAAATTTCCAGACTAAAGGAGAGAGAAACAGACACCAGCCCACAAAACGCAGTCATAGTTGTGAGGATAAGGCAGCCCTCCCCTAGGAGCAGGGCGAAGTGAGCAGGAGAACAGCAGCCTGGGCCCTGCCATTAAACTCAGGCAGTCCTGAATCAATGTTGTGCTTCCAAACTTCCCAAACTGGGGAGAGATAGTACTTACAGAAAGGAAGATCCTGCCAGTTTGGAAACAGTTTTAAATTACATCGACACGCATGGTGGGAAATCCTTCCTTCTCCAGCTCCTTGGCAATGGGCAGGCATTATTGCATGCGAGTGGGAGAGGCTGCTGGGGCCTTCCCTAACCCCAGCCCCTAGCAGGAGCGTCTCTCCTTTGAGAACCCAAGAAGCAAACGAACGAGCGTTACCTTCACATTGCATTGAGCACTGGCCACAGTTGTGTTGGAGGACAGAGCAGGCATCTGACTTTCCCCAGGCGGCCACATCTGTGCAACCCACAGAAAGAGATACAACAGAGGCTGGAGTTACAGTCCCAAAATCAGCAAACGAGGAACAGCATCCCCCAGCAGGTAACAGCAGTGCGGTACGCCTGGGTGACTTGTCTGGGGAGGGATGTTCTGTTTGTCATTTGTCATCACTGGTTCCCTAGTGTCCAGAGTTTCATGTCGCATGATAGCAAAAGACGCTTGCTCTGGGAGACCCCAGATCTCAAAGCTCATTCTCTCCTAGGTGCTGGCGACGCCCTTGGGGCTCCCTGTTGCATGATTTTACATTGTCTCAATCCTTCCTCATTCAGCAGACTTTGTCACTGAGGGACTCTGGTATTGATGAGTGTGGGAGTTCTGCTGCCTCAGGGCTGATCAGGTGCTCTACACACAAGGCAGGGGTCTGTGCAATCCCACAGATCACCTCAGTAGCAGATATGACAAGGAGGCTGGGTGCCATCTTGGATGGACCCTTCCCAAGAGGACAGAGTGCCCCTGGTGGTAGGGGCGGTACTGGCTGGCACGGTCACATGAGTGGATACACAGGTTAGATGAATGCACTGAGATGGGCGTCAGCTGCCAGGTCACTGCATACCAGTCAGTGCCCTACTCTCTGCTGGGGACTTAGATTAAATTGTCCAATAAACCAAGAAGGAGAGAGAATATTGACCCTACTTAACATGTGAGAGCCAAGGGTCCCCCAGACCAAGACCAAAAACAGATGTGTTCCAAGCCACGGGTGATGCAGGGGCAGGGAGCTCAGTGTCAGAGGAGAGCGGAGGCCCTTTCCTGGGAGAGGCTCCATCCCTCTTGATGAAAAATGCCAAGATCAAAATGAAAATGAAACCCAATGGCAAAAAGCTAAGTGTGCAGAAATGTGCAAAGACAGAAGCACATGGCAGACTCCATAACATAACTCATCAGAAGGGGAAATGCATCTGAGCAGGAATCCTAACAGGACAGGATCAGGAACTTGAGATTCCTCGACAGTGGTCAGGTGCCAATCTCCTCTCACTACTCTGCAGACAAAAGCAGAGCCCTTCCTGAGACGCAGCTACCTTGACAACGACCACGTCTCTTGTTCTTTTTTAGAGACTGAGTCTCATGTAGCTCAGGCTACCCTTGAACTTGCTATGTAGAGAAGAACGACCTTGAGTTTCTGAAACTTCTGACTCTACTTTGCGAGTGCTGGGATTATCGGTGTGCACCACCATGCCCAGTATCAGCAGTACTAGGATCAAGCAGGGTATCTTGAATGCTAGGTGAGCACTCTGCCAGCTGAGCTACACTCCCTGCCCCACCTCTTGCGTTCTTGCCCCTGGGCTCACAAATGGCTGCTGCAAGCATGGTCCACAAGCGGCCCTTCTTCCCCTGGCAGTAAGACAGAAGGCAAAGTGTGAGAGGATCCTAGGAAACTTGGCCACCCACCAGCTGCTTCTACCCCCAAACAGTTCTTAGACTATCTCTATTTATTTGAACATCAAAGTTAATTAGAACATGTCCCCCAAGGTGTCTCAGTTAATGCAGCAAGTCTTTTCCTTCCATGAGAAAATAGTGGATCAAGGTGTGCCATGGTGTGAATGCACCAAGTCTTCTGTGCTCATGGGCTTCAACAATTGATCCCCAGCTGCAACTCTGGGAGCTTGTGGCATCTATGCAGAGGGAGGCATGACAGGAGGCGGTGGGTGGATCACTGGGGGAGAGCTCTTGTGGACTATAGGAGTTATGGCCTGGCTCTAGCTCTTGCCTGAGCTCTCTCTCCAGAGAGAAGGTACTACAGGGGCTGGAGAGATGGCTCAGCAGTTAAGAGCACGGGCTGCTCTTACAGAGGACCTGGGTTCAGTTCCCAGCACCCACATGGTGGTTAACAACCATCCGTTACTCATGTTCCAGGGGATCTGACGCCCTCTTCTGACTGACCTCCACAGGCGTTGCATGACATGGGTGCACTTACATACATGCAGGCAATACACTTATATACATAAAATAAAAATGGAAGACACTACAGCAAGCTCCCACCACCATGGACTGACTTGTTCCAGCTGCCATGCTATGAAGGAATCTATCTCCTGAACAGAGAGAGAGAGAGAGAGAGAGAGAAATCCTCTCTGAAATTTTCCTGTCTACTAGGTATTTGGTCACAGCAATGAGAAAAATAGTTCGAGTGTGTGTTCACTGGTGTGTGTTCACTGGTGTGTGTTCACTGGTGTGTGTTCACTGGTGTGTGTTCACTGGTGTGTGTTCACTGGGTATCAAAGGCAGCACTTCCTGTTGACATTCTTGTTACTTTTGTTTCTTTAGTTCTAGGTGAGGACCAACAGGAAAGCTCACAACACTGTCCACCGTCCTCTCTCCTGTCCCTCTGGCCCGGCCCAAGGGAGCCACAAGGACCATGAGCAAAGGTTCCATTTCAGCAGCAGCAGGTGGGAAAATCCAGCCATCACTGGTCGTTACTGCACACAGGTCAAGCTGTGTCAGGCACTTTTGTAGGTACTATCCTCTGATCCTCCACCTGTGGGACTGACGTCATCACAGTTCACAGATGAGGGTGTGGGAAGAATTTCTCACTCCCCTGTATGAAGCTAGTTAGATGCAAAGACTGAAATAGAAGTGGGTCTTGTCCCTGCATGGAAAGCCAGCCCTTCTCCATATCTCTGCTGCAGGGAGTGAAGCAGGGAACGGTTCAGTCACAGGACCCTGGCGTGGAGGAGAATCCAGCTCACACTCATTCACCAGGAAGCACATGTGTCCACCCAGAGACCTTCCACCTGGCAGAAAGTATTTTCACCTAAGCTTTGCTTCTCAACCCAGCACTCTGGACTGGGCCAGATCATATCCTGTGCTGCAGGACGTTTGGAGCAGCTCTGGCCTCAGCCCTCTAGAGGGCCTATAGCATCCTCTAACTGTGAAAATCAAAAGTGTCTGCAGGCCTTGCCTGGTGTCCCCTCACGGGCAACACTGACCGTGGGTAAGAACCACTGATCTAAAACGTGAATGCTTTTGGTTGGGTGTGCAATTTTTGCAAACGTGCTTTCCTATTTACCACTGAAACATGAATTAAGAATGAAAATCACGAGAGGGGGTGCAACGGGTGTGTGCGCTGTTGGCATGGCTGCCGCTGCCATGCAACGCAGTGCTCCACACTTGCTACCTGGGCTGAGACGGCTTTGCTTTCATCGTTGAACATGATCAGGGTCTGGTGGCCACTGTCAGTGGGGATGGAGCCTCTGAGCCTCTTGGATCCCAACACAAAGTAGCATCGCAGTAAGAAAAGTAGGGCAGCTGCAAAAAAATTGAGAGGGTCATAGACGAGAGGGATCTGCCCACATCGCAAGAGGACGGGCTTGTACTGGGGAATGTCTGGGGGCACTGACTTGACACAGTGGGCCTTAACACCCAGGACAGAGTATATGGGTTCCAGTGGGTGGGGGGCGCTATGGGAGGGGCTGGTGGGCATGGGGCTATAAAGATGGCTCAGATTGTTTGAGATATTCTGTATGAAATACAACAAAATTTAATAAAAACAAATTTTAAGAAATGGAGAGGGTGAACTGACTGAGGAGGGTCACCATGCAGAGGCTTCCGGGACCCAGTTTCTGGGCACCTTACTCAGCGACCAACTGACAGGGCCAGGTTTCAGTCGAATCATTTTTGGAACTTCAGGGTTTAAAAACGTGGGGCACACAAGGATGCTGGCTGTTCTGGTGAATCCATTGGTTAATGTCTGACCAGGAATACCCTGTTTGTCAGACTAACTAGTGTCCTTGTTAACCTTGACCAAGTCCCAGAGCCTAGACACCTGTATACCACTGTGCCCACAGTTATTTCAAACACACAGTCACCCTTGGGCCACGTTCCTCTGTGGGTTCCATTGCTTAAATCATTGCCTACCAACAGACACTGATTTTGCCAATCAATCAGCATGTCTGGCAACCTTTGACCTGAACAAACCCAGAGTTCCCCCCACTCCTGTCCCTGCAGACCCCTGACCTGTGGCCTGCAGAGGGACCGTGTTCCCAGGACCACCTCTGCAGCACTGACCTGCCAGAGCCGTGAACGCTGCACAGACAGGGGACAGGGCCTGCCAAGGGAGCCTCGTGTCTGAAAGCTCCTCGCACTCAGATCCACCTGGACAGGAGCAGATCCTCACATGGACCACCTGCTTCTGGGAGAGGCCCTGTCTGTCTCCGATGAAGAGAGGTACCAAGTAATTCCCAGGTGGGAGGTTTCTCAGCATTACAAGTTCAGCAGAGCGACCTGAAGGCAGAAAGTGGACTCAGTCACTCCACACGGGCTTCCTTGGACAGCCCCCGATGAAAGAGAGAGGGGCCCAGGCCCCCCATGAAAGAGAGCGGCCCAGGCCCCCCATGAAAGAGAGGCAGGAGAGAAAATTCAGAAAATCAAGGAGACGTGGGAAGGAAACGGGAAAGAAAAGAGGCCCTTCATCCCAAGGTCTGGCTAGCCTTTCCGGACACCTCTGATGAAGCCAAAACTGCCTACAGAGCTAATACCTGTTTCCCTAAAGCCACCTCACAGAAGGCGTTGAAGGCGGTAAACAAGCTGTGCTTACTTAGGGCCAAAATGATCGCTAACCTTGAGTTCTTAGAACTCTTCTCATTTCCAAATATAAACAATACCCCTCATACATTTACTTTACAATTTCCTTTACAAAAAATTCTTTACCCTTGAAACCTTACTGTAAATTATACTATTGGACAACGTAACTTAGAAAGTCATGGTCCTACCCACACCTAGCATAAAGACACCGAAGTCCGAGCCGCCCCTGAGAAGCTCATACCCACCCTCAGTGTGTCACACTCTCTTGAGTACCTCTTTCTCTTAACTTCTGCTTAAAATGCTAATTGTAATCTACTTTAATAAACTCCGCTTCACATAGGCTCATCTTGAAAGTCCTGAGAAGCTCATACCCACCCTCAGTGTGTCACACTCTCGAGTACCTCTTTCTCTTAACTTCTGCTTAAAATGCGAATTGTAATCTACTTTAATAAACTCCGCTTCACATAGGCTCATCTTGAAAGTCTTCTCTGTGGTGAAGCCAAGAGTCCTGGGTTCACCTGAGTGGAGGTTCCTAAGGGGGACGGGAACGCTTCAGGCTGCTGCTTGTGACAAGGGTGACAACATGGAGTTGTGCCTCCTTCCCTGCAGCCCCACCACCACTGCTGCCACAGCTGACAGAACCAGCCGACTGCAGCTCGGAGGTCAGAGGGCAGTTCCTAGATCAACTGCAAGTTCACATCCCACCAAAACTACAGTGGAGAGGACATGGTGGTAGCATCTGTCCTCCAGGCACAGCGTGACCATGGAGAAACAGCAGCTCTGGGGAACCCAGGAGATACCTCAGCCCTTAGTCACAGCCGTGGACTAAGTGGGACAGGGCAGCACTGTAAGATGTGGTGAGAGGGATGAGGGGTCACCTCACCCGAGGTTCCAGCCACCTCACATTCCTACCCCAGCTGCCTGTGGTCTTGGGGAGGGTTAGGGTGTGTAAGAGGCCAAAGTTTGACTGAGGGCAATGACTCTTCAGTGGTACAACTGCCCCCCAGGGTTCTTCCTGATGGGTAGCTGCCTTTGACCTGTCCATGCCCTGTAAGCAACCCCTGGTGTATCAAGCTGGACTTGGATAGGGTCCTTGGTCTGTCAGTCTCTCTGGAGTGAATAGATGTATCTTTATATCTGCCCAGGAAAAATCACATGGTGACAGTCTCTAGAAGGGCTCACAGAGCATTCCGCACACCATCACACCCATGGCCACTGGTCACTACAGGACTAAGACCCAGATAAAAATCAGGTAAGAGAAGAGCTGAGGGACAGAGTGTCCAGCCATCTTCTCCCACGCTGTCAGGAGTGACTGCTGCCATCCAGGGACGTTCATGCAGTCCTCACTCCCAAATTCATTTTGGGATTTGGTCAGTAGCCTGGCTGGCCTCCCACGACTGACCCCCAGTCTTTAGGCTTCCCAGGGGTCACTTGATACTGTGGGAGTCAAAGTCTCTACCCTGAATCACACCTTCTTTCCAGCCTTGCTTCCCTCCAGGCTAGCAAGCAAAGACATTTGCACTGGGACATCCCAAGGGCCCCAGGTCCCCTGTCCACAAAGGCCTCCAGGCCACAGCCCAGATCCCACCTGGGGCAAGGTAGAATCTTGGCTTCCTGCTCTGGGTTGGGGACTGTAAACAGGACACTTCCCCTAACACCTGCCTTCTGCAGACCAAGCACAATGGAGAGGCCACAGGAGAGTCTCGTGGCTTTGAGTGGCTTGGCTTCTGTTTTACTCTCACCGTAGCGTCCCCATCTTCCTTCAGGGATTGCCTGCTGCCTGGACTCTTGGCCCATGTGGTTCACGAGATGCCAAGTCCTGATCCCAACCAGACAGATGATGGACTCAGCCCAGTCAATAGGCATCTGCACTCCTGACTCCTGCTACAGTGCTCGGTCCCAGGGTAGGCTCGGACGAGCCACTTCACATCTGCCCTTCTGACTCTCACCACTGTGACTGGTGGGACCAGCGAGTGGAGCTGACCAGTGTTCTCTGCCCTTTCACTGACAGCACCTTCCTGCCAGGTTCAGGGATGAGCCTCAAGGGTAACCAGCAGCCACCCTGGTACTCCAAAGAGAGCCCACCTGAGAGAAAAGGGACCCAGAGAGACACAGTCCTGGGCAGCAGCTTCTGAGGACCACCTAGACCGGTTCTGCCAGAATCAAGCTTGCCTGAATCAGAGGCACAGTTCACACCTTGTTTCTTTGTCTGGTTTCTCATTCTCAGCCCTTCAAACACTCATATACAAACGACACACACACCCTTACCCTCCTTTGTCTTCAGTGTCCACGTGCCTTCCACATCTCCCCGTGCAGTGTCCAAATCAAAGGTGAAGGGGTCAGAGTAGGGGTCCAGGTCAGCATCCTCGGCCTCTATGAGCAGGGATTTGTTCCCCACAGACTCACAGACCTCCACATAGCGAGAACGGGACAGGAGTACTGGTGCATTATCGTTGATGTCAGACAGGAAGAGCAACAGGGTCCCTGTCCCTGTCAGAGGCGGGAGGCCTTAGAGTGGGAGGGAGTCACAGTAAAATGAAGGTTAAAACTTAAAGCAAAAGAACGAAAATGAACTCATAAAAAAACAGCAGTATAGGCCGGGCGTGGTGGCATACACCTTTAATCCCAGCACTTGGGAGGCAGAGGCAGGCAGATCTTTGTGAGTTCGAGGCCAGCCTGGTCTACATAGTGAGTTCCAGGACAGCTGGGGCTACAGGGAGACCCTGTCTCAAAACAGACACACACACACACACACACACACACACACACACACACACACACACAAATAGATACCCAGCAGTATCTTTACCAGAAGAAACAGCCTTCCTTTTCTGGACTTTGATGCTCAGTGCAGACAAAGGTAGGCCTCGACTTCTGCCTGCCTGTAACAACCTGTGCTCACCCTGTGCGCGATATGGCCTGAAAAGCATTCGCCACGGCCTCCTCTCTGCCTACCACTGAATTTCACATGCAAAATTAGTGAGTTAACAGAGACACAGGGGGTTGGACCTGAGACTGATTTTCCAAAAACAGATAGACATGTCTCTGCCCTACAAATGCT
This sequence comes from Nannospalax galili, assembly GCF_000622305.1. Taxonomy (NCBI): domain Eukaryota; kingdom Metazoa; phylum Chordata; class Mammalia; order Rodentia; family Spalacidae; genus Nannospalax; species Nannospalax galili. Next base: position 380,035 of record NW_008330120.1, read on the forward strand.
TTGGAGCCATAAGAGAAAGACTTTCCCAAGAGCGGGGAACATTTGAAATGGGGGATGATTTCTCTGTGTGACAGACGGTTCCCAACCCCATTTTCCCCAGCCTGGATTTGGATAAAGCTCTCTCTTCCACCAGTTTCTCTCTGTTCGTTTACAGAGAGGGAGAAGGCGGTAAGGCCCGTCAGGTCTGGTAACACTGCGAGGCGTTGTTCGCCACTGGAAGAGCACACAGATCCTGTACGTGAGTGTGCTCAGTCTGCAGAGGATGGCTACAGACTGAAATATCAGGGCCATTTCGTTTTCAAAGCCGTAAACTTTGCAGACCTGCAGTCAGTCTGTTTTGTTGCTTGTGTGAAAAGTCAGACCATCTGGGAAAGTTAACAAAACATTTGCCCTCTCAACCATCTGTAAATGAGGTAGAATGTGGAATCATGCCAGATGTTAGGGGTGTTGGGAGGGAACTGGGGTGACTATGAAAGGACAGGATACAGGACCCCCCCAGGGGAAGGGCAAGGCTCAGTTCTAAACTGAAACCCTGTAGGGATCCGGCTTAACATGGTGAACTACAGTCTACAAGGTGCTATCCTGGGGGCAGCTGGGGAGAGCGTGCTGGCAAGTGCTGCATTATCTCTTAAAGCTGCGTGCAAATCAGCTGGGTGGCTAGTCAGGAACAAACAGGCTTGGCGGTCACTGAGGATGGACCTTGCCTCATTCTTAAACAGCAGCTGTAAAACCAGGAACCGAAACCACAGTGCTTTGATTACTGGCCAAAAGAATGGGACCTGGGTCAAATCTCTGGCCCCGAATGGAGAAATGACGGTCTGGACTGTCAAGAGGGCCTCAGAGCGCTGTGGAGCAGGAGGCTTTTTGGTAAAGATCAAAGAGACACTATCGTCCTCACACTTAAGAATGAATCCAAATGTGTCCGTGAATTCCCGTGGGAAAGGTGTCTGCTGGAGAGACTTCAGGAAGTGCATAAAGCCTTCCTAAAAATGCAAGTTGGGAATGTTAGAGTTCCCCAAACCCCCATAAAAATAAATAAATGAAAGAAAAGAAAAAAGTGATGTGGAGATATAGGAGGTGTTGGAGGGGAGGGAGTGGGCATGGGTTTGATCAAAACACCTTATATGCGTGTGTGAAATTCTCAATAAAGGTTTTGTGTAAAACCAACCATGCAGGTTGGAGCAGTGCCTCTCTGGCCACCACCCACCACCCACTGTCGTCTGCTGAGGGTGCCGAGGGTGCCCCCCTTACTCTGTGGGAAGCTCATCTGTCTTTACACTCTATTCCCATGTATTGGCTCTGAAATTTTTGATGTTATCACAGAGGCAGTGGCGCTGAGGGGAGGCCAGAGTGAGGGCCTGACCACAAATCTGTAATTATCTAAAAACAGCCTGTTCTAATTAAAAATAAGTCACGACAACTGTGAAACCGCCCATAAAGGAATCACGAGCCCCGGTGCCGCACACCTGCTTCTCCTCCCATGCTGACTAGGATCACGCCTCATGTCTTCACAACCAACACTCCTCTAGCTGACTGCGCAGGTGGGTAGGCAGGCCCAAAGCACTGGGAATCTGGGTTTTAATCCACAGACTTGCTTAAATACGTCTTAATATTTGAAGTTTTTCACATGTCCAACTTATATTTTGATGCCTTTAAACATTCAGCCTTGTGGGAATGTAGAAGAAGGTGCAAAAACATGTTCTTAAAACCACCCACCCTTGTTCATGACAGGTGTGTTTCACACAGTCACATTCATTTGAGCTTATGAGCCATTCCAGGTACAGGAAACTGCTAAATATTTATCACACATCACTGGGCTTGACAAAGAGCCACCGTGTTATCTTACGAACAGATGAAAATGGTAGGTTGATGGCAGTGTTCTCACGGTTTAATTCTTTCTACTAAGCGAAAGCTGCCCTTGTTTTGCAGTATCTGTCCCTAGTCTGCCATTTCAAGAGTTAGTATCAAAAATAATCTCCAGCCTTGAGGCAAAGTAAAAAGAAGGGTTATTTTATAGCGTCCTCTGTGGTGCTGAGCGTGCTCTCCCTCAGGAACAAGAACCAGCACAGTGCTTCCCCAGGTCGACTCCACACTCACCGTCGTCAGTGGCGTGGGCGATGATGCGGTAAAAGCTGTCATTCACATGAGGGGACTCTTGGTCGATTTGACCCTTGGTGGTGACCACTCCTGATTTCTCCTCCACGGTGACCCAGTTTGCAGGATCGTGAACCAGTTTGTATCTTGTAAAAGGGAAACACACACTTTTTTAAATTAGAAAGCTATATCAAAAGACAAATCACAGCATGGTGGGGCACACCTGTAATCCCAGCACTTTGGAGGTGGAGTCAGGGGACTAGGAGTTCAAGGCCATCTTCAGCTATATAGTGGGTTTTCGAGGCCACCTGGGCTACATGGGACCCTGCCTCAAGAACAAAAGAAATAGTCTTTTAAACGACAAATCAAAATACACTGTAGAACCACAATTCCCAGCACAATAATTTGGGAAATCGAAGACAATGGAACTCTAAGTGTTCATTTAAATTTAAGTTTGAAGGGCTGGAGAGATGGCTCAGCGGTTAAGGGCACTGACTGCTCTTGCAGAGGACCCAGGTTTGATTCCCAGCACCCACATGGCGGCTACGAACCGTCCTTAACTCCAGTTCCAGGGGACTCTGACACCCTCTTCTGACCTCCACGGCATTGCACAACATGGGTGCACTTACATACATACAGGCAATACACTCATACACATAAAATAAAAAAATAAAATATTTTTTAAAAATTAAGTTTGATTAGATTTAAGGAAAGCACAGGGAGGATGGTGGGGACTATATTAATGAGCCAGGTCCAGGGTCCCTGGAAAAAGCATCCTCCTGAGTGGGGTGAGCATAACTATCTGTCTTAGAAGTACTTGGTCCTGGCAGAAGCAATCTTCAGGTCCCAGTGGGTGCTGTGGCTTCCTGCTAAGCACAGAGGCTTGGGGCTTGACCCCCTGGGGTGTTGGCTTCATAGCAGAGTTCAAAGGATTCACACTCCATAACACAGGCCAACAGATCTTTCTACATCTTCCTTACCAGTGTGAACCTGGAGCCATTTTAAGGGTTTGACAAAACTTCAGTTTCTTTTTTTTAATATTTTGGGAATTTGATACAACGTATTTAATCATATTCAGACCCCCCTTCCTCTACCCTACCCCACTAGTTCCCCCCTTTCATGTCCTCTATTATTGTCTTTAGATTTTTTTAGGTCTATTAAGTCTAATCCATGTTTTTTGAATGTTCTTGGGTGTATCTATCCCTTAGACTGTGGTCAACCTGCCAGGAATCACAACAACAAAGAAAACTGACTCTCCCACTCCCAGCATCTATCAGTCATGAATAGATCCCAGCCACCTCCCAGTCCTCTGCCAGCTTTCATAGTACCAGAGGGTGGTGTGCATGTTACTAGCAGAGATTGAGAATGGTAATCATCAACCTTACCCACCTGGGACCCCTGGAAACTACAGTAACAACTGGTTTGGCAAAATATACCCATTGGTGCAATTGTGGCACAAGGCCTGCTTCCCAAGATAGAGCCTATGCCTGGCACTGTTATCAGGGACTTAAACCCATGGCTAGACAGGTCACAGACCACAGAGGAAAACCCTGCAGGATTTCTGAGAGTCATTGGTATTCACCAGAACCATGTCAGATTCTCAACAATGTTGCCGCTGGAGAGACCACAGTGAGGAGTTCCTGTTCTATAGCCATCAAGCCAGCAACAAAGCAAGCCCAGAAAGCTTCAGAGGCAGGCAGCTGCCTTGGGCCTTCTCACCTGTGGAAACACTTTCAAAAGGCCCAGAGTGAGCGCTCTTTGATACTCAGTGAGCCACGGCTTTTAAAGGGACTAAAGTTTTCCCATACACTACTTCACCACTTAGAGAAGGTTCCAGAAGTTCCTATGGTTGTAACATTGTTTATAAACCAAAGGTAGAAATTCAGTTCATCTGAGGGTCATATCAAGCCAAAAGAGCCCTCAAGGCAAGTTGGGACATGAAAGGAAGCTGATGCCGGTTAGCCGGTTAGGCAACCGAAACAAAACAAACCGTGTTCACTAGACCTCGCCTCTACCCTGCCTCAGAAGACTCTCAACCAACACCTTGGATAAGTGCTATCTGACACCACAGCAAACGGACTGCGAATTCTTCACTTTAGTGCCTTCTAAACGTTTATCAAGATCTTTTGGCAAACTCCCCATACTCAGAAGACAGGACTGAGCAGCAGAGAGAAGAAGGTAGAGACTCGCTCTATCAGTGGTCCCCAAAACTGATCCGTCTGTTGACCAGTAGCATCAATATCAACTGGGAACGTCCTAAACATGAAAATCATCCCCAACCTGTAAATCAGAAGTTAAGGGGGCGGGCTCAGGAATCTACCTCTCAGGATCTCCGTTCGGCTCAGTGGCTACAGATTGCTGGGCTAATTTCTGTACTAACCCCATGTGCACAGCATGCACGATGTCATCTGTGGAACTCTTTATGATCTCTTTGAAAGACCAAGAGCCAGTGCTGAGGAATGTGGGCAGCCCATGGTACGGCTGTATCTTTCCAGCCTGGGATGTGTGCTCTGATCATTTTTATCATATTCACAAAATTATCACACTGTAATGAATTGATCAAATTTTAAAAGATGGCCTTCCCAACAGGTATATTGAAAAGGCTTGCTCTAAAGAGGTATCCTAAAATCAAGTGCAAACAGGTACCAAGCAGGTGACAGAGTAGGTGGCATGGCATGGCTGGGTCTGAGGTCAATAGCTAGCTAAGGAAAAGTCCACTGCTGGAGAAGAATGCTCTAGAACTCCACTTGAACCAGGGCTCTGGAGTGCTCAAAACACAGGAACTGAAAGTGGGGTAGTGCCTTCCAGGGGCCCAGGGCAGGGCCCTGGGGAAGGGGACTGGGGAGTTCATTTTTTAATGGGTACAGAGCTTTGGCAAGATGAGAAGCATTCTGGAGGTGGATGGCGATGATCCCCTAATCCTGTGAATATGTTCAGTGCCACTGACCACACCCTCAAAATGAGTCAGGTGTGGTGGTGCACACCTTTAATCCCAGCACTGGGGAGGAAGAGGCAGGTAGATCTCTGTGAGATCAAGGCCAGCCTGGTCTACACAGTGAGTTCCAGGTCAGCTGGGTTATATACAGAAACACAAATTAAAAGATGGTTGAATGGGAAATGTTATATACACCTTACCCAAAGTATTTCAAACATTAGTTCTTCCATTTAAAACATTAAATACTAATTTTAAATGTTTGTCCAGCAGCAAGAGAGCTGCTGGTGTGACTTCGGGTGAAGGACATAGAAACATGTAACAAATTACTTTCATACAAAACGACTATGAACCTGCAAAGGAAGGGAAACAGATGAATTGTCTGGATGGTGGAGGAGCTGCAGGGTGAGCACTGCCATTAGGTTAACCAGCCAGTGGGCATTCATCAGGATTTCATCCCTGAGATGGAACCAGCCTCAAGAACACACCCCAGAAACCAGGTGGCCAACAGTTCTGTGGGTGTGCAGCCAGGGCTAGTCCTGCGGAGCTATCCTTCCCACCCCTCCATGCCCACCTTATCTGACCAGCAGCGCTGTCTGGGTCTGTAGCATTGAAAGCTCCCAGCTGGATCCCAGGCCTGGCTCCATCCTCTGTGCTGACGATGAAGGTCTGGGGGTGAAAGGCAGGTGGGTCGTTGGTGTCCACCACCTGCACGCTCACTGTGGCGCTGGCCACCGCCTTCCTCCACGGCTGTAGCCGGCCCTCCTCACAGGAGAAGAGTTGCTCCTGGTTCTCCACAGCAATGACAAGGTTGTAAGCCGCCTGAGTTTCATAATCCAAAGGCTGCAAAGGCAGGAGAGGCTTTGATTAGTACCTTCTATTCTGCGTGCTGGAGGACGCTCAGCAGAGTCATCAGGAACCCAGCCAGAGGAGGGAACTGATCAAAAGCCAGCTTCAGCTCCCTTTCAAATCACTTATGGGGTTCACTTCTCTCCTCCTCTCCTGGATGCACAGAAGCACCCTCTGTCATTGATGAGAAATACAACAAAACCATGACTTCATGAAACATTCAAGTGATAGCTGCACCACAGAACTTAGAGAAATACAGATTCTAATGATCATAGTTACTCAGGGTACAAAGTGGCCAGAGACTTGAAAGGACTGGGGGTGGGGAAAATTCAATGACAGATACCAGGGTAGCGAGTTGACAGAGTCTTGTTATTCAGTGTGTAAAATGGAGCTTGATTAACTGCCATGCAGACTTTTGGGGTCCCACCCAGATGTACTGACCCAGTTGGCTCTTCCACACTGAGCTAAAGGCACTGGCCATTCTGAGGTCTCCCTTAAGGTCTAGAAGACTATAGCCACTGGTGTCAGGCTGCCCCTGTAGGATCCTGACTCCTCTCCTCTTGGCTGTGTGAGTTTATGTAAAGGATCCACGTGCTATGGCCTTTGGTCTCCTCATCAGTAAAATACTATGGTACTACTTTCCTCCAAGGCCAGCGGCTCTGTTAGGCACAGTAAGTCCCAGGTTCATCACACAGCTACAGGCCACACAAATGTTTCACTTTCTTTTACATTTAAAAGTTTAAAATGTTTAAATCTCAAGAGAGTTGTATAAAGAGAGAAGTTTTAGGTTGAAAAGAACATTTCCAAGGAGCTAAGCATGCACTTCAGTTGGTAGCATGCTTGCCTAGCATGCACGAAGCTCTCTGGATTTGATCCCCTAGCACTGTGTAAATGGTGTGGTGGTGCACGCCTACAATCCCAGCACAGCAGAGGTGGAGCAGGAGGATCAGAATTCAAGGTCATCCTCAGCTACAGAGAGAGTTCAAGGCCAGTCTAAGATACTTGAGACCCTGTCCAAATCAACCAATCAATCAATAAGTAATAAAAATATAAAACATTTTCATCCTTTATCACACCAGAAAAATGAAGATTTTACTTATGAAAATGTATGAAATTTTCCCTACTACAAAAAGTTGAAACATTTAGAGACATCAAAAATAACATTTGATATTAACTGGGCTGGTGGAGCTCTTGGCCAGTACACACAGGGTTCTGGGAACATTGTGCTTTTCTAAGGGTGGCACGTGGCACACAGTACATGCTCAGCAAGCACCCAATGACTGTTTGGCAGGCATCAGCCCCTCAGCCCTTAGCGGCTTGCTCTACAAAGGAGGACCAGGGCAACTATTGCCACATGGCCTGTTGGTCTTTTTACCTTGATAACATTTAACACACCATGGTTGGTCTCAGGATCAGTTACAATGTCAAAATGTCCCTCCTTGTCACCATCCACTATGTCCAACTTTGCTCTCCAAGCCGGTGTAAATGGTGAATCTCCATCTTCCACTGGAAGCCGCAGCACGCCCTGTTCCATTGGACCTTCAGAAATCTGAATCTTAAACTGGAAGAGGAAATCATTTCCATGTCACAGACACAAAGAATCGCCATGGAGAAGGGAGGTCAGGGAGAGAGAGGAGGCAGGAAGGGAAGTGCTGGTCCTCAGTCAGCACCCTTGACCGCACACACTTGGAACTCTGCCAGTTACAGTAGAAACAGCAATCGATAAGCAGCCGGGTCCTCCTGCCAAAGCCCTTCCCTGGGATTTTGTGTCCATGATTGGATGACTTTAAAAGAGCTCTTGGAACCAACTCAATGCACTGTTTTTCTGAGATTTTAAAAAATATAACATGTGTCCCAGTCTATGCACTCCAGGGTTCCTTGATTTCTACAACAGGGGGAAGTGTGGCTATTTGGATCAGAATGACCGTTTCTCTAGCAGATGCAGTTCTTTGAAATAGCTTGCTTTTCAATATCTTTGGTGACAATGTCTGTAAACAAGCAAAGATGAGATGTAGTTTTTCTCCAGGCTTCCTTTTGAGAGCAAGTATTTTCCTAACCCAGGGAAGAATTCTGACACGAGGGCCAATTGCAATATTATTTTTCCAGTTGTATAAACCTCAGGGTTTCATCCCAAACCATTCCATGTTGGCTTACGTAATTAAAAAAAATTTAAATGACACATTTTAAAATTAATTGGTTGAATTATTAATGCAACAATAGTCACTGTGCACTGACAAAAAATATTGTCCCTAGGGAGTTGGCAATCATGTGTGTGTGTGTGTGTGTGCATGAAAGAGAGGTGGGGGGAGGAGATTTAGACAACAAATGTAGCAAATAAATTCATTAAATAGAACACTGTAAAGAAGAAAGAACTGGAGAGCTTAGAGTGTCTAGGATGGGTGCAGGGGTGTTAACTGGATCGTCAGGGAAAACCTTTCTCAGAATCTAGAAGTGTGTGTGTGTGTGTGTGTGTGTGTGCACATATGTGCACAACTCATAGGTGTTTTTCTTCCCATGTGGGTTCCAGGGATCAAATTCAAGTTGTTGGGATGGCAGCTAGGCCCTTTACCCACTGAGCCATCTGACAAGTCCCAACCTTGCTTTTTTAAGGATTTCTCATTGCGACCTAGGGCTCACCCATTAGGGTGGAATGGCTGTCTAATAAGCCCCATGGATCTGTGTGTCTCCAGTGCACACCCCCATGCCTGGCTTTTCACCTGGATGTTGAGGCTCAAACTCAAGTCCGCAAGCACTTTACTGCTGAGCCGCCTCCCTGGTCCTAGCTGGGCTTCTTCCTGCTAGTGTAGGTAACTTTGGAGAATTGTGAGTATCTTGCTCATGACATAGCAGCACTCCCTAAGCCTGGGACGGGTGAACCGCTTATGCTAGGTCTTGGAATTCAGAAAGCCCGGATGCCTTACATGGTCCCAGGTAAACGTGGGCATATGGTTGTTGCCTTCTTCCACGGTGATGTGGATGGTGGCTGTGGACGACAGGGGTGGCTCCCCACAATCCCTTGCTTTGATTAGCAGTGTGAACCGAGGAGAAGTCTATGTGAAGAGAAAAGTAATATTAAACCCTGTAAACAAAGGAGCGAGATACATTAACAAACAATTTCCTTCTAGCAATTTCCATAGCAAGGCTTAGCCACAGAAAGACTCTCAACCGCAAATGTAGACCCCAGTCTGGGGCTCAAAAATGGGGGGGGCTGTGTCTGTGTGTATCTGTATGCTTTGTGTGTGTGTATGTTTGTGGTATATGTGTTTCTGTGTCATACGTGTGTGTATCTGTGTTTGTATATGTATGTGTCCTGTGTGTATGTGTCTGTGTTTGTGTAGATCTCTGCTGAGGGTGTGTACATGTGTATGGTGTGTGTCTATATGTATGGTGTGTATTTGTGGGGGGGTATGTCTGTGTCTGTGTGTGGGGTGTCTCTGTGTGTATGTGTGGGGATGTCTTTGAGTGTGTATGTGTGTGTGCATGTTTCTGCATCTGTATATCTATGTGTGCATGTTGTATATTCTGTGGGTGTCTGTGTGTGTGCTGTATATCTGTCTGTGTGTGTGGTGCATGTGTCTGTGTATGTGCTATATATTTCTGTGGGAAGTGTTTCTGTGTGTTGTATATTTCTGAGGGGAGTATCTGTGTGTGCGTGTATGTGTGTGGGCATAGGCCAGAAATCAACCTTGGGTGTTGCCTCTTAGGCACTGTCTACCTGGACTTTTGAGACAAGGTCTCTTACTGAACCTGGAACTCGCTGATTTGCCTAGACTCACTGCCATGCAGCCCTAGTGATCTCCTGTCTGCACCTCCCCAGCTCCGGGATGACAGGCTCATGCTGCAACACCCAGTTTTGTTTTAAACACGGGTTCTAGGGATTGAACCCAGGTCTTCGTGCTTATGTAGCAAGAACTTTTATTAACAGAGCTATTTCCTCAGACCTCATGGTTTTAGAGTAATAAAATCTACATAACCTCATAATCTAAGCATCCTGAAAGTCGTATTTCCCCACTGATGAGATCAATCCGGAAGCCACATTCTCTCAGTAACGGTGTTTGAGAAATGATGAAATAAAGGACTTGAGAATTTGGAGTGTTTTCTTGATCCAAATCAACTGTTAACACCTGAAAAATAGGTTGACCTAGAAAGAAATTTTTAAGAATGTTACTGCTAGCTAAAGGAGGTTTATCACACCAGTGAGAGGACAGAGTTGACTAAATGGCATGAGTGCACACACCAGGATGAGGGAAGTATTTAAATGAGAAATCAGCATGTAGACAGAGCATGCAAAAAGATGGGTATTTAAGTAACTATAAAGTTCAAGAGGTTCTAATCATGATTGCCAATGCAGAAGAGTTCCGGACAACATCAATAGATCAGATCGAGTTTTTAAATGTGCAAGAAAGAAAACTACAGACAAAGTTTAAAACTCAACGATGACCTGGGAGATATATTTGGAATATGTATGGCAGGTAGGTGATCTTCATATAGAAAGAGAGGTTGTGATCAAGTAGAAAAATGACAGACTATCAGAAAAAATGGATAAAAGCAATAACCAAGCAACTGATTAAAAAAGATCGATGAGGCTAAGAATGTAGGAAAATGCTTAGCAGTGATGAGAAAGAGCTACAAACCGAACGCGGACTGTCTGGATGTGGCAGGCAAGTGAACAGCTTGCAACACCTCAATTCTACGGGCCACTTGACCCAGCAACTCTCCTGCCCCGAGTTCGTGCAAAGCAAATGATTCTTGACTGGGGCACATGTTAATTAAAACACGTTCATCAAAATGCACTTTACAAAAATGAAAGAAGCATCAGCCAAACAGTCAAAACAGGAGATTGGTGAGACACCACAAAGCTTCTCCAAGAAGCTTCTGTATAAGACTTGTGGGAAAAGCTGTAGGTTATGCACAGGAGATGCCTTTTTAAGTACTGCTGTTGCTGTGTGTGCCTGATGTGTGTGTGGATGCACACACCATGGTACACGTGTCAGTTGTAGCACAACTTCATGGAGTTGTCTCTCCCTCTACCTTCACGTGTGCTCTGGGGATTGAACGCAGGTCGTCAAGCTTGCACGGCAACTGCTTTACCTCTGAACCATCTCACTGGCCCCAGAGGCGCTTTTCTAAAGAGGAGCTAAGTACATATAGAAAGGGATATCGATACCTGTAAATACTAAAACATTAGTGCATGCCCGTGTATACTTCCTACAATGATAAAGAAAATGCACATATGTGAAAATGAATCTGCATTCATAGACAGAAGATGGAAATGAATAAATTCACATAAAACAAACAAAATGCAAATAAAGCCTCATGGTGCCCATCTGCCGGTGCGCTGAAAGCACTTTGTATTTCCATCTGTTTGCTTCTTAGAATTTTTTTTTCCTCTCTCTTTTTGAGACAAAGTCTCCCAGTAGTCCCAGCTGGCCTGGAACTCACTATGTAGACCAGGCTGGTCTTGAACTCACAGAGATCTGCCTGCCTCTGCCTCCTGAGTGCTGGGATTAAAGGCGTGTGCCACCACGCCTGGCTGCTTCTTAGAATTTCACAAGAACTATTTTGCAATATTAAATAATGCTTTTCTACTATAAAAATAGGTTCTCCTACAAAGAGCAGTTTAGCTTGTAGAGATTTAATCTCTGAAGCCCAGAAACCAGCTCTTATTGTGCCTCCGTTCTGCAGGTGAAACACTTGCATCGCTCCCCAGGAGCCCCGTCTCTGCCCCTTCCTACGTCTGTCCCGTCCCACAGCCCCGTCTCCGTCCGTCAGTGTGTGGCTTTTGTTAGGTAACCATCTCCCAGATGACACTGTTTCCACTGGCAACACAAAATGAGGCTGAGAGAATAAAATCTCTGGTGATCTGGGGCCAGCAACCTTTCAGATGCCAGCAAAGAAAAGTCTCCTTGAGCTGGCCAGGATCAAAGTCCCCATCAACACTAAAGCAGGAAAAATAGAAACTATGCACAGCGTCCCCTGCAGCAACCCCCGTCCTGACACACACCTGGAGCTTGGTTCTCTTTCACACTGATGTTAAATTCATTCTCCAGAAACTGGGGCGCGTGATCATTCACATCTCTGATCCTAATGTTGAAAATCAAGGATTCGTCCACAACTTTCCCCGTGGAACGATCTACAGCATCAATGTGAACCTGGGAAGTGAAGAGAACTCTGTAAGAAGCATAGCCCTGTTTACCTGCGGGCACTGATCAAATAGCACAAAGACGTGTTGGCACGGCCGCAAGGGCAGGAGTCGCATTGGCAGTATGTACTGTGCAGCCCCAGAGGCCAAGCATCCGGCTAATGCAGACTAGTCGCTAAGTTAGCTCATGCTGATGATCAGTACACTGACAGGGAAACGCAGTTCTTGACGAGGTCAAGCTCAGTTTCTCTGTGTGCGTAGTGCAGGCTGCTGGTGGGTCTCGGTTTTTACAGCATGCAGGCATTGTCTTGAAAAGGGAAGCCACAGTGGACATTACTGGAATGCTGCAGGCGGCAGGCACGTAAAGGGTTTGGGGAAGGGACCATCTAAAGGAATCAGCATCACCATTGACTCACAAAGGTTCCTAGAGGGCCCTAAGCATGGATCCTGAAAAAAACTCTGAAAAGAGGGCGAATTCCTCCGAAAACTGATTCTTTGAAACGATCAATTAAATGAACAGCGCTCTAGAAAACTGACGAGAGGGGAAGAGACTGGAAAGAATGCACGGCCGGAAGAGGTTATCAATATCATCAATATTGAAAAGGAAAGACGCTGCATCATTACAATCTTACACATGTAGGGCAGGCAGCAAGGGTCAGCATGGCCACGTGTGTCACCTACCAACGACTTAGTGAAATGCGCCAAGCACTTGAAGTGGGAAAAAATCTACTAAAACGTTTTCAAGAAGAGATTGAAAACCCAAAGAGCAGCTACTAAAGGAGTTAAAACCTCCACAGCCAACAGCAGGTTCTTCTCTGGGATCTCTGACCTCTCCAGCAGTGTAAACTTGGCCATGTTTGCAGTACCACGCATGGATTTCCTCCTCCTGAGCAGGCTATACGTCCCATTAGACAGCTGTTGATTACCCCCAAGATAAAAGTGCCACTATTTTACCAATAGATGTAATTTGCTCTGCTGGTCGTTGTTGTGGTTCACAGGCTTTCCAACCAGGTAGGACCACTGATTGGTTCTCTCCTTTGAAAGCTCCATAGTATCCTCTGACACTATGAGGCTAGACTTCAGGGAGGCTTCCTGGTCAGTTCCAGGTCAGTTGCTCCAAGTCCCATGTCCAAAGCATGTCCTGTCATCAGCATATTCTAAATTTGTATCCACGTACCCACAGATAAGTATAGCTCACTCCAGTCATCAAAGAAGCATCTTTTTACCCTAGGTGTGGTGGCATGTGCCTTTAATCCTGGCCTTGGGAGGCAGAGGCAGGTGGATCTCTGTGAGATCGAGGCCAGCCTGGTCCACATAGTGAGTTCCAGGCAGGCCAGGACTAGGGAGATCCTGTCAGAAAAGTAAAAGAAGCATCATTTTTGTTCAACAGATGGAGACAATTACAAAGTTCCACAACTGTCCAAAGTGCAGAGACTGTGAGATGCCCAGTTCTAGCTGTTAGATCTGCAATGCCACCTCCACACCTCAGGGAACATCATGGAAGAGAGGATGGAAAGATTCTAAGAGCCAGAAGAACAAGATGCCTGCTGTTGGCTAATGGATTCTTGACATGGTAGGGAGCCTACACTGATGAAATCACCACAGTATGATAGCCTAACAAGATCTTCTTAATGACAGAACCAGTCGACATGCCAAGGTGGATGGGGGAATTTTCACAGGGCCCCACCTCAGGATGAAGAGCTATACGCAACCAATGGATGCTGAAGCGGGGGGAATTCATTTTCTTCAGGGACTAACTCCTTGTTATCTAATCCCAAGTGGGCAGTCCTAAATACAGGTATGCAAGAGCACCACTAAATGAACTCAGTGCAGTATATACATACATATATGTGTGTGTGTGTACACACACACACACACATATATATATATATATTCACACACACATAGATATATGTAACAATACTCAAAGAGGATAAGAAATTGAGACGGAGTTGGGAGACACAGGAGGAGTTGGAGGGGCAACTTGGAGGAGGGGAAGTGAATCAATTATAATACTCAAGTATGAAATTCACAAAAAATTTAAATTATTTTAAATAGCAAAACTTCTGAGTTCAGATGGCTTCAGGGGTAACTTCTAGCAAAATCTAGAGGAAGAATTAATACCATTTCAACATGTCTTCCAGACAATACAAAAAGAAGGGAACGTTCAAGTTATGATATGAGACCAGCATTCATAAATACCAAGCCCGTTTTTAAGTAGAAGAAAACTACAGAATGAGATCCTTCATGATGCTAGACTCAGGAGCTCTATAAAGAGCGTGCTGGGACACATATGGAATCTCAGTGGGCTGGGGGCAGGAAGCTGAGATTCCGGTCAGCCTGAACCACACAGAAAAACGCCAGCAAATCACAGCTAGCACTGAGTAGAAAGGCAGAGCATGGTGACAGATGGAGTTTATCCTCTGCGTGTAAGGTTGGTTCAACATTTGACAGTCACCATTATTAGCAGTGTCATAAGATACAAGGTCAATATATAAAATCAATTATATTTCTATGAAATAACAATCAGTAATTAGAAATCAAATATTTTAAAACAGTACTATTTATAAAATTAAAATGCGTGTAGGGTCTGTTTATTGAAAACTATAAAACATTAATAAGTCAAAGAAGACCTGGTAAATGGAAATACTTATAAGACTCAAAACTTCTAAGTGAAAAATGCCTTCAAGCAGCCTAGAAATTCAGTGCAAGTCCCACAGAAAGACCAGAAGAATTTTTCTAGAGAGATCAACAAGCTGGTCCCAATATCTATATGGAAAGGCAAAGATATTTGTTTTGGGGGGGATATTTTTTGTCTTTTTGAGATAGGGTCTCCCTGTAGTCCCAGCTGACCTGGAACTTGCTCTGCAGACCAGGCTGACCTCAAACTCACAAAGATCCGCCTGCCTCTGCCTCCCAAGTGTGCACCACCACGCCCGGCTGATATTTTTAAAAATATTTTATTTATTACTTTTATTTAATGTGTAAGTAAGTGCACTCGTGTCATGCAATGCCCAAAGAGGTCAGAAGAGGGTATCAAATCCCCTGGAACTGAAGTTATGGATGGCTGTTAGCCATCATGTGGGTGCTAGGAACCAAACCCAGGTCCTCTGCAAGAACAATCAGTGGTCTTAACCACTGAACCATCTCTCCAGTCCCGATTTCATTTTTCTTTACAGCTCAGTAATATTCCATTTTGTCTGTGTACCACATTTTCATTATATATTAATCTGTTCATGGCTTCTAGATTGATTCCATTGTTTTGCTCTCATAAATAGAACAACAGAAAACACGACGTACAAGTCCCTCTGTGGTAAGATACGGAGTTCCTTGGGTGCATGCCCAGGAGTGGTACAGCTGGGTCAAATGGTATTTATATATTTTCTTAATTTTTTAATTTAAAAATTGGTTTTGACTTAATTTTTGCATTATGCATATGAGTGTTTTGTCTGCATGTATATAAGCGCACCTATACAACACACTACCAGGGGATGCCAGAAGATGGCATCAGATCCTCTGGAACTGGAGTTATGGATGGTTATTAGCTATGTGTGAGTGCTAGGAACTAAACCCAGGTCCTCTGGAGGAGTAGACAGTGCACTTAACCACTGAGCCATGCCTCAAGCACCCAATTTTTTAATATTTTGAGGAAACCCTGACCTGATTTCTGTAATGGCTACATTAATACTGACTGCCATCAGCAATGAACAATGGTTCCTCTTTCCCCACATCCTCTCTATCATTTGTTGTCAGATTTTGTGATGGCTGCCAGTCTGACTAAGGTGGTTCCATGAAGAACCATCAACATTCAAATGTCACACCACAGATCTAGAAAAAAACTATCCAAGATTTCATATGGAACCGTAAAAGATCATGAATATACAAAGCAATCCTAAGGAGTAGGAGCACAGCTGGGGAGCACCATGGAGAGCAGAGCACAACACCTGCCCTCAAATTACACCACAGAGTTAGCATGAAAAAGTCAGCCTGGTACTGGCATGAAAACAGGCAGGTAGACCAAAGGAACAGAACAGAGGCCCATAAATAAACCAACGAGGCTATGGCCTATGACGAAGGAGGCAAAGCAGTGGGAAGATGTGGTGTAGTCAACAGTGGAACTGGTCCTAGCAAAAGAGAACCTCCACCTGCGGAAGAAAGAAGTTACATCCACGTCCTCCACCTTTGCAGAAATCAGCTCAAAGTGGATCAAAGACCTCGATTTAAAAGTTAACTCTGCTAAGGGAAGACATAGGAAATACTCTTCCAGACACTGGGGTAGGCAAGAACTTTCTGAACAGAATTTGAATAGCACAAGAATCATCTCCAAGTATCAGCAGATATGACTACTGAAATTAAAACATTTCTGCACAGCAAAGAGGCCATCAGCAGAGCAAAGAAAGAGCTCACAGAGCTGGGGGAGTCTTTCCCAGCTATGTATCATACAGTGGGCTAATACCCAGAACTTACAAAGAACTGCAGAAATTAAACATCAAGGACATAAAACTGCCAGTCAACAAATGAGCTAACAAAATAAGCAGACACTTTTTAAAAGAAGAAACTCAAATGACCAATAACTATTTTTAAAGGTGTTCCACATCCCTAATCATCATGGAAATGCAAGTTGTATTCTTTAAATTTTGTAAGACTTAATTAGTTTTACTCTTGAGAAGTGTCAAAACCTCTCACTTTTTGCTGGTGGGAATAATGAACAAAAGAGCCACTTTACAAATCAGCTTGCCATTTTCTTGTAAAACTAATCCCTACCCTTCCCATACTATCCAACACTCCCTCCTTCAAATGAGGCAAACAGGAATACCCACACAGGGCCTTTCATAAGGATACACATAGTAGCTGCTGCATTTGTGACTAGTAAGTCAGGAAAACAACCAAGAAATCCTCCCAGAGGTGAACATGGATAAACAGCTGTAGGATCTGGATGGAATATTGCATAATGGCAGAAGCCACGGAGGAGCCTTAGATACAAGCACCTAAGCAAAAAAGGCTGTGCAGGTGACTCAGTCTGTAAAGTGCTTAGCTCACAAGCAAGAGGAGCTGAGTTTGAAACCCACCACCTACATAGAAAAGCCAGGCTCCACTGGGCGTGGTGGCTCACACCTTTAATCCCAGCACGGGGGGGGGGGGGGGGGGGGGGGGGGCAGAGGCAGGCAGATCTCTGTGAGATCAAGGCCAGCCTGGTCTACATAGCGAGTTCCAGGCAAGCTGGAGGCTACAGGAAGACCCTGTCTCAAAAAGATTTTAAAAAATATATAATAAACCCAGGCTCAATGGTGAATGCTTTTAATCCCAGCACTAGGGACTCAGAAGGACTCCTAGTTTTCACTGGCCAGGAAGATCAGCCTTGCAAGTGAGCTCCAGGCCAATGAGAGACCCTGTCTCAAAGATGGATTGTATTTCTGAGAATGACACCTGAGGTTGTCCTGTGGCATGCGTGTACGCACGCATGTGGGCGCACACACGTGCGTGCATGCACACACACATTCTTGTTCCCTGTATGCACATATGAACATGCACCAAGTAAAAATGTGTTCACATATTATATATGCATTATGATGACCAGCTGTCATTTGTCAACTCAACCCAATCTAGAACCACCTGGGAAGAGCGTCTCAATAAGTAATGTCTAGATCAGGTTGTCCTGTGGGAAGACGTGCCCACTGTGGGTGGCACCATTCCCTGGGTTTGTGTTCTGGGCTGTATAAGAATGGAGAAGATGAGTAGGACATGTGTGGACTCATTCTCTTCCTGACTATCATGTGATGTGACTATCTATTCCTGCCTCCTTGACGTCTCAGCTATAGGGACCACAAGCTAGAATTGTGAGCTAAAATAAACTCTTTCTCCTTTAAGTTGCCTTTAAAAAACTTTTTTTAAAAATTTTATGTATGTTAGTGCACCTGTGTCATGCAATGCCTGCAGAGAACAGAAGAGGGAATAGGATTTCCTGGAACTGGAGCTACAGTTGTTAGCCGCCACGTGGATGCTGGGATTCAAACTTGGGTCTTCTGCAAGAACAGCCAGTGCCCTTAACCGCTGAGTCATCTCTCCAACCCCTTAAGTTGCCTTTGTTCAGGGTGTTTAGTCACAGCAACAGGAATGAAACAAGCATGTGCACGTGTAAAGGAAGAAACCGGCCTAAGGGATACATGTTGTAGGAGTTCAACATCTGGAAATGACTGTAAGGGTGATAAGAAGATTGGTGGCTGCCAGGAGTGGGCGGAGCATGCTGTAGGAGTTCAACATCTGGAAATGATCCGACTGTAAGGGTGATAAGAAGATTGGTGGCTGCCAGGAGTGGGCGGAGCATGGAGGATTCTTGCAGCAGAGATGTGCTCCCTGGGCTGTGATGATGGGCACATTTATCTCAACCCATGGCAGGCACAACACCAGAACGCAGACCGGGCAAACTGCAGGCTTCAGATGGTTGATAACTAAACCCTGGCTCATGGCTTACAACAGAAAATGGACCCACACCACGGCCGGATGCTGACAGCAGGAAAGTGGGGCGTGGGAGGGGAGCCAGCTTTCCTCCCTTCTGCAGATCTGAAGCTGCTATAAAAGTAATTTAAAATGCCCTTAATTATATTAAAATAGAGTAATAACTATATAATTTAAAATGTCATTAATTATAAAATAAAAAGCAGGCAATAATAAATATATTTCTATCTCTTGAGAGTGATGTATGTGTATTTTAAAATGAGTCTAGCCTGCCTTGCTGTCTCCCCTTGCTCAGGGACACAGTGGTTTTATCTGCTCAAGGCTGGAAGGCGGTAGGGACAGAGCCAAGAGAGAACCAGGAGTTCAGATTGTAGCAAAGGGAACACGACACCCATAAGCCTCAGCATGGAGATGCTCTCAAGGCAAGGACCACTCACAACAGAACCCACCTTAGATCCTCAAGGCTCCTTGACTGCAGGTGCAGGGTCCTGCGGGGGTACCAAGGGAAACAGGTTCCCTACAGGGGCGGTGGGGCAAGACGGCAGTGTCACTGAGTAAATGGACTCTCACCCTGGAACAAACCCTTCGGGAGCACCCCGTGCTGTGCTCTGTAGCAGAGAGTGGCCGTCAGAGGCAGAAGAGGAGCCCAGACCCCAGTCCACAAAGGCAGAGCCTGCGCCCCGGGCCTGGCCTCTCATTTCTCACCAGGGTTTGTCAGAGCCAGAGCGGGCAGCCTCGGTCTCTGCCAGGTCACTGCACCTCTCGGTGAGGCTGAAGATGCTGCGGGGCTTCCGCCTCTGAGCTACTCCGCTTCAGGGCGTCTAACATACATTTTTAAAGTTTTTGCAAGCAAATTGGCTCTCTCCCACACCATTGCTCGGTTCTCTTCCATAATTCATGGCGGCTCTGGCAGCTTTCTGCTCCTTAATCACCCTGACTTCCGGCTCTCAAACTGGGCCAACTGTAATCCTCCCACTTAAACAAGAACAGCCTGTTTGTTTTATGTTTATTATTTCATATTCCATTTATTATCTTAAAAGCTACACCTGAGACCTTTGGTTCTGGAAGACGCCAGAGGAGCGTGATCACTGTTTATTCTTTGGCAAGATGCTAAGAAATTCCAGGAGACTCAGTCACAATTGAGAAAGGGAACATAGCGGGTGTTTCTGCCCTTGGAAAGGGTTTCTAGCCTTTTGTTATAGCCCGAAGATTTACACCCTTGGATAAACAAACCATGCAGCATTAGCATGACAGACTGCCATATGGCCATTTGAAATTACGGGGGCAAGGTGTATAGCCTCACACCCAAATGAGCAGACTGAAGTGTCTTAAATGCCAGAGGCACACGCAAAAATCACTCTCATGCATGAGTTAGAAGTGGGCCAGGATGACTGTTCAGGGGTGAAGATCAAAAAATAATTATTTGGAAAAATGTAAAAGGATGGGTTGGGGTAGGTATTTGTGTCCTATGAAACTGGGCATATTTAATAGAGATTCCTACACAGGAAAAAAAAAGGCATTTTTCCCTCTTATGGGTCTGTCTGAAATCTCATCAATTCTCAGCTGATTTTACAGCTTTCTTATACGTTTATAGAGTTACCAAGCTAGCCTCTCCCCCCACTAACCATCTCCCAAACCCAAATTCTAATTATTTTGTCTAGTTTTTGAGAACCCCCTCAGGATACTTTGGAGAACAGCATGTCTATAGAATGCCTCTTAGCAGCTATGAAGGGTTAGCTTGATTTTTAATAGGGTCTTGTCTTTTCTAGTCTGTCAAAACCAATAATCAGCATCCATGAAGAGAAGCCATTGCTATCCAGGATGAGCTGTGAGGTACGCGTGTGACACTTGGCTTATGTCACTTTCCACAACTGGTAATCCCCATCCAACGGCTTCCTGTGCTCCTAAACAGAGGGTGACATTTCTCAGGCTTTCAGTGAAATTTATCCTCACACTCTGGAGGCTGACTGAAATCCAAAGTGACAGGAGCCTCTTCTAGAGCCTCTAAGATGGAGCCTGCTCAGAACTCCCCAACAGCTGCCGGCAACCCAGGAGATTCCTGTCACTGGAGTCTCCACCTCCATCTCCATGGGGCTTTCGCTCCTATGTCCCCTCTGTCTCCCAGTCTCCTTCCTCTTATGAAGACACTGGCTGATCCTAGTCCAGAATGGTGTAGAACGGCTTCAGCTTAACTCGACCGTATCTATAAAGATGCTATGGTCTAGTAAAGTCACATTCACAGCTGCTGTGGATTAAGACTCAAGAGGCGATACCCAGCTCTTGACCCTGGGGAGACAGCCCTGACTGAGACCAGGGTCGCTCACCTCTTAGAACTCACATTCTGATGGAGAGATGGAATGTCAGCAGAAAACTAAACACAAAGTACGCATTCCTGGAAACACTGGCGTAGAGGAAAAGGCAAAGGAAAGCAAAGCCAAGTCCTGGGGTGGAGGCTGAAGGGCACGTGGTGCCAGCTCAGGAGCGCCACCCTGCATCTTCCCTTGTGAAAGGCTGTAGTCAATTGGGAGAACCAGGTAGCTTGACTTTTAGTAGAATTTGCATATTTACATAAATGTGTACACAAATCTACATAAAAAGACAGTTGTGGGGGGCTACAGAGATGGCTTAAATGGTACCGTGCCTTCCATGGAAGCATGAGGATCCAAGCTGGGATTCCCCAGCACCCACATAAAAGCCAGTCACAACAGCATGCATTTATCTCCAACACTCCAACACACAGTCCAGGGAGTGAAGAGAGCTGGATCCCCTGAGCTTGCTGGACACCCAGTCCAATAAATAGGTGAGCCCTGGGTTTAGCACATACTCATGCACCTAGACCTGCACCACAGCAGAAGGGGCACGTACAATTTGCTAACATTGATTGTCCCTTGAGAGAAGGAAGAGAAAACCAGCTCACTTTTAGGAAGAGCTCTGACCATGTGGTTTACTAGGAGCTGTACTTTCCTGACCAGTCTTATTAAAATAAGTTATTATTTATTAACATGTGTGTAAGCCAGAGTGCTGGGTGGAAGTCAGATGTGGAGCGCAATAGAGGAAGGCACCTGACCGCCCCATGCACACAAACACACATGTACACACACAAACACACATGTACACACACAAAAATGAAAAAGACAACTCTGGGCTGGGAGATGGCTCAGCGGTTGCGAGTACTTGCCACCAAGCCTGAAGACCTGGACTTTTTATGGTAAAAGAAACTTTACAACTTCCATGAATCATCCTCTGACTTCACCATGCACACCATGACCCCCCCAATAAATAAATATATACAAAACCCCCAAAAAGACAGCTGTGACCAGCACTTTGGGGAAACTCACCTAGGGAGATCCAAGCACAGGGCCTGGAGAGCCTGACACAGCAGGCCCCCGGGATACAGTGCACTTCCTTTGGTGAGAGTGTTTAACATACAACCATTGTTCAGTCTACTATCTGTGATAGGAGCCATTCATCCAACTCAATGCTAATTTTCAGGAAAAGCTCCTAGGGTCTGGGCCTCAGCATTATCAGCTGCTAGGCATCAAATCTCCTGTTGAGTCCATGACTGGCAGCTTGGAGTACATCATTTAAAATATTTAAAACACTAGGCATGGTGGCACAGGCCTTTAATCCCAGCACTTGGCAGACAGAGGCAGGAAGATCTCTGCGAGATCGAGGCCAGCCTGATCTACATAAAGAGCTCCAGATCAGCTGGGGCTATATAGTGAGAGCTGTCTCAAAAGCCCAAATAAAAGTAATTAATTACAATGTTTAAATCAAACAACCAGGGACAGTCACAGTGGAATGCAAAGGTTTGGTTCCATCCTTATGCGGCCCCTGCTGCTATGGTGGGCCAGGCACTCCCCACTCAGTAGCCTGGGAACAGCAGTCCCAGAGCCACATCAGAGCCCCACCCAACTTCACTTGTGTGTGTGTGTGTGTGTGTGTATGCATGTGTGCATATGTGTATGTGTGCGCTCATGAGTATGCAGGTGCATGTGCATATACATGTGCCTGTGTGTGGAGGCCAGGGATTCACAGTATCTTCCTCCGTCCCCTCTCCATCTTACTGAAATAGGGTCTCTCACTCAACTTGGAGCTCACCAATTTGGCTGGACTGGCTGGCCAGCAGCCTCTTAGGATCTTCCCATCCCTGTTTCTCCAGCTCTGAGACCACCCCCTGCATCTTACATGGGTTCTGCCCATATCAAATTCAAGTCCTCATACTCGCACAGTAATCACTTTACCCACGGTAGGACTGAGCCATCTCCCCAGTCCAGAGTCCGCTTTCTACCATGATTCCTAGATGGTATGTTCATTAAAAATTGAGACGCTCCACTCAGCAGCCCTTTTATATATTTTTTCTTTTTAACAACACTGTAAATTCTAAAGACAGGGAGGCAGGAATCATGTTGATAGAGGAGACCTGCAGAGTCAAAGTGGTGCATCTGGTGGGGTTTGGGGAGCATTTCTCCTCTTTAGAAATGATTCAGAGTCTTTCACTGACTTAAGGACATATTTTATTGTGCATATAAATATTTTGATGCTACTAAGGGAAAGCTTCATAAATTATTTTCTCAGATGGTAAGCAACACCTTCACACTCTTAAGGAGTCAACAAGCAACCACATCCTGTTTGCGCAGCTCTACAGGGCAGAATAAAGGATGGTTACCCATCATAATTTCCCCTGCTGGTTTGGAACCTGAATTTCAACTTCATAGAAGGTCATGGAGTTACAGTGATAAAAATCATTAAAGCTACCTGAAGCTTGATAAGACATTGTCAATGGGCAGGCAAGCCCTCATTCAGTGGTTACTGGGCAACCACTGGGTCTGTGTGTAGCTGGTCTCCATGTTCCAAATGTCACCCATCAGAAACTAACCCAAAATGTATAGATGTTCTATGACTCCATCCCCAAATGCCTTCAGATCTCCTAACACTGTTGGGACACTGGTCATCAGAAAGTAGGCCTATAGCACCACACACCTATAGCTGATGTCACTAAACTCTAAAGAAGACACCGGAGTTGGCCCCATGTATACCTCCAGGGATGCCTCAGTGGATAATGCATCCTCAGATTCTGACAGAAACAAGCTGCATAATGCTTGTCATGTTCCACAGTCCTACAAGAACTTTACAGTAAATCCAAGCTTGTACAATACCAAATTTTAGGTACCATAAAAGACGGCGTCATTTCTCGATCCACAGGACGATGAACATATATCTTTCCATTGTTGTGATCATCTATAGAGAATAATCCAATCTCTGGAAATTCATCCACGCCAGGTCCGCTGACTAAATACATCAGTGACATATTACTCGACATGTTATTGAACAGCTAGAAGGGTAAAAACAGCAAAGATAAAAAGGAGAATGAGAACAAGTCAGGATGACCCCCAGGAACCGCAGCTAAGAATCAGAGGCTTGTCTCAGGAATTGTAAGTCATTACACATCTGAGGGTTTGCACCAGAGACACAAACAGCTGTGCAAAGATGTGGGAACAAAGATACTGGGTACAGGGGGCTGGAGAGATGGCCCAGTGAATGAAAGTCCATACTGCTCTTTCAGAGGACCCAGGTTCAGTTTCCAACACCAATATCATGCCGCTCACAACTGCTTGTATCTCTGGTCCCAGGAGATCTGATGCCTCTGGCCTCTTAGACCATGGACCTCATGTGTACAAACCCCCACACAGACATGCACATACACATCATTAAAATAATAAAAATAAAATTTGGGGCTGGAGAG
This sequence comes from Nannospalax galili, assembly GCF_000622305.1. Taxonomy (NCBI): domain Eukaryota; kingdom Metazoa; phylum Chordata; class Mammalia; order Rodentia; family Spalacidae; genus Nannospalax; species Nannospalax galili. The sequence continues at coordinate 404,254 of NW_008330120.1, forward strand.
ATGGCTCAGTGGTTAAGCTCGGTTGCCAGCACCCACATTGGATAGCTTATAAGCTGCCTGTTACTCCAGGTCCAGGAAGATCTGATACTTCTTGCTTCCGTAGGAACCTGCTCACATGCACACACCCATACCCGCCCCCCCACACACTGTTAAAAATTAAAATTAAATTAAAAAAATAATAAATTCTTTTTAAAAAGATCTTGGATGCAGTTTGGTCTATAACAGTGAGAAACTGGACATATCATGAATATCCATCAGAACAGAAAGAATCATGCACTGATGTGCCTTCCCAGGCCTGGGATGCTCTGCCTCCTTCAAGCAAGGGTCTGCACTGCCAGGGAAAGACTGGAAGCCACATCCTTAAGCAAGAAAGGCAAGTTATAGAGCCACACAGACAGTGTCACCTTGGTTCTTTAACACACATTCACATGCCTAAATCTGCATATACACATCTGGAAGAGCACATGCCAATCTATTAATATTGAATGTCTCTTGAGAGAGAGAATCAAAAACCAGGCAGCTTGCTTTTAGGAAGCACTCTGACTGGGTGACTTACTATGATCTGTACTTTCCTGACCCTTTTTATTAAAACAAACATGTGTGTGTGTGTGTGTGTGTGTGTGTGTGTGTGTGTGTGTGTAATGGTGCTGGTGCTCTGTGGAGGTCAGAGGACATTTTACAGTAGTTGGTTCTCTCCTTCCACCATGTGGGTCCCGAGGACCAAATTCAGGTAGTCGGTCTTTTTGTAAACGCCTGTACCCACTGAGCTGTCTCACTGGCCCAAGTGCTGGAATTTTGTGGGTGTGCATCAGCATATCCTGCAGGAGTGCAGAATTTTTAACACTATCTCCTTACATTCACACAATGAAATAAAAAAAAATGAATGACTGCACAGGGTCAGTGCAATAGACCTGCAGGCTGAAATTATTCTCATCACAGAGACAAGGAGAGGTCACTGGGCCAAAGCTGTGCCCTGGGATGGAAGAAGCCTGGTTCCCAGAACCCTGGCAGTCCAAGTCCCAGTCCAGCATTGTGTCTACTCCACTTAGTTGCCTGGCCTTAAGGCGAGCCAGGCACACAGCAAGCCAGCTCAGTCAAAGCCCTTTCTAAAATGAACTGGATGATCTTTGTTTCTTTCCCCGAAGGGATAATGAATCATGACCAGCAAGAATCCTTTCAAGACCTACACCTCCCTCCCAAAGGGGTCAGAGAAGTCTGAGTGTGTCCTTACCTCACCAATGAGTTTGGGAAAGGGCCCTGTGTCTTCCTCCTCCAGCTCCAGGGTGGTAAGGACCCATCTTCTCTTGGATCGCTGCAGAGGCTGGTGGCTCTCTCTCTGTGGGTTGCAGGATGACAGTGACCATGAAGTTGGCAGTGAGGCAGGCTGGCTGGATTTACGGACCAGCCAGCATGGAGGTAACTCAGAGATTCTGCCCCTTGCACACACAGCAACTGCCTGAGCTTGAACATTGCGAGTATCTGTCCTTTTAAGAGCTGTTGTCATTCCTTAAGCATGAGGCACAAGTCACCCAATGATTTTATAACTTTAGGGACTATGCAGACATGGCATTCAAGATCTCTGTTTGTTACATACCAATGTGTGTCCTATGCTAATATGCAAACAGCTGCCAGAAAGATACTCCCTCTCCTCAATCTCTCAATCTTACTGAAATCATTGACAATAAAGTCTCCTTTTGGGGACAACGGGCTTTTGATGTCTACTAGCCAGGTTCACTTACATATATGCAGGAAAAACACTGTACACATAAAAATAAATGAAGAAATAAGTAAAAATGTTTTAAAACCTGGGAAGTAAACAACTCACAGGTTTCAGGAAGTCCCTGAAACAAGGCCATCACCCACTTCAAAGTTATATCAACAGTGAGGAGAGGAGACTCTTCAATCCATGGAACTGCCTGAAATCTCCGCAGAGAGCTCTGTGGGTTCTAGCTTTCATGAGTCATCACCCCTCCGAGGATGGACTTTTGGTGATAGAGCCCGATAAAATATGTGAATTGCAGAAGAGCCACGAGCCTCATTAAGGAAAGCCATAAATCCTCTAAAGTGTCTAACTGGCCCTAAATCAGCAGCCTGGCCTTGCTCAAGCCTTACCAACTGGTCACTCCCAGGACTGAGAGAGAGACTGTTTGTGGAGCCCACCTGTCTCCTTTAGTGCTATAGATAACTCACCCACCTGTCTGAGAAAAGAGACCCTCAAGGACACCAAATCTGGGCACTAATTCAACTCCCCACAAAGTGCAGCTGTGTCTCACAACTTTCTTATAAAACTCCCGATGTCTTTGTCTAGTTGTAGAAGCTTGGTTCCCGCAGACTGCCTCTACCTGTCACTGTATCTTCTTTGAATATAGAAGATCTACTCCTTGCCTGTTGCAGGTCTGGCTCTGGTTTCTGGTCTCCTACTCCTCTATTTCCATTTATTCTCCAAAAATCTAACACAGCTGTCTATGAGTTATTTCTGTTCCTGTAAGTCACCCCCCTCACCCACACTCCTGTAAGTAACCCCAATAAACTCATTGGTTCACCAAGTTGGACTTTGGTGGTGTCCTTACTTTGACCTCTCATCGGTTTCCTATCTAGAATGAGTAATATTTTGTCATGTATTCCCCAGGAATAGTACCACACAATACAAGCACACATATGCACATGCAAATACACACACATGCAAGCACACACAGGAATACACACACACACACACACACGAGTTGGGGAATATGGCCCTCCAAGTACACAGCCATAACTATCTTAATCAGAGCAGCTGTCCCTACCCACAAGAGACCCCCAACAAGATGGGATCTGTTGGTGTCCCCTCAAAGAATGAGGGGTGAGGAGGGTCATCAGAACCTCACCAGCTGCTTTCTCCTGTGCTTCCCTCCCATCTCCATGGAACACTGCCCCAGCCACGTGTGATCTTCTGAGGAACTACAGTATTTAGAGGGTGGGAGTTTACCTGAAGGGGATTCTATCTATGTGTAGCCATGAAGAAGTCATCCTGCATGCTGGGATGGTGGGGCTCTTCAGTGATGAAACTGTCTGTGGGTCACCCAGGCTCCCCTGATCCCTAACCCACACTTTACCCATGTGCCCAATAAGCTCACTGGTTTGTAAGCTAGTCTTGGCTGATGTCTTAGTTAGCTTTTTATTGCTGTGATAAAAAAAAAAACCACTGACTAAAACAGGGAGAAAGGGTTAATTTGGCTTATGGCATAGTTCATCATCAAGGGAAGTCAAGGCAGGAACCTGGAGTACGGACCATGGCTATACACTGCTCACTGGCTTGCTTCTCTATGTTAAGCCTGCTTTTTTATGCAACACAGACTACCTGCCCAGGGATAGTATGCCCACAGTGGTCTGGGCACTCCCACATCACTCAGCAATCAAGAAAATTCCCCACAGACATGGCCACGGGCCAATGGAGACAGTTCCTCAATGGAGGGTCCGTGTAACCAGGTGTGTCAAGGTGACAGCTAAAGGTATCCAGCACAGTGGAACTGTCCCTTCGGTCTGTCATTGATGCCTCTCCAGAATGAAGAGAATGAATGACTTTGTTCACATTACCCCACCCCCAAGAAAAGTTACTGCAACACAGACACACAGACTTAGCTTTAGACCTCGGTCTCAGATACTTGCCAGGCAAAGGATTCTGGGTAGAAATAAATACCACAGCTTGCTCCTCATGATACATACTTTACAACTCTATCTACTTACTACATGTGAAACTGATTTCTGGACACATACACTTATTTTCACATTAAATTTTATCTGCAATGAAAAGCTTTTTCTAATGACTTCCTTATAAAGCAAATGGATGGAAAGGGAAATACCGAGTAGAGAGTACCCAGGCGGCATCAGAGCGTGGGTAAGGTTCACAGTGTATGCTTCAGACCCCATCCCCCGAACTAGAAGAAATCAGGCCCTCTGTATTTCAATCTAACAAACAAGAAAGTGGTGTGGACAAGCCTACAGGCTAGCTGTGCAGCTGGTTTCTGGAAATCTCAGGTTGCTCATATTCTAATTAGACATAAAAGCATCATCCCAGGCTTGTTGACAGTACTTTGAGACTCTAGAAGGCCACATCTAGTTACAATTCCGTTCTCTGCGAACCAAATGTTGACAGGACACAAAAGAATTCAAAATCACATGCAGTCTGTGGGTAAAGGGCAGAGCTAGCTTCTTTTATTAGAAGTGGCTTCCAAACCCACCTTTGTGTGATTAGGACAATCATCAGTTTCTTGTTGGAAGCTGTTAATCACGTTGACCTTAAAAACACAAATGACATTAATTAATTAGTGGGGAGTGTACTTCTCAAAGTCCCATAGCAAATGTTTGAAGTAACATAAATCTAAACTGAGAAATAATCAAAAAGAACTTCTGCATTTAGGACTTTGGTTTTATGGTCCTGGGGATGGAACCCAGGGCCTTGTGCACACTAGGCAAGAGCTCTACCACTGAGCTACATCTGTAGCTCTGAGCTGCATCGCCATCCCCAGCATTCACTGTTGATAGCTGTTCTACTTTGGTTTCTCTATTGTGATAAAACACTAATTAAAACCAACACAGGGAAGAAAGGGTTTATTTGGCTTATACATCCTGATCACAGTTCATCCCTGAGGGAAGCCAGGGCAGAACTCAAGGTCGGAAGTGAAGTACAGACCTTGGAGGAACGCTGCTTACTGGCCTGTTCCCTCTGGCCCGTGCTCAGCCTACTTTCTTAAACAATACAGGATCACGTGCCCAGGAGAGGCACCACCCACAGTAGGCTGGGCCCTCCCACATCAATCAGTAATCAAGAAAATGCCCACAGCCACAGCCACAGGTCAATCTGATAGAGACAATTTCTCAGTTGAGGTTTCCTCTTCCCAAGAGTGTCAAGTTGACGACTGAAGCTGTCCAGCACAGCTGTTTGTTACATCTCAATTCATGGTCACCTCTTCTCTAAATGTAGGAAAACTAACCAAAGGATTCTGATGCATCAATGACAGAGACATTCAACCCCAACATGCCCTACTGCTCCATGATTGACCTACAAAGGAGATAATCCCATCAATTCAGTCAGCACAGAAGGCTTTGTATGTACACATATGACTTAACACCAAATGTCAGCTGCTGGTGGGACTTAACTGGCTTCTATTCTGTTCTCCTCCCCCTTCCCTTTATTTATAACAATCGTTAGAATAATAGAACTTGGCACTTTTCACTGAGAATTACTTGTCTCGTTTGTAATTTATGTTACAACAACCTTCCTCCCTCTCCAAAATGTCCACGTGAAAGAATGTGGAAACAGAAGACAAACCCAGCAGTAAACAGACCTGTTCTAATTTGCTTTGTGTTGCTGTGATAAAACATGGACTATATCAGTTACCTTTCAGTTGCTGTGATAAAACACCATGGCCAAGGCAACTTATAGAAGGAAAAGTTTATTGGGCTTACAGTTCCAGAGAGATAAGAGCCCACCATGATCGAGGCAGTCAGAGGGGAAAGCTGAGCACCTGCATCTTCAAGTACACACAGTAAGCAGAGAGGGAAACTAGACATGGGATAAGGCCTCCCAAAGCCTGCTCCCGAGTGATGAGCTTCCACATCATCGAGGGAAGCCAAGGCAGGAACTCAAGATTGGAAGGGAAGCAGAGACTATGGAGGAACACTGCTTACTGACTCACATTCCCTGACCTGCTCAGCTACCTTTCTTACACAGCCAGGCCCACCTGCCCAGGGATGGTCTACAGTGGGCTTGACCTGCCCGCATCAATTAGCAATGGATAAAATGCCCCACAGACATGGACACAGGCCAGTCCGATGGAAGAAATTCCTCAGCTGAAGTTCCCTCTTCCCAGGTGTATTAAACAACCAAGATTAACCGTTACAAGTGTGTCTGTGAGAGGAGAGGCAGAGGCAGAGAGGAGGTGAAGTGCACATGTACAGAGATCCGCTGAAGCACATGGGACAAAAGCAGACAACTGGTGAACTCTCCTAAAAGGCACTTTCATGGGCCAATGAGAAAGCACTGATCTGGAGGCCTGAGTTCCCTCCCACCCAATCCCAGAACCCATAGAAAGGTTGAGGGATGCAGCCACTCCACAAAGTTGTCCTGGGACCTCCACATGTGCTCGGTGACAAGTGAGCAGTTTATATACCCATCACCCATCCACTTAGTAAATAATAAATAAATAAATAATAAATAGTAAAAGATATTTTGGAATTCTTAATTTTTAAAAATTTCAAACTAAAAAGTTATTTAAAACCTTTATGAGTAGCTCACACCAAGTATATAATTTAGACCCAAGATTGTGATATTTAAAGTAAAATGAAATATTTCCGATAAAAACTTCTCCATTCTGGAGCTCCTTTAAAGTTTTTTGATAACATAATGCTTCAAAGCAGAGGATGATATAATGACTTTCATCACCCAGATCTATCAAATTGTAACTCGATACTACCTTGCCCCAGGGTGCTTCCTGCACACCTGCACAGCTGCAAACCCTTCACAGCCTGCACACCTGCACAGCTGCAAACCCTTCACAGCCTGCACACCTGCACACCTGCACACACACCCTGTCCTCCCTGAACATCCTTCCTCTTTCCTCAGAAGTGACCCTAACCCTGTTAGATTTAGAAAACCAGGGCTCCTCTTTCCCTCTGTCTCTCCCTCTCTCCCTCTCTCTTCTGCTAATCTCAGTGTCTCTCCATTTGCCCCCCCTCTCTCTTTCTCTCTCTCTCTCTCTCTCTCTCTCTCTCTCTCTCCCCTTCCTTCCTTCTTCCTCCCTGCATTATCAAAGTTCTTTGTGCTGGAAACGTAGCCCCCAGCACCACTTTGTTGACCACAAGTAAGACTTCTAAGCAGTGACGAGGTCCCCGGGACTCTGCCCTTATAGATGGATAAATGTCATCACTCCAGGAGTGCCAGTGTTCAACTGCGCTCATCCCCCTCTCGGGCTCTGGTGCCTCCTCCTTAGGATGGCAGTGTAGAAGGCCCCTGCTCTGCAGCAACCCTTGACCTTAAATCCCAGCTCCAGAACCACAAACAACAAATCTGTCACAAATTACCCAGTCTTGAGTCAAGCATGGTGGTTCATGTCTTTAATCCCAGCACTCCACAGGCAGAGGCAGGCAGATCTCTGTGAGACCAAGGCCAACCTGGTCTACATAGTGAGTTCCACCTAGTTTGGGGGACAGGAAGATTGTGTCTCAAAAAGACCCCCCAAAAGAAAAGTAAACAAATCACCCAGTCTCAAGTATTCTGTTACAGAACCACAGAACACATTGAGACACACACGCAGATATACACACATCATATATACATATTAACATATCATACTTGCACCTTATAGGTACATTGCATATGTCTATAAAACAACCTGTAGTTTGTTTATTGTTTTGACTTTTTAAAAAAATTTATTTTTATTTTTTATGTGTGTATTTTGCCTGCGTGTATGTAAGGGGCCCATGTGGGCGCCTAGTGCCTGTGGTGCCTGTGGAGCCCAGAAGGGGACACAGGATCCCCTGGAACTGGAGTTACAGAGGCTGTGAGTCTCCACGTGGGTGCTGGGAACAGAACCCAGGTCCTCTGGAAGAGTAGTCAGTGCTCTTAAACACTGATCCCCTTTGACTTTGACTTTAAATAATAGTTCACAGTAAGTATCACTTTATTTTTTAAAGTTGTTTTCTAGTTTGGGGATTGTGTGCAAATTGACATCTAGTTCACTCATTTTTCACTACCAAATAGTATTTCACTATATCAATAGGTGCCAATGTATTCATCCATTCTCCTAGTGATGGTCATGTCTATTGGTTCTAATTTCACTATTATAAAAATGCCATGGTAAAAAAGAAAATCCCCACTCCTATGGAAAGTTTCTCTAGAACATCAATTTCAAAGTGTGGTTGTTCTAGTTTGTCTCTCCACTGCTGTGACAAAATACTCTGACCATTACCAACTTGGGGAGGAAAGGGTTTATTTATCTTACATCTCCTGGGTCACAGTTCATCAGGGAGCCCAAAGTAGGAACTCAGGGAAGGAACCTGAAGGCAGGAGCTGGAGCACAGGCCATGGAGGAACGCTGCTTACTGGCTTGCTCCCCTGGCCCTGCTCAGCCTGCTTTCTTATACAATACACAGCAACCTTCCCAGGGGTGGCACCACCCACAGTGGCCTGGGCCCTCCCACATCACTCAACAATCATGAAAATACCCCACAGACATGGCCATAGGCCAGCCCAATGGAAGAAATTCCTCAGTTGAGGCTCCCTCTACCCAAGTGTGTCAAGTTGACACTAAATTGTGTCCAGCACAATTTACCCTTTGTCAACTTGACACACAGACACATCACTATTAAACCATAACCTTTCCATTTCTTGTCTCCAAGATATGATGTTAACATTAATATCACAACATAAGACAGTACACCTTAAAAGTCCTACAGTCCTTTAAAAAATCCAAACAC
>NW_008330120.1:413559-438704 GCF_000622305.1 Nannospalax galili
CACATCATTGAACAATAAAAAAAAATGCCCCACGGACATGGCCACAGACCAGTCCTATGGAGGAAATTCCCCAAGTGAGGCCCCTCAACCCAGGTGTGTTGACACTAGAGGTCTTCCAACCCCCAGCAGAGTGCTCCAGGGACTACATTCCTCTCATACAACACACAGGCATTGTTTACCACATGTGTACTACTAATGCCCAGCAGCGGTGGGTGAGGCTCCTGGCGCAGAGCAGAAGGCCGGGTCACCAGGTACTGCAGCGGCCACTGCTGGGAACTACTAGCTTCATCTCAGAATAAAGCGTTTGGTGGATTCACTTTATTGTGATGGTCCCATGAGGACAGATGAGGCACGCAGCCATCACCTGTGTGAAGCGGAAACACTTCGTTTGGGACAGGCTCTCCGAAGTCCTGGGAATCCTCCTGCATCAGACAGCTGAGTGCTGAGGCTTCAGACATAAGCCACCAGCCACCTGGTGCTCAGCTTTCCTGAGACTAGACGGAAGTGTTGGTGGAGTGTCACCACCCACGAGAACAGAACTCTTTTAAGAACCTGGCTGGGATCGGCTGAGCTGCCAGCTGAACGGGCCACCTATGTATGAACACTACTTTGCTTTACAGAACACTGACAGGTTGTGATGGTGCTGGTATGGGGATCTGATGATGAACAAAGGGGCCCCTAACAACAGGCAGTGTCTGTTCGCAGTGATAAACATTTAAGCTTTTAAGCAAACATCAGAATTTTAGAAAATGTGTCTGCCACTGAGACCCTGACAGCTTCCCCATCATTAAGGATTTTTTCAATGGTGTCAGTGGAGACACTGATGGATGTGGCGTTTTGTGTGTGTGTGTGTGTGTGTGTGTGTGTGTGTGTGTGTGTGTACCACAATGTAATGGGTAATATGCAAAATCAATTGTGGATTCATGTCAACACTGGACTATCTGCCTGTACTAGCTTTCCCTATAATGAAATAGCTGAGGCAGACTTCTTATGGAGAAAACTAGGTTTATTCGGTTCACAGTTTCAGAAGTTTGGTTTTATATTGTTTTATTTTACTTCATTTTATTTGAGACAGGGTCTAATGTATCCCAGGCTGGCCTCAAACTTGCCATGTAACTGAGGACAACCTTGAACATCTGATCCTCCTGCCTCCACTCCCCGAGGAACACCTAGTTTAAGAGGTGCTGGGGATTGAACCCAGGGCTATGTACTTGCTAGGAAAGCACTTGGACCCAGACCTGGAGGTTCAAAGTTCAAAGTCCTGGGTGGGTGTCTGAGCTCTGGGGAGGCTGGGCTGTGTGACATCATGGTGTAAGGCAGTGGTGGTGCGGGCACCAGTGGCTACAGCAGCAAACAAGAAGCCCAGTGAGGGAGCTGGGGGGCTGGACTCTGGCCTTTGTGGCATCTTTCTTCCAAGAACATTCAAGGGGTCCAGCATGGGCCGCCTCTCTTCCCAGGACCCTCCACTAGTCCCCAGCGCCTCCTGGGAACCAAGCTCCTGGCAGTCAACACTTTGGGGACAAGCCACAGCTCTGTTCTACTTAGTGAGCCAACACCTCTCTCTCTCTCCTCGGTCTGTCAGTCTCTCTCTCTCTCCAGCTCATGGTCCAACTTCACGCACAGCCAGTGTCACCCTAAAGCCCAGAAGAGACCCTTGCTGCTTACCTGCAGTCTCCAGATTGAAGCTTGGGTAGCGGAGGGCGCAGGGAGGCTCATGAAGTGTAGAAGAAAATTAAAGACCAGGAAGATCACAAACTACAAGAGCTCACCGAGGCCTCTCCTTGTGGCTCTATGAGCAGGAAAAGGCTGGGAGGGGCGGCGCAGAGGAGGCTGTCTGCAAGCCGCACGGGGAGCTCTGGGCATGTGGCTTTGGCAGTCCTACGCTGGGGTGGGACTTTTTGGTGACACCACTCCTGAAGAGTCACTCACTCTCCTATGAGTGACCCTTACCTGTGCCCCTGCAATGACCAGTAAGCTCATTGGTTCGCTGTGCTGGACTTGGACAGAATTGTTTGTTACATGTGTTGTTGTGTGTTGTTCTCTTTGTCGGAGATGAAAGGCTTTTATGTGGTCTCCCATAAGTCACATCAGTAATGAACACGCATTACAGCAGTCTCGTAGTCCTCATTATAGCATTGGGTTAGACACTGCTGCTCTAAGCTTCGCTCTGGTATGGAGGATGTCCACAATTATCCTTTCAAAGTTATCGAGGTATTTCCTCCCTGCATACATGTGGAAGCCTGGAAATTCCTCATAGCCTTCAACTGAACAACTTCCAACTGATTAAACACAAATGTAGAAGAAACCAGCTGTCTTCTGTTCAGTCAGACGTTCAGCAGGTCTGCAGGACAGGCCAGCGTCACTCTCTTATTAGGTAGACTATGAAAAATACAGTTATTTCACATTGACATTTGTTATTTATATTCATGTGCAATATTGTTATCTTTAGTGAACTGAGGAATACATTTAAGGTTTCTCAGTTTTGATTTCTAACCTGTTGTCCATAAATACAACTCATGTTTTCAGACTCTCTAGGATTTGAACTTAAATTGCCAGGGTGAGGATGACTACGTGGTTAGTGGACCCAGATCCTACCAGGTCACCCCCAAGGGTGGTCACCTGGCTCATGTAGGAATCTATCTTGATTCAGGAGTGTCTGATGATACCATGGGCTGTGAGGCGTCACAGGAAACAAAGAAACACTCTTCCTGTGTCTGTCTGTGGTCAGCTGACCTCACAGTGGTGGGTGATGCTCTACGGGTTGTTTCATTCCTGTCAAATGACAGCATTTGATGCCTGACAGATCATCAGACTGTATTCCTATTTACCTAATTTATTGTGTACACACACACATATGTATATCACATATGCATGTAAGTCTGTGTGTGGAGGCCAGAAGTTAACGTCAGGTACCTTCCTCAATTGCATCTCCAATTTTTTAAACCTTTTTTTTGAGACAAGGTCTGCCAATGAGCCTGGAGTTTCCCAGTTGGCAAGACTGTCCAGGCATCGGGCCACAGGCGTCAACCTGCCTCTTCTCTAATACTGGGATTACAAGTGTGTCACATAGAACTCAAGTCATCAAGCTTGTACAGCAAGGACTTTAGCAACTGCCCTATGTCTCCATCACTAAGAAAAAGAAATTTTAAAGTCTGAGCTCCCAAGTCTTAATACGTTCAGACATTGATTTTCGCTCAGTATTGGTAGATTTAAATAAAGGACCTGACCTTTATTTTAAACAATTTTAAAACACAGGAAATTGCAGTTCTTGCAAATGGATGAAGACATTAATTCTGTTTCTGTCACAGGCACACTTAAGGCCACTAACAACCACCTCATGAGGCATCCTCTCCCCTTCCAGCCTCTCAGTCTAAGACAAGGCGTCTTCAAGGGATCACATATCACTAAAGCTCTGTAGACTCAGCCTGCTGAAACAGCACTGATCGGCCCATCAGACCAGGAGGCCAACTGGAGTGTTCTGGGTTGGGAAAGGGAATGCCTGTGCCTTGTCAGAGATGCTAGAAATTTCACACGGCAGCGCGGTTCCTTTCTCTCCCCTTCACGCATGCCATACAAATTAACTTGAGACAGCTGGTCTGCTGCTGGGAGGCTAGAAATTGTCTGTCTGCTGAAATGACTCTGTAAGAGCATTCATTACATCTCCCATCTCCACCAATTTAGGCAGTTTGTCCAAAGTGGATGCCACTCACAACTGTTTGCATAGTGCTGTCTACAGTGGGGCAGATCTTCCCCAGGCTGGCTGCCCCAGCTGCAGTGTACCCCAGGAGGCTGTATCAGAGTGGTCAGCAGGCACTTTACTGCCCCATCCATCCTCCATATCATTTCACAGATGGGTCTGGACTGGGCTAGGTCCCCAGTGCCTCTCAGGCTGACATGGCCAGGTGGCCATGACATCTTTTGAGGGAAAATAATAACAATAATAATAAAACACCCCAAGCTCTCGGAATAAATTAAGGCTTTATGTGTCCACTAAGGTATAAAAAAAGAACTAAGATGCCTATATAGGAAATACTCACTTTGAAAATGCCCCCACCCCCTTTCTTCCTTTTGAGACAAGTTCTTACGTAGACCAGACTAGCCTCAGTCTCACTAAATCACTACATACCCAAGGATGACCCTAAACTCCTAATCCTCCTGCTTCTGCCTACAACGCTGGAATCACAACTGTTACCATCACATCCCACTCATGTGTTACCAGGGACTGACCCTTGGGTTTCTGCGTGCTAGGTAAGCACTCTACAACCGAGCTACATTCCCAGTCCAAATATCTCAAGATTTGAATGCAAACTTTCATTCAAGGATTGGGGTTCTAGAAGTCAGTATTTGAAATTCCCATGATATGTTTCCATACAGGTTCTTTGAATTTCCACCCCACCTAACCACTGGGCTCTGGATGGGCAGCCAAAGGGCACCCTGAGGACAGAGTATTCTGGTCTATACTGCCAGTGTGGCCACACAGGCCTCATCAAATACTTGCAACATGGATGGTGCACCTGTGGAACTGAACCATGAGTGAAATCGTTTTTGTTTTGTTTTGTTTTAATATTTTTGAGACAGGGTCTCCCCTGTAGCCCCAGCTAGCCTGGAACTCACTATGTAGACCAGGCTGGCCTCAAACTCACAAACATCTCCCTGCCTCTGCCTCCCAAGTGCTGGGATTAAAGGCGTGCATCACCAGGCCCTGCACAAAATCAAATTTTAATTAAGCTTAAATCACCACATGTGACCATGGTCACCACTGTCTCATCTCTACACAATAAGGATAGAGCTATGCAATCCTGTACATGGGTTTATGGGCCCCACCCAAGTTCAAATCCTGCCCCTTCTTTGACTACCTCTGTGTTGGCAGTCAGATGATTTAACTTCTCCGAGTCTGAAGCTCCTCTGTGCCCACAGGTGCACATAACTGTATGTAGCTGTGTGTATTCAATCCTCACAAGAGTGCCGATCACCAGGGTACGCCTAATATCTGCTTGTGACACACACAATGCGCTTAAGACAATTTCAAAATGCCAGAAGAAAGACTTTGGAATGCTTTCAGCATAAAGAAATGATGCATATTTGAAGAGATGGATGTTTCCCAACTTGATTACGCAATGCACACAGCTGTAGAAGTCGCACAGGAGCATGGTACTTCATGATTACGCAGTGCACACAGATATAGAAGTCGCACAGGAGCATTGTACTTCATGATAGACTTTTCATGATTTTATGTGTCTTTTGGTTTGTTTTTGAGACAGGTCTTCCTGTAGCCCCAGCTGGCCTGGTACTGGACCAGGCTGGTCTTGATCTCACAGAGATTCACCTGTCTCTGCCTCCAAAGTGCTGGGATTAAAGGCATGTGCCACTATGGCTGGCAATGTATCAGTTCTTTAATATTTAAGTTTCTTTATTTGATATTTAAGATGGCTCAATGGGTAAAGGATTTGCCGCCGAGCCTGTGACCTGAGTTCAATTCCTGGGATCCTCATAGTGGAAGGAGAGAACTGACTCCCATAATTTGTCTTCTGACCTCTACATGCTTGCCTGCACATATGCACACACACACATTCACACACATGTAAAAATACTTAGGACAGCAAGTGCCCTAGGTGTACCTGAGGACCATTTAAGGTGTTTCCTACCCAAGTCTCTATATGACATCTGTTTCCTTTTGCATGTTCCCGTCAACTGAAATTCAACTTACCCCAGTCTGGTTCTTTAGCACATTTTCTCACGAGCTGCCCCTTGTCTAGGACTCCCTAACTTGAAAGATCCCCTTGATATCTCCGTCCTGCTCAGTCCCACAGCCTGGTCCCACTTTCATTCCCAGGCTCCCTTGAGTCTGCCAGCCCTCTGTGCCTGCCTCCAGCACTGCAAGCCCCTGTCTTTCTGTGAGAGACAGTGGAACATCCTTTGGAGTGGCTGTTCCTATCCCTTCCTGTCCTGTCCTCCCCCGTCCTCCCCCCTGTCCCCTCCCACCCTCCATCCTTCTATCCCTTCCCCTCCTTCTGTTGGGAATCAAATTATATCCCTAAACACAACTGTGGAAGTCTTCATCTCAAGTGCCTGTGAACAAGATCTTGTTTGAAATAGGGTATCTGCAGCTGTCTTTAAGTTAAAAGGAGGGCATCCTGGATCAGGGTGGTGCCTTTACAGGAAGAGGAAGCAAACACCCAGACACCCAGGAAGAAAGCTGTGCAATGCTGTGGACAAAGGCTGGAGTAATGGCAGCTGCCAGCAATAGTCAGAAGCCAGGAAGGGCACTGAAAGGTTCTACCTTGTCTCAGAGGGTGTGTAATCCTGCCAGCACCATGATGATTGACACCAGGCCTCTAGGATGGTGAGAACAGACTTTCTTCCTAGTTCAAGTCACTCAGCTTGTGGTATGAGCTTCCCAATACATTCTCTGCACCTGAAAATTCAAACTCGTTTGAAAATTCATATCTCATTTGGCAGCAGAAAGTCCCCCTGGGAAGCTGTTAGGACAGTCTGCACACCTTGTCCCCAGACAGCCTGTGAACCTTCAGCCTGACATCCCACCCCAGTCTCCGCAGCCCCATCCAAGTTTCCTGTTCCTGAGTGAGGTCCCAGTGATGTAAACTCAGAGCATAACTGCTAGCAATTTGTATTAATTTTTATGTGTATGCGTACATATATGCATCTCTGTGTGTATATGTGCATATGTATTATGTGTATGTGTTTGCATATGTGTTTGTGTGGTGTGTGTCTGTGTATGTGTGTGCTATATGTGAATGTGTCTGCATGTGTAAGTGTGTGTGATGCATGTGTCTGTGTATATATGTGTGTGTGGTATGTGATATGTGTGCATGTGCATGATGTGTGTGGTATGTGTATGTGTGGTGTCTGTATGTGTGTATGTGTTCATGTCAGTGAACATGCATATGCATGTGGCGGTCAGAAGTCAACATCATTTTTTGAGACATGCTCTCTCATGCACCGAAGCTCAACCATTAGGCTAGGCTCACTGTCCATTGAGTGCCAAGAATCTGCCCATCTCTCCCTTCCCAGGGCTGGGATTACAGACATGCACCACCACACCTGGCTTTTTATGTGGGAGCCTCGCTGAGGATCTGAACACAGGACCTCATGCTTGAATGACAGGCACTCACTTCACTGATTGAGTCATCTCTCCATCTCTCCGATGTTCAAAGATAACCTTATTCAGAATTTTCCAGTTTAAAAACAGTATCAGCTAGAACACACAAGGCTTTCCTCACAGTCTAGTTTCATTCTCTGGAAACCTCCCTCATCTCTTGCCTTTGATTTTTTGATTTTTGATTTTTTAAAATATTTTATTTATTGTTTTTATTTTATGTGTATGCGTGTATTGCCTGCATGTAGATAACTGCACCTGTGTCGTGCAATGCCCGCAGAGGACAGAAGAGGCTGTTGGATCTACCGGAACTGGAGTTACAGACAGTTGTTAGCTGCCATGTGGGTGGTGGGATTCGAACCTGAGTCCTCTGCAAGAACAGTGTTCTTAACTGCTGAGCCATCTCTCCAGCCCTTGATTTTTTTATTTTTATTTTGTTGGGTTTTTTTAATGTGTATGATTGTATTGCCTGTATGTATGTAAGTGCACCCATGTCGCGCAATGCCTATTGAGGCCAGAAGAGGGCATCAGATCCCCTGGAACTGGAGTTACAGATGGCTGTTAGCTGCCATATGGGTGCTGGGAATTGAACCCAGATCCTCTGCAAGGGCAGCCAGTGCTCTTTACCTCCAAGCTCCAGCCCCATCTATGGCTTTTGAATCCTGTCCAGCCCAACCTGGATTCTTGCGTTCCTCGGACTAAAAATGACCAACCAGGCTTGTCACTGGTGCCACCAAATGTGGAACAAAGTCTTAACCCTACAGGAGAGACCTCTGGCTTGGCCCTTTGGCTTCATGTAGAATGACAAAGTGAGGGTGTGGGCTTCAGAGGAAAGCCAGCAGGTGTGGCACTCTCTAACAGAACAACACTGGCTATCAAGGTAGAGGTGGGAGCTATGCATGCCCAAGATGGCCATAAACCAATTCCAAAGACAGCTGTAAACCAATTTAGAGGGATGGTGAAGGAGTGGAAAGGAATGGGTCACGTACAGCCAATTTAGAGAATGACTGAACACCCACCAAGCAGGGACAGGTCCGGCACTGGAGTTGCTAAAACCGCCTGGTTTCTCTGAATCACGTTCTCCCAGTCACTATGAGTCCCTAGAGTCCATGAAAAGCTCCTTCTGCCAAACACCGAGGCACAATCCACAGTTGGTCCCACTTCCCACCCTTCCTGACCCTCCCTCAGAGGCGAATTGACTGCTCAGACACCATGCCGACAGAACAGGGCAGAAAATACTGCCTTTCCTTAAGTCAGGGTAGGAACAGGTGTGAGGGACTGTTGGCAATAGGATTTGATTTGCAATATGCGCAAATCCATGCTGACAAGGGCTAATAAAACAGGGTTCTAGGAAATTCTGGAGATAAAATTAATGCACTATCTGATTAAAAACACAACTCTTGACACGGAAAAATATGACCAAGATAATCCTCTAAACTCCAAGTAACTGGTACCAGGCAAGGCATCCACTTTCAGAAATGGGGTTCCACTAGAGGGTGTGTGCCCCAAGACAGGACTCTGTCCTCTTGTGTTTACCTCTGTATACAGTGTTCATCCAAGCGTCTGACCCAGCAGGTGTCCATTAGTGATTGTATGAATGGAGCCACCGTCTCAATGATTAGGAAAATGAAAGGACTGAGAGGCCATTGGCTGAGCCATGCCCCAGCCAAGCCATCACACACTTCCACACACTGACTCACATCCACCAGGTCAGTGAAGCACAACTTTTAGCTTTATTGGAAGGTGAGGGAACTGCAGTAACAAGTTTGTTTTTTAAATCTCGACAGTCTGGATGTATTGCTAGACCAACTCAACTTAAGCTCTGGGATTCTGTTTTTGAAATTTCATGGATGAGTAGGACTTCAGCCAAAGTGAGGACCAAAGTCCGTCAAGTTAGTTCAGATCCACAGTCAGAATGGACTGGGTTAGTTATCTAACCAACACAATTCATACCCCTGCTGCTCTCCTCTGTGTGTGTGTGTGTGTGTGTGTGTGTGTGTGTGTGTGTGTGTAGATCCAGATGGTTCAGTTAGAAAGTAAGGAAGAGCCCTGGGGAAGGGGAACAGAATGCGTGTGGCTCAAAGCCAGGAGAAGTCCTGTGAGTGAGATCTGAGAACAGGGATGTACAGGAGGGAGTGGGACAGTACAGTGCGGGAAGGGGATGAACAAGGACAAAGTAGGTACCAGTTCCTAAAGGAACTTCACACATTAACCAAAGACAAAAAGGAAGGCACAATTCCCTCTCTGCCTACAGGAAACAAATCAAGCACGCCACACCAGACAAGACACACAAGCTTGACTGTTGACTGCCCACTGGAGGCCCCTGTTTTCTCATCCTGACCCCACCGTTTGCTCTCCCACTTGGGTAGGCAGTGGCCATTGGTGGTAGAAGTGGGTTGACTAGCGCCCCCTTCATTTGCTCCAATTGTCTTTTAAGATATTTTATTACATTATTATTTTGTTTTATGTGTATGGGTGTATTGCATGCATGTATGTTAAGTGCATCCATGTTGTGCAATGCCCACGGAGGTCAGGGTGTCAGATACCCTGGAACTGGAGTTATGGATGGTTGTTAGCTGCCAGGTGGGTTCTGGGATCAAACCAAAGTCCTCTGGAAGAACAGCAAGCATTCTTAATTTTTGAGCCATCTCTCTGGCCCACTCCAACTGTCTTTAATATAAACCATTGAGATTTCCTCAGGCTTATCTAAAGTGAGGATGGAAGTGTTAGAAACCTGTGCACACAAACATAATCTAATTTAAAACTGTGTGCTTTATCAACTGGCGTCAAGTCCCTTGTTGGTCCCCGTTCTCCCCCCATAAGATGTGGCTCACAACCACACTTTCATCCAAACTCGGAGCTCCACATGCCTAGGCCACTCTGAAGATGGCTACCCCGCTTTGGGTGCTTGCCTGCATCTCTCCAGGCTCAGGTGGACCTTACCTGGCTATTCTGTCATGTTCCTTTAGCCTAGAAGGGCAAAGCTCACTCGTACAGTACTCAGTCCCCAGTACCCATCCCAGCTCACCTGCAGGAGCAGCAGCAGCAACTTCATGGTGCAGCCCCTGGTGTCCTGGGTGGGCTCTGGTCAGTTCTCACAGCCTGGTAACCTCACCAGGAACCAGGCGCCTCCTTCCCAGCCAAGGGCATCTCTTCTAATTGCTCTCTCAGGGGTAGTTAGGCCCAGACACTTCACCCCAGCTGTCTCCTCTGTTCTCTACCCCACTTGCCTTTATCAGAGTAGGCGGGCTGACGTATAAGCCTAACCTCCTCCGTGGCCAGTTCCTAGGAAGGGAGTGCTTGGATATCAAACACCAAACCACAGTCACTCCTGTACATAGAAAACTGGCTGGGCCTCCAACCCCAGGGATTATATAGCTCAGCCAGAGGGGAGAAAAGCCAGTGGAATTTTGTTTCTTTGTTTCTTGGTTGGTGTTTAGTTTCTAATAGAATACCCCATAATCTCTTTTTATAGTAAGCCATTTAACGGTTATTTCTTATAGTCATTCAAAACTGGAAAAACAACTTCAAGAAAGAACTTAATATCAGGAGGATGGGTGAGGAAGAACGAAATGAAAGGCTAGGATGTAGGTAGCGCCTCTGTAGAGCTCACACTGCACAGAACACGCCATGGGTTCCTTGTATGCCGAGGCCGGGCAAAAACTTACCTTCTGGGGCTGGAGAGATGGTGCTGGGGTTAAGAGCACTGACTGCTCTTGCAGAGGACCAGGGTTTGATTCCCAGCACCCACATGGTGGCTACGAACCATCCTTAACTCCAGTTCCTGGGGAATCCGATGCCCTTTTCTGACCTCTGTGGCATTGCACGACACGGGTGCACTCACATACATGTAGGCAATACACTAATACACATAAAAATAATAAATAAAATATTAAAAAAAACTTTCTAAGACTGCAATCTGCTTCTACAAAATCTTTATTCCAAGCATGTCTGGGCTCTGGGGTCTAAACTATTTCTAGTCAAACCTCTTCTGAACTTAGATGGAATTAGAACATGAGGGAGCATAGAAAGGAGCCTCCTTCTGGACAGGATCAAGGGCAGCCTGGGGTGCTGGTCTTTGATTGTCAGAAAGACTCATGCTGGGGTTCTATTACATGAGTGTTCAAAGTTGTGATGAATGGGCTGGAGAGATGGCTCAGTGGTTAAGAGCACTGGCTGTTCTTGCAGAGGACCCAGGTTCAAACCCCAGTACCCATATGGCAGATAACAACTGTCCCGTAACTCCATTCCAGGGGATCCGATACCTTCTTCTGACCTCTCACAGCCTTGCACAACATGGGTGCACTTACATAGATGCAAACATAACACTCATACAAATAAAATAAAAATAAAGTTTTAAAACAAAACAAAACAAAGTTGTGATGAGCAAAGTTTGAACTAAAATCTGAATCTGAATTCTGAGAATCTTAATATCTGATATTGTTGGGGCTGGAGAGATGGCTCAGTGGTTAAGACCACTAGCTACTCTTGCAGAGGACCTGGGTTTGATTCCCAGCACCCATATGGAGGCTAACAACCGTCCTAACTCCAGTTCTAGGGAAACCAACACCCGCTTCTGATCTCTGTGGGGAATACATGACACGGTGCACTTACATGCATGCAGGCAGTATACTCATGCACATAAAATAAAAAACAAATAAATAAAAAAAATCTGACATTGTTACCACATTATCTTGCTTTTAAATAGTAACCAGTTTAAGGTTTTTTTCTTTATTTTATGCGTACTGTCTGCATATGTGTAAGGGCACCCATGTGTGCAATACCTGTGGAGGTCAAAGAGGGTGTTGAATCCCCTGGAACTGAAGTTACAGATGTTGTGAGCCGTTATGTGGGTGCTGGGAACCGAACCTGGGTCCTCCACAAGAGTAGTCAGTGCTCTTAACCTCTGAGCCATATCTCCAGCCCTAGTGACCAAGTTTTTCTGCAGGCAAAACAGGTAAACTTCCTCGGATTACTGTGCTTTCAGAGTTCCGTGAGCTACCACTGAACATTTTTGCTGAACTGGTTGTCGTTTTAATTCCTCTCCTCAGCTTGTTATTGAAGTGTCACAGGTAAGGCTCCAAGGCCTCTAGGTGCTCCCTGTATAGAGAGGACGTGGGTAATAATGACTGACTCATTCTGTGCTTGTTTTCAGAGTGGATCGTTCAGCTGCCACAGCCCATGAAACCTTGCTGCTGAGCCCCAAATCTGGAGTTTGTGAGTCACGTGGGCTAAGCTTGGGAAAGCACAGGGCAGAGGCCTTGTGTGAAAAGGAAGCCCAGACTACAAGGCAGAGCAAGAAAAGTGGACTTGTTAGGACAGTAATGACTTGGAGCCACACGGTGGCAGCTCAGAGCTCCCCACAAGCTGGAAAAGAATGGGCTCCCTGTGAAAACGCAAAGTGTAAAAGCCACCATCACCTAGGCACAGCAGGTGATCCTCGAGTGCCCAAGGGGGCCCAGTCCACCTCAAGGTTTCAACATTTTGTTTTCTGACAACAAACACTGCTTCCATGAAAGAATGGTTTTACTTTGAATATTCCACACAAACCAAGTTCTGTGAATGTCAATAAATTTTATTTTCAGGGTTGTTGGTCAAGGCAGCTTGAATATGGTCGTCTCTGGTCTCTTCAGGGGTAAACGTGTTGTGTGGAAGGTCTCTACTGCCTCAGGAGTTGGTAACAGGGACCTTTAGTTGAGAATATAGTGTTGTGAGGTGCTTCACCAGAAAAGACCACTCAGACAACGTTTTGTCGAGTGAAAGTCGTTGCTGGCCAGGGCTACTACACAAGGGTGTCGGAACCCAAGTGTGCAGCCCCGAGTCATGTCCAGGGTAAGCTTTCATACAGAGAAAACATAACTAGTTGGTGCTGGTATGGACTGTGAAACACCAGGCCAGGTTTAAGTGGAAAGTTTACGTCTCCAAGCTTACAGGTGCAAACCCCCGTAACAATTTCTATTCTAAAGTAACAATTACTATTTTGCAGAAGCAAACCAAGCGCAATGTACAGAAGTCATAAATCTGCAGTTAGCAGGTGCTCTCCAGGACACTCTGACCTGTCCTGGGTTGTCCCCAAGACAACCCGGGCCCAGTGACATGTGGACCAACTGCCTGATAATTTCAGAGACTAGAGTCAGCCTAAACTTTAACATGGTAGCTATGGTCAAGAAGGTGCCCTATTACATTAGAAGCATTAAATCCATCATATCCTGAGAGCCAGACAGCTCAGGACTTCCACTTAGCAGAACTGATCCTACCAGCGCCCATCCCCGCCTCGACTGCTGATGTCAGGTGTGCAGTGGAGGCAAAAGCGTTGCTTCTGTTACGTAAGTCACAGAAAGCATTCACCCCTGGGCCCTAGACAGCAGGCCTGAACATGGTTTCTCCCTTGGAAAGCCAGATACGAGCACTGTTAAGGAATGAGGACACATCTCTGCCTTCTTGGTTTGGATTTCTGCTGAGGTGATCAACCAGCTTGTTGGACTCCGGGGCCAGCAGGGGAACTGTACTGGAGAGCAAAACTTGGGGAAGGACAGGCATGTTCCTAGACTGTTGCCATTTGGTCTTGTTCTGGTGGATCAAGTAAACGGAGCTGGCATACCCGGGTGTCAGCTTCCCTCCTGTCTCCAGTGGGGGTCCTGCTGGCGAGGGAGGAGGAAGATATGATCCTGGACAGAGGGGAGCCTGGTGGGGCACATGGGTGCTTTCGGCACCGAGGTGAGGCCGCACAAGGCTAGAAGAGCCTGCTGCAGAGGGTCCTGGCATTTCTGGCTCTCCTGTCTCAGACTCTGAGGGGACAGAGCCTAGGAGAGTCAGGAAGCAGAGATGTCCTGGGGAGAAAACAGAGCCTGCATCTGCCCCCTTGTGCTGGTGTGCAAGGTGAAACACTGGGCCAAGTGTCTAGACAGATGTAGACTGGACAGGCGTGTCTAGACAGGAGTCTAGTCTACTCAGAGGGAGAAGAGAGGTTTGGCTTCAATCAAGCCTGACATTGACCCTTTAAACTGGACTTGTCACGGCTAACTGTAGTGACCAGAGGAAAGTGGACAGGGAGGTCGAATCACAGATTAGGGTGATGAAAATAGTTCCTGTTCAGACTCCACTGAGTCAAAGCCTCTGGGAGTGCTCACTCGTAACTATGCGATTATTCTGAGTTCAAGGTTCGGCTTCTTATAATCACAAAAATGTTTGACTCAGAATAGTGCCAGGAAGAGATCTGTGTGTGCAAGGAGGTATGTGTTCATGTGAGTGCACCTGTGTGCAGGCATGCTTACAGGTATGGAGGTCAGAAGTCAACCTTGGGTGACTTATCTCAGGAACAGTGTACCTTATTTTAGGGGACAGGGCTGCTCATTGGCCTGGTTCCTGCTAATTAGCCTGGTCTGGCTGAGCAGCAAGTGTCAGGGATCCTCCTGTCTCTATCTCCCCAGCGCTAGGATTACAAGTACGTATCACCATGACCAGCTGACATCTTTAAAAAATTACATTTACTTCTCGTGTATTTGTGTTCGTGCATATAGATACACACGGCACGGTGTACATAGGGGGTCAGAGGGGTAACTTGTGGGAGTCAGTTCTTTCCTTCCACCATGTGGGTCCTGGGGATCAAACTCAGGTCCTTATGCTTAGCTGGCAAGTACTTTATTGGCTGACTCCCCAGTCCAAGAATAGATCTTCTAAATAAAGCACCCAGGGGAATTCTGCATCCAGTCACAGTAAAGTGATTCTGTAAGTCTGAGCCTGCTGTGAACAACAGTCACCAACGGAAGCTAACTCAGCTTCCAAGGGCAGAGTGTTAGAAATAAAATCTGAGGTCCAAGGACCCCATCAACACACATAAAGAACACTCGGACAAAGTGAAAGCAACTCCACAAGGCAGATTTTACTTTTGCAAAAAGGTGACTTGCTTGCGTGACGAGTCAGAATCAGTAAGCACTCGCTGGACCCAGAAGCTTGGGGGATTTTCTCCCTAATGTGAGAGCGCTGTCTTTTCCCATTGGCTGGGGTCCAACCTCACAGTCCTTCCCTGTTGTGTGGAAGGAGAAGAACTCTACTGTCCTGGGCCATCAGGCTCAGGAATGCATCAGGGCCTTTCCTTAAACAATTCTTACAGGGTGTGGTTGGATTAAAAGATTAGAATTCCTAGTCATAAACCAAGTTCCAAGTTTTACAGACTTTGAAAGAAAAGACTAATATATTTCTTACAGAGGTATTGCAGGTTGACCCAGTGCAGCCCAAACCTGTCAGGAGGTTGCAGCCAGGTAGGACAGGAGGGCACATGGGTCGAAGTGGATGAGGCTGCTGACTGTGGGGCGTGAACAGCACGTGGTTGTGGCTGCATACCTTTCAACTTTCCTGTAAGTTTGAAAATGTTTATGATACAGTCACCCGTCACTCAAGGATGGGCTATTTCCTAAGAAATGAGCTCGCCTACACTTAGCTAGCTGGTTAGCCAGTGGGTCTCAAGGATCCACCTGTCTCTGCCTTCCCAGAGCATGGTGAGCTCCGTCATGCCTGGCTTTTTATATGGGTGCCAGGAATCAAACTCTGAGCCTTCCTCCTAACCATCTTTTTCACAGTTTGCCATTACTTAGTTTTGTTTTTGTTGTTTTTGAGATAGCTTCTCCCTGTAGCCCCAGCTGACTTGGAACTCCCTATACAGACCAGGCTTGCCTCCTTCTGAAAGAGATGGACCTGCCTCTGTCACCCCAGTGCTGGGATTAAAGGTGTGTACCACCACACCTGGCTCCTTTATCTTTCTATACCGTTCATAGTGTCTGTGTAACTACCAAACTTTATTCAGTCTTGTCTGCCTAAGCTTTCTGGTTTCTTGGGGCTTGGGGGAGGCAGGAGTTAGGAAAGAGCTTTGAGAACTGTCTAGTTAATTTCCCCATATCAAGTTCTGAGTGAAAATGTATTTCTTCTTACAATCAGACCATCTTTGATTAGACTTGCTAGACCATTTTATTCCTACTTAAAGTCTATAGATGAAAGCAGTTCATTCCAGAATTTAGAAAACTGAAATCAGGCTTGAAAATAAAGCAAAGTGGGCACCTCCTTCCCTCTGGTTTTATTAAGGCAGGCATCACCAGAGTCCCAGTGGAAGGGGGAGGCTGGTGGCAGGAGGCCAAGTGCCTCTACACAGGGCCAGAAGGATGAACTGGATGAAAGGAGCTGAGTGCCCGGTAGCTCCAGTCTGAGAATCTCAGTTTGAAGATGAGGCCATCAGAGGCAATAAATCCCAAGATTAGTGATCAGTCCTGCAATTAAGGAACCAGCCTGTGGCCTCGAGGCCCGAGAGATCCATGTAGACTAGCCAGTAGGGTTGGGGGGCTGGATCTGTGAAGGGTCCAAAGTTTAGAATCACCCTGGTGATGGCTTCTAGGCCTGTCAGTCAGGGTATTATCTCGATTATGTTAACTGAAGAGGAAGACCCGCCCATTGTGGGAGGCACCATCCCCAGGCTGGGACTGGGGCCAATGGTGGAAACCGGACCAGAGTAGCACCCTGCGGCCCTTATTTCTGTGGATGGAATGTGACCAGCTACTTCAAGCTCCTGTTACCCTATCCTCCCACCATAAAGGACTGTGCTTTGAACTGTGAGCTAAAACAAACCCTTTCTCCCTTAAATTGCTTTTGACAGATTATTTTATCACAGCAACAGAAAAGGAAGGAAGATGTTGTCCTTTTAGTAAATTAGCTCCATAAAGGAAGCAGGCAACTCCAATGCCCAGAGCCTTAAGCACTGGAAACAAGTTTCTCTTCAGTGCCTCAAGGATTTTGCCACAGGGGCCTGGGGAGGGTTCACAGTGTGAGGCATGAAATTACTAGGGGAGTTGAACTGAAGCACAGTTAAACATGCATTACTGGTTTTCTCTTGCAGAGGCAGAAAGGTATGCCGCCCTTTGTCACCCAGCATATGGGTCAGGGCAGACACACCTAATGGACAAGTTAGCCAGAGAGATGCAAGACTTCACTAGCCAAGGGTTTCCAGTCAGGAGCCTGAAGAGCAGGACCCAGGACCCAGGGATCCTATTTCACACAGGAGGAAACATGGACAGCTATGCAGAAATGGGGGGGTCCAAAGAACAGGTGCTACTGTGACAGGCCAACGAGACAGGAGACGCTCTTCACAGGCAGTTCTTACACAGAATGGTAGGGGAAGGTGAGACATACTTCGGGGTTTTAGGGAAGAGAGGATTCTCATTTCTTTGGCTTGGGGACAAGGAAGTCTGGTCTCTAGAGCCCACTGCTGAGGACCAAGAGGATCAGAGGAGGAAAGGCAGAGGATCAGAAAGATCCTGCATTGGAGCCCTTCCTTTAGTTTACTGTTCAGGGCACCATGGTGCCCCACTTTGGAGGGTTACTTCTGAGCCCCGACAGGTCAAAATATCATTCAAGGTAGGGTAAAGGCATTCAGAGCAATGTATTATTTTAAAATTTTATTATTTTTATGTGTATGAGTGCACTGTCTGCATGTAAGTGTACCATGTCATGCAAAGCCAACGGAGGTCAGAAGAGGGCGCTGGATCCCCTGGAACTGGAGTTACGGATGGTTGTTAGCTGCCATGTGGATTCTGGGAATTGAAGTCTGGTCCTCTGCAAGAGCAGCTAGTGCTCTTAACTGCTGAGCCCTCTCTCCAACCCTGGCAATATTATTTTAACCATTCATATAGATTTGAGTGCTACAGTTGATTAAATATTAAATTGATAGGCACACGCATGTTTAAATGGCAGTTTCTGAAAGTGGGGTCCCTATGAAGGTTTTCTGAATCAACGGCTTCCATTTTATTGAACATTATTTTCTGCTAGGTTGGGCTTTATGATGAGGGAGCTCTCCGAGAATAGAAATGATCCTCCCAGAAGTTAACCACATATAACAAACTGTTTAATCCTCTGAGAGTACAGGTAAGTGAGGCGCCTGCTTTGTGTTTGAGTCCTTTTCTTTCCTGTTTCTTTTTTTTCAGTACAAACCTCTTTAACTCCATTTGGAAGCTCTCACAAGTATAGTCTCAAAAGGTTTGGTCGCCATCTAGTGGATAATCAGACGGCAACAGTCAAAATAACTGCCAGCCCCTGCACAGGATAAATCTCTATTTTAAAACCTTCAACTTGGTTAACTTCATTATCAGAAACTTATTTCTAACCCCCACCAGCCCCACCACGGCTGTCACAGTGTGGCAGGCTCCATGACACATACTTCATTGTCAGAAGGGGCTCAAAGACCTCTGGGAAGGTTTCCAGTTGTCCCTGCCCTCTAACCAGGATTTCCTTGGAAAGCCTGACTCACTTCTGGATGTGCATGCTGAGGTGAGCCTGGTGCCACACATCGCCTTACGTTTTTACTTTCTGTGTCTGCAGCTTACTCCACACCTGCCACTCCTCAGCGCCTTCTGGGCAAGGGCTCAAGCAGTTCATAGAGACGTGATGCACGGAGCGTGCGTGTCAGCCATGCTTGTCAACAGCATCAGAATGAAGTTTGGAGAAGCAGAAAAACCATCCTGAGAAACTATTTGCAATAACCGGAGTGGTAAATAGAGATTCAGAAAGACAACTGCATTAAAACACACACACACACACACACACACACAGAGAGAGAGAGAGAGAGAGAGAGAGAGAGAGAGAGAGAGAGAGAGAGAGAGAGAGAGAGACCAGAGAAGAGAGAGAGAGAGAGAGAGAGAGAGAGAGAGAGAGAGATCAGAAATATCCAGATATTTTCTACTCTTTAATTAACCTCAAGGAAGGGAACCAAGTTCACAAAACTTACATGAATTCTGTTTTGTTACATACAAAACCAAACATTATGGCAGCAAATGAACTTGCTGAATATCTTCACAGTACCTTGCACATGTACAAAAATAAATAAGCACTGCCTCTGTAACCTTGAATACAGTACCAGCACTTTGCATTTCTACCTAACCGTTCAAGTACATAAGTGTCGGAACAAAGCAGCAGCTGATGTTTGTATCACATCAGAGACTCCCATCTTTCTGCAAGGCGACCCAACAGGCCAAAGGGCCAGAACGAACCATCTTCCTTTTACTTCCTTTTCAGAGTTACCCATTGTTTCCCCCACAGTCTGTGACAGGTCACTAATTCTATCACTTTCAAGTCAGTTACAAACCCTCAGAACCTTTGGTCATTTAAAGATCTGGGAAACAGCCTAAACCCAAGCCATCAACAAATACCGATACAGCTTTGTGATTTTTCTCCACTCACCGATCCACTCCCCAAATATTTTTTCCTTATGTTCTTGGGTTTGATTGGTTTAAATGCAAGGACTGTGTAAACACCTCAAATGAGCGGCACTTCTCAGAAGTACAGTGATTTTTCACTAGACCTGCAGGACTCTCAGGTTTGGGCTTAAATTGATTGAGTTCAGGATTCAGCCTCAAATATCATCTACTAGCATATGACACTCAGCGCATGGAGCTGTGTGGCATGTTATCAGAGGCCGTTAAACAAACGCTGTGCTTAGTTAACTGTAATAAATGTAACTTTAGCAGCTCTGTTCATTAGGAGCCCTGATTCTACCCAACAACACTGGTTAACATGGACAACCAACCCAGGGCAAAGAGGTAAACAAAGTCACTCTTTCAGCCTTCTAGGGCTGTCTAAACATAGAATATTAAATCTATTCCCAAGATCTGGAACCAACTCCAATTAAGTGAGCTAGGAACAAATGCATGAGACATTGTCTCCAAATGTCTCAGTTATGACAGTTTTCAGTTCAGACACATTCAGATGCAAGGGGAACTCCTTCACCCGCTCCAGCTGAGGTCTCTGAAACACCCGCAAGGGTGCGTATGGAAAAGAACACCTTGGAGGAGCCCCCTTAGTAGTGCCACAAGGAGGACACATGCACACCTGATATAATAACATGCTTGCATTTACTGGCTAAGGAACTTCACAAAGCGCTGCATAAACAACTCGGGAAAGATCAAGGGAGGGACCAATCATGGCACAACATATCTGTGCTCCTAGGAGCAGGGAAGTGGGCACATGGGGCACCACTCAGGAACCACAGGAAGGGAATGAAGCGCAGTGTTAAGTTACCCCAAAGCAAGGCCCACACCCCAGGGACATGTGGAGACTTTAGAGGACTATGGGGGCAGCGCCTACTATGTGTGCACCTTTCAGTCACATAAAAGGGTATCAGAACTTGGTGTAAGGGTATGATTTCTCCAGGAGGACGATTTGAAAAGAAAATAAAATTTGGGAACAAAATCCTGACAGAAACAGCCTGCAATTTAAAAGACAAAGTTCACATGTTGTTCAGTATGATTAAAACCAGGTTTTACAAAGAGGTCTTGACACTAACCTTTGCAACTGGCTTTCTTCATACACAGCTCATCCTTTTGCTGTTTCTGATGACACCTGGGGTCATGTGGGCACTAAAAGCCATTATATATTTTCAGAAGAGAGCGGGTGCTTTCAGGGTGATGTGCCTATAGACCGTTACATATTTTCAAAGGCAGCTGTTTGTCATTTGCTCCAAAGGCGAAAAAATAGAATCATAGATGCTCAAAACAAATATAATGGTTGTTTCAAGGGATCAAATCAACTAGTCATTAAAATACACTGTCCATGAAACAGCAGTCCGCCAAAGGTTTGCAGATACCAAGGGAAGTCTCACCAAGCAGATAAGACTTGAGTGCAGCTGAGGAAGGTATCTGTGGGGGAAGTAGGAAGCCACAGAGCAGATAAGGATGTTCAGGACAGCATCCAGTCACTCCATGTCTCACACACTCCTCCCTCTCCTCTCTCTCTCTCTCTCTCTCTCTCTCTCTCTCTCTCTCCCCCCCCCCCCCCCCCTCCCCTCCCCCCTCCCCCCCCCCCCCCCCCCCCCCCCCCCCCCCCCCCGCTCTCTGGAAATGTGTCCTCTTCCTTTCCTGTTCCCAAGCATGATTAGAGAATCGTGCTCTTACAAACAGAAATAGACCATTATTTTTGACCAAGGACAACAGGATCTGGGTCCCTCATCAGTAACTTAATAACTTACATTCACATGGCTCTTATGCTGTTCATGGTTACCCAACGGTCTAGGGTGCCACAGTGTTCTGTCTTGCCCCACCAAACAGAACTAATCATGCTTGGGCCCACTGGCTTTCTCACCGGAAAAATCTGCAAATGAATATAACCTGTTCGGAGACTCAGAGATGGCACCGCCACCACCTCTGAATTTAAACTGCCTCTTAAAAAATGCCAGATAAATGCACTGAACTTCTAGATGCCTTTGCCTCTGGCGAGCCAACAGCTCAGTGATAAATGGCACTCAAAATAGAAACTCATGTGCTCCCTAACTTTGGAGGAACTGAGTCTTCTCCTCGGGGAGGGGTGGGAACAGAGCAAGACAGAGTGAACGAGAGGAGAGAGAGAGGAAGGCAGGGAGGAAGAGAGGAAGAGAGGAAGGGAGGAAGGGAGGGAGGGAGAGAGAACAGAAATTTTACTTGGGGGTTTATGCAAAAGCAAGAGAGGCAATGTACCAGGAGGGCCTTCTGTCAAGCCCCAGGCTTCCTTGCATTTAAAGCAGTACACACCGTCTCCTCTGAGACACCAAGAGAAAAGGTCTTGGTTCTCCAGGGGCTGGCTAGCACAGTACTGAATTCTGTATGTAGCACATACTTTCGTTAATGTGGCTCCTGGGGTTATCACCGAATGTATCGAGTTCATTGTCCCTTTGGGCGGCGCTCCAGGATCGCGACACCGGCCGATCTTGCCATTCTTCCTTTCAGAGGTTAATTTTACTTATACATGGTTTGCTTTACTCCACTTCTTTTGATTTCTTCTTGCTGGATGAGGGGGTAAGGCAGTTATTCGAGGTCCCCTTTTTCTTAAGGTCAACATGTGCTTGTGTCCTGGGGGCCCTACAGGAGGCTGCTGAGCCCAGGAGCTCTGGGGACTGCTTGGGAATTCGGATGTTACCACTGGCTTCCATGGCAGGGTCGCTCTCACGGCAGGGCAGCTGCCGACGCTGGAACTTGGTGGTCTTGCCCGACTTCTTCTTCTTCTCTGTCTTCAATTCAGGAGCTGGCTTCTGGGCACAGAGCCTGTAGCCACCAGGTCCGTCCACAGATTTAGGTGATGTCTCAAATGCATAGTAAGATGGGCGAGCTTCTTCCTGGTGAAAACCTTTCCTTCGAGAAAGGATTGACTTTGAAGTCCCTTCTGGGGATGGTAAGGGCTTGGACAGAGCACCAGCCAGGAGCCTGCTCCTCCCTGGGCTTTTGAGAATCCCAGAGGCCCCTGATGCAGTGGGAGGCCTGGCCTTGGCGGTCCTGGCCTTCTCCCACTGCACAGTCTGGGTCTGCAGCCACTCAAGCTGGAGAAGTCTGTCTATGTACTTCCCAAGGAAGCCTGTGGGCCGCGGCAGGGTCTCACTCCTACCCTCCGTGTTCAGAACCAGAGCCATGTCCTGCAGGTCCCAGGAGCTGAAAGGAGGTGGAAGGAAGTCAGGATAACAGGGCTCAGGCTCTGCCTGGCTTGGGTTTGGGTGAAGAGAGAAGGAGACTGGGTCGATTTCTTCTGCTCGGAGGTTGAGGTCTGGAGGCGAGAAGGGGGAAGGAGGAATGGCCACTCTTTCAGAGTCTGAGAGGTCACTTGCACTGTCCTCGTCAGCACCTTCCTTGATAATTTTCATTGACTGGAAGTCCAGGAACAACTTGCTCCCAGAGGCGCCCTGACACCTGGAGCTGAGTGCATTCCGCTCTGGCCCTCTGTCAGCAGAAACACTTTCTATGAATGTACCTGCAGTGGGCCGAGAGACCCCAAGAAGGCTGCTTCTCTGCTGGGAAGGGGTGCTGGGTCCTTGGGCTCTACCCTGCCTTTTTCCTGAAGAACTCTTAGATTGTTGCACTTTATTCCCAGGCAAGCCAGCATTCATACTGCTGTGGAAAAGAAAAATGCAATTCTTAGTACATACAACTCCCCAATAATAAGGCAATCCATCCATGTTGGAGAGACAAGAAGCCCATTTAGTCTTTCAACTATTATCAGGCATGACAAAAACGCAAGGCCTCCAAATGCCTTAAAGGAGCAGTGTCTGCTGACCCTTTCCACCCCTTTCTCTAGTCATGAGCCAGTGGAAGATGCATGCTCCAAACGTGGGTACACAGATACTATTTAGCACTAATATGATTATTTAAAAACATTTTTCAATGTGTTTGTTATCATAGAACTCTTGGTCTGCTCATAAAAGTCAACAGTGTTTTAAGTTATTCAAAAGTACAGCTGGGCTTGTCAGCACACACCCTTAAAGCACTCAGGAGGCAGATGCAGAAGAATTTCTGTGAGTTTGGGGCCAGCCTGGTCTAAATAGTGAGTTACAGGTCAGCTGGGGGTATATAGTGAGATCCTGTCTCAAAGAGAAACAAAACAAAAAAAACCCCAAGAAACTACTTCCTAGAAAATATTAAACAATAAAACCTGGGGACTGGAGAGAAGGCTCAGTAGTTCATAGCATTGGCTGTTCTTGCAGAGGACCTAGGTTCGAGTGCCAGCACCCACATGGCAGCTAACGACCGTCCGTAACAAGTTCCAGGGGACCCAACACCCTCCTCTGACCTCCGTGGGCATTGCGTGACATGGGTGCACTTATACACATACAGGTAATACACTCAAATACATAAAATAAAAATAAAATTTAAGCTGAGCGTGGTGGCACACACCTTTAACGCAATATTAAAAAAATAAAATCTACAGCCTCCTTTTGGAAACCTACTTTAGGGTACATGTACATACAGTGTCAAATGCAGGTTTTGGAGGCTTGGATGTAGCTCAGCAGTTCATCACCTGCCCTACATGTACAAATCCCTAGTACTGAAAAAAATTTGCAAGTTTTTCTTTTTCCTTTTTTTTATGTGTATGTTTCTGCACATGTGTAAGCTCACATGTATGAGTGTCATACACATGGGTGCCAGTGCCTGAAGTGGACATCAGGAATCGTTCTCCATGGCTCTTCTACCTTATTTGAGGCAAGCTCTCTCAGTCAAACCCAGAGCTCATCAACATGACTAGTCTTTTTTTTTTTTTTTTTTTAAATCATGTTGTCTGTGTGTGCGTAGGTGCAGGTGAGTACAGGTGCCAGAGAAGGCCAGAGGCATCAGATCTCCTTGGGGCTGGAGTTACGGGCAGTGGTGAGTCCCTGATGTGGGTCCTGGCAACTGAGTTCATGTCCTCAGCAACAAGATCAGTATGTGTTCCTAACCACTGAGCCATCTCTCCAATCAGATAAGGCTCTTCTTGCTAGTCAGCTTGCTCTAGGGATCCCGTCTCCACCCTTCAAGGCTGGAATTACAGGCTTCTGCCACTCACCTCGCATTTACAGAGGTGTCTGGGGATTCAAACTCTGATCCTCATGCTTGTGCTGTGAAGTGCTTTAACCACTGAGCCATCTCCCAGCCCAGTTTTTCACTGCTTAACCAGTAATTGGTGGAAATTTTGAGCCATTAAAATCTTCATATGTAAAAGCATAGTACCGTAAACCTATATACCATGAACCCAAAGTCAGTATCTTTTCAAATAGGAAACACTCGGGGAAAGTTGTGTTTAATAGAAGGGGCTGACGAGATGACTCAGCAGGTAAAGGTACTTGCCTCCAAGCCTGACAGCCTCAGTTTGATTCCTGGGACCTTCATGGTGGAAGGAGAGAACCCACTCCTCCAAGATGTCAAATGACCTCCTCACGTGTACCAAGGCGCACACACACACACACACACACACACACACACACAAAATGTATTTTAAAAAAGGACATAAATAAAACTGTATGGTGTCATTATAATTCAAAAAGATAAAAAAATTGAATATAAACGAAAATGGATGTTGTCTTGTGAATGGCAGGCAAAAAGAAATCACAAATACTGTGCAAATGTTAAAATAACAATGAATTCTTTCTAGGGTAATCAACCCTGAGGCAGACTCTCTTTCTAAGGTAATCTACCCTGAGGCAGACTCTCTTTCTAGGGTAATCTACCCTGGGGCAGACTCTCTTTCTAGGGTAACCTACCCTGGGGTCAGATAGGGTGAT
>NW_008330120.1:439292-443119 GCF_000622305.1 Nannospalax galili
ACCCTGAGGCAGACTCTTTCTAGGGTAATCTACCCTGAGGCAGACTCTCTTTCTAGGGTAATCTACCCTGAGGCAGACTCTCTCATGAGAGTTGTAAGCACCTTGTTTACCATTTCTCTCCCCATCACACAAATAGAAGTCAGATAGGGTGAAAGGGGTCTGCATGCTTTCTAGAAAACTGAGAGGTTCATTTGCCTGGTGATTTCAACTGCACTCAACAATTATTTGAAAAAGCATCACCTTGTTTAACATATATGAAATATGTCAAGTCATTGCCAGGAGCAGAACATGTGCTCAACAAATAGGAACAAATAAAAGAATGACGGATTGGCCATCATTGGGAACTCAGAGCCGGCAAATTCTGCTGACCACCAGCTGTCCTGTGTATCCACAACAGTCAATAACGATGGCCCTTCCATTCAAAGGGAGGCCAGCACAGAAAGAGACTGAGGACTTTCCTGAAATTGCAACCTGGCCAGAATCATGACCCCCTGGATATGCCAACTAGTAATGCGCAAAGCCACTCTGTCTGGTAATTTCTACTAGATAAAAAAAAGCACAAGTCCTTTCAATCTGAAGAACTGAGGTAACATGCCTTTTGTAAGACAGCGCAAGTATCTGAAAACCAATCACCTGCTTGTCTGGTGACAGCCACTTGTCCTCTTCCTTTCCTAGGACTCACAGGGCTGTTCATCATCTAAGGTTTGATGGGCTATCTGAAAGAAAAACAATGGCCAGTAAATACCACACACACAGGCTAGCCGAACTGTGACTTGTCCTTACAGCACAACATGACTGTTGTTGTCTTGAATTAGAACAGCTGATTACCCACAGTAGTCCTCTGCAAGATCAGGCTTATTAACCTTCCCTAGTACAAAGAGGTCACAGGAAAACTGGGCATGGGGGCTCACACCTTTAGTCCCAGCACTCAGCAGGCAGAGGCAGGTAGGTTGCTGTGAGATGGAGGCCAGCCTGGTCTACATAGTGAGTTCCAGGCCAGCTGGGGCTACAGGGAGACCCTGTCTCAACAAACAAACAAACAGAAAAGAAAAAGAAAGAAGGTGCTAACAAGACTGGTTAATGGTTAACATTTCCTCATAGAAGGAGCTGGAGAGAACCAGAGATTACCCTCCCCTTCCTCCTTCTACCCCCAGCCAGCTGCATGCAAATACTACCCCAAAAGGATTTGGTTTGGAGATAGAACACGGAAGGTTGACTGGGGTGGGAGCTCTCTTGATACTACCCCGGTCACCCATGCTGGGTGGGCTTTGTGGTGATGCATCGTCCTTTGAGTCACCCATGCCTCTATGTGACCTCAAAGTAGTCACTGGTTCACCAAGCTGGACTTGAATGGAATCATTTATCTGGTCTGTCAGTATCCTATGTAAAGCTGTTTCTTTACACAACCCTAGGAAAAATAATGCAACACACACACACAGATTCTTGAAGCACACAACCAGGAAAATAAAAAGACAAGTGTAGACTTCCCCTCGAAGTTTGTAAGTTCATCACCTTCTCGGCAGCAGTCAGAACGTTCTTGCTCAATGTGCTGTCCACTGACGACAGGGAGGAGGCGAGGTCTTTGTTCCTCTTATGTTTGAAAAGGCGTCTCACCACCGGAACTAAAGGCAACAGAAAACTGACAGTAAGTACTGATTGCATCTGGTCCTACCAGAACTGGTTTGGTTTTCCGTGTTTTTGGTTTATGTACCACATTGAAACACGGAACCACGGCTGTACAGCGGGTCAGACTCTGCAGTGTGAAATGCAGGTGGGGATTCTGTCCTATGCCAACAGCGTGATATTTTAAGGGCTTATTTTATTTTAAATTAGGTCTATGTGTGTGTGTTGGGGGGCTGGTATGCCCCTGTGAGTGTAAGTGCCAGAGGAGGTCAGAAGAGGGTATCGGATCCCCTGGGGTTGAGATACAGGCAGTTATGAGCTGACCCACATGGTGTTGGGAACTGAAAAGCACTGTGGGGGAAAAAAAAAAACTAAGCAAAAAGGATCAAACCGAGGGCTGGAGAGATGGCTCATGTGTTGGGGGGCTGGTATGCCCCTGTGAGTGTAAGTGCCAGAGGAGGTCAGAAGAGGGTATCGGATCCCCTGGGGTTGAGATACAGGCAGTTATGAGCTGACCCACATGGTGTTGGGAACTGAAAAGTTGGGAACTGTGGGGGGAAAAAAAAAACTAAGCAAAAAGGATCAAACCGAGGGCTGGAGAGATGGCTCAGTGGTTTTAGAGCACTGGCTGGTCCTGCAGAGGACCTGGGTTCAGCTCCCAGGACCACCTGAAACCCCAGGTCCAGGGCATCCAACAAACATGAGGGTACCTGCACTCATGTGCACACACACCACACAGAGAGACACACAAGTACACAGACACACACAAGACTCTTTGGAAATAACATGCTATCGAGGAAATTAGTCAGTTAAACTCATGTCTTACTCTAAAGTGCTCACATCCATCCATCCATTCATTCATTCATTCATTCATTCATTCAAGAAGTAATTACAGAGTGTCTAGAAAATGCAAGGATTATTTGCAAGGCCTTCTTTCCAAGGAACTTGAACTCTGGTAGAGAAACACCCACTGAATGGCTCCCCTTTCTTTATCACACCAATCTATCAAATGATCATGGGGGGGGCGCTGGAGAGAAGGCTCAGCTAAGGACACCTGCAGCTCTTGCAGATGACCCAGGGTTGGGTTCCCAGCAACCACACTGGGTGGCCCACAATGACCTGTAACTCTAGCTCCAGGGTTACACCTGTAGCTCCTGTAACACCCTCCTCTGGCCTCTATGGGCACCTGTGCTCACAGACAGACACACGTGTAATTTTAAAACGTTAGAAAGATCGCCAGTGCATTAACACACACCATGTACTACGCGCCCTCTCTTCTTGAAGCCCTGGACCACACCACCACCAGTAGTGTTATTTTGAGGGACCGGCTGACGGCACATGCCCAGAAACCGAATACTTCTCTCTCCTAACACCCCTGCCCCTGTCAAATGGAAAAGTGGGATCATGGGAGATTTTCTGAACTGCCCCTGTGTTTTACTACCATCATTTTGTAAGCCCTTCTGATCGGTGTGCACATGAGGGTAACAAATCACAACATGGGCTCATATTAATTACTCCACCACCGGCAGGCTTGATGCCCCTTAGATGGAGAAAACGTACTTCATTTGCTGTCTTTCATTAGGTTGTGCTTTCTGCCTTGTCTCCCAGAAAGTAAAAAAGAAACTTAGAAAGAATGTCTGACCCAGGTGCTCTCTAGGAACACACCCCATCCTGTCCCATCTGCCAGACAGGCTTGACACCTGGGGCTGCGTTGTGTGTGTGAAGGTCCGACCACGGAGATGCAGAAAGCAGGCAAAGACTGACTGGCTCTGACACACTCTCTCTCTCTCTCTCTCTCTCTCTCTCTCTCTCTCTCTCTCTCTCCCTCTCTCATGTTTCAAATTCATGTTGGGCCACATTCATAGTTTGCATAACAACAAAGCTAAAACTCAGCGTCTCTGGCAACAAAAATGCTCCCTAGGTGCCAGACGCCCCTGAAATAATTCATCGGGGCCATGAGCTCCTGTTCCCAGTCTTCCTCTTTCCAGTTTGCATAACAACAAAGCTAAAGCTCAGCGTCTCTGGCAACAAAAACGCTCCCTAGGTGCCAGAAGCCCCTGAAATAATTCATCGGGGCCATGAGCTCCTGTTCCCAGTCTTCCTCTCTGGCTGCCAGCCCGGATGGACCTAAGCACCCGCCGCCCCCTCCTCCCCAGGGAACCGGCGGGCTGGCCAATAGGGCTGCACAGCTTGGTGGAGGGGTG
>NW_008330120.1:443452-450176 GCF_000622305.1 Nannospalax galili
CGCGCCGGGAAGTTGCCGCGGCTGAAGTTGCAGGCTCTGAGTCTCCGGGCGGCGGGGCTCCGCAGCCTTCCCGTAAGCCCTAGGAGCAGCCCGAGAAGCCGGCGCCACCCTGCAGCCTGCCGAGCGCCCCGGGGCTCCTTTGGAGAGCGGGATCGCGTCTCGGAAACCGCCTGCGCCTTCGCTGCGGTGGCGAGAGACCTGGGCGAGGCCCCCGGTGCAGGGCAGAGGCTCCATCGGAGCAGAGGCTCCGGGAAGGGCAGACGCTCCAGCAGGACAGAGCCTCCCTGAGGGTCCGGCGCCCCGGGGGCTCCCCGCCGGCTGCAGATCCGGACGCCAGGAATACTCGGCCCTGACTCCCACCGTGGCCTCCGGCTGGGCCATGTCCAGAGGCCCAAGCTCCGCGGTCGTGCCGCCAGCCCTGGGGTCCCGCAGACCCGCGCCCCGGAGCCTCAGCTGCATCTCAGAACTGGACGGCGCTCGGGAGCCTCGACCCTGCAGACCCCCGGCCTGCGACCCGGGGCTGCGGCCCATCATGCAGCGACGCGCGCGCTCGCTGCCCAGCTCCCCAGAGCGCCGGTCCAAGGCTGCGGGCGCGGCGGGCTCCGCGTGCCGGCCGGGTTGCCAGCGGCAGCATCGCGTGCGCTTCGCCGACGCTCTGGGCCTGGAGCTGGCGGAGGTGAAGGTGTTCAACGCCGGGGAGGACCCGTCAGTGCCGCTGCACGTGCTGTCGCGCCTCGCCGTGGACTCGGACCTGTGCTGCAGCAGCCAGGAGCTGGAGTTCACGCTGCAGTGCCTGGTGCCCGACTTCGCGCCACCCGTCGAGGCCCCGGGCTTCGCCGAGCGCCTGGCGCAGCAGCTCGTGTGCTTGGAGCGCGTCACCTGCTCGGACCTGGGCATCAGCGGCACGGTGCGCGTGCGCAACGTGGCCTTTGAGAAGCAGGTGGCGGTGCGCTACACCTTCT
The DNA here is from genome assembly GCF_000622305.1 of Nannospalax galili. Lineage (NCBI taxonomy): Eukaryota > Metazoa > Chordata > Mammalia > Rodentia > Spalacidae > Nannospalax > Nannospalax galili. The sequence goes on from NW_008330120.1 coordinate 444,415, forward strand.
CCGGCTGGCGCACCGCGCACGAGGCGGTGGCGCGATGGCGAGGCCCGGCGGGCGCCCAGGGCGCCGAGGACGTCTTCGCCTTCGGCTTTCCGGTGCCGCCCTTCCTGCTGGAGCTGGGCTCCCGCGTGCACTTCGCCGTGCGCTACCGCGTAGCGGGAGCGGAGTACTGGGACAACAACCACGGCCAGGATTACAGCCTCACCTGCCGCAGCCACGCGCTGCACATGCCACGTGGGGAGTGCGAAGAGAGCTGGATCCACTTCATCTGAGCCGCGGAACCTGGAGGCTGGGTGTGGGCCCAGACCTGCGGTCACTACCCTCTGGGTGACACTAGCCTCTGGGTGTCACTAGCCTCTGGGTGGCCGAGGTCTCCCACTCCACCCTTCCTTCCCAGTTGTCTGACCTCATTTCTTGCTGCAAAGCCCCTGGGTAGTGGCCTCTCCTGTCTTTTAGTGAATTGTCTTTATCACCTGGTGTAAAAAGTAGCCTCTGGCGGCCAGAGGCACAGGATGCTGTGTAGTGTGCATTGGGGGAGGGTGTTGGGGTGGGGATGCAGATGCATGGGAATGTGGGCCTCTCCCAGGAGGACCCCGGCCAGTGTTTTGCAAAGACCTGCCTCCTCATACGAAGGCTTGCATGTCTTGACTGTGTCTCTAAAAGTAGCTGTTATTTATTATTCTGAAGTTGGGGCTGTCCACCCATAGTGGACACCTTCTCAGGAATACTCTAGATTTAATAAGCTTAAAAAAGTCCTGTTGTCTGTTTCTATCCACTGTAAACAAATACACTGTTGTGATCTGCGTTATGATCCTCAGGGCATTTCTGCCCTGGGATGGTGAAAACCAGAGACCATGTTTGCTTGCCAATGCCTGCAGCCTTCTAACAGTGGGGCCTATTAATAGCCAAGAAACTTAGGGCTCATCTGTCATCACACAACCATTTCTGGACTTCGAGGCTGTCCTGGTTAGGCAGTGTTTCCTACATCATCTAGAGGTGGAGGAAAAAGCTTCAGTCGGTCCAACTAGTTCAAGCAGGCCTTTCTCTGTGGTCACTGCCTGGTCTGCATCTGTCTTCTAGGGGTCAGATAACATAACTGCACATTATCAGGCCATATTCTGTTTAGGTGTTAAACTACCTGAGAGTTTTACACGCTCTTGCCTTAAGTCATTTCCATTTTCAGGGGGTTATAGGGTTTCAGGCAGCACTGCCCTTCCCAATTAGCCCTTTCATGCTGAAAGTGACTTTGTTTCTTCCTAAATATCAGAAGATTCCAGCATTTAAGTTTTGGAAGTCCAGCACCCAAGTAGAACTCGGTGGTGTTTTCAGTATTAGCCAGAGTACTGAGGAACAATCACAGATTTTATATTTGCAAGGAGTTTTCAATTGTAGTTATGTGTCACATTTCAGCAGCAACCCATCAACTTTACTTTGTGCCTTCTTCAGACAGGAACATTCTTAACATTTTTATAAGCTCCTTACCCAGTTTAAACATGTTAAATACTGGTTAAAACAAAACAACAAAAACCTCCACGTAAGTAGTCCAGACCGCTCACTGTCCCTTTCAGAGTGCCCCTGCTACTTGAAACACTCCTGGACGGGCTGGCAAGCCCTTTAGGGTGATGTGCAGTGGTCTCTCTGACAGCTGGTGCTAGAATGAAGACAGGAAAAGCCAACCGAGGGGGACCAGACGTCCAAGATGTGACCTTTGCTTTTGAAACAGAAGCCAGCGTTGATGGACTTGGTGACAGGGGTCACCAGTGGCTTATGCTTGTTGACATTTGTTAAGTTAGCATGGAAAAGATGCCATTTACCTTTTAACCAATTCGTTTTTGCTAATGGAAACTTCTGCCTTTTAAAATTCCAAGAACAGTGTTTGACTTTTCTTGGTGCCTTTTGACTAAGAACATGGAGTTTTGACATAAAATACTGTGATCAAATCACATAGCCTTTGGCTCTGAGGACTGCGCACTACATTGACTTCGAGAGCGAGAGAAGCCTAGTTGTGTTTCTGGCTGCGTAACAAACTGTCTAATTAGGTCAGCAAGCCCAGGAGGGCCTTGGCTGCTCTGTCCTTGGCCCCTGTCCACAGTGTAAGACAACTGTCCAGACTTTTCTTTTTGGTACAAGTCAGAGCTGCCCAAAGCATTGTTATTTAAAGAAAGGCATGTAGAGAATTTTTATAATCTATGGGAAAGCCACTTACTTGCCAAAAGGTTCTAGTTACAGCAAAGTAAATGTTATGTCCTCAAAATTAAGAGAACCTCAAGGTGCCTTTTTTAAAGCCTACCAACAACATTTTAAAATCTAAAGCTATTCTAGTTGATTAGTAAACAAGCTGTAAGATGGTTCAGAGTGAACTTTCCAACTCTCAGACATATTGCTTAGATGCTAAAATTGTGTGGATCCTGTGATTGTTGGGTTGTCCTCCCAAATGCATTGTACTGTCTGTTACTTAAAATGATTTTACCCAAGCCTAAATATTAAAGTACACAAGCAAAAGTGTCTCCGCATTTTGTCAAGCTGGTGTATGTTTTTCTTGTAGTCTAATTACAGACCACAAAGTTTTGAAACTACTTGATTTTAAGAAAAAATTTCGTTTTTATTTTTGCGTAAGTGTACTGGCTGCCAGTGTGTTAGTGCACCCATGTTGGACAGTGCCCACAGAGGTCAGAAGAGGCTGTTGGATCCCCTGGAACTAGAGTTATGGACAGTTGTTAGCCACCATGTGGGTGCTGGGAATCAAACCCAGGTCCTCTGCAAGAGCAGCCAGTGCTCATAACCGCTGAGCCATCTCTCCAGCCCCAGAACTTCTTGATGTTTAAATCATTTTGCATGAGGTTTCACCCTTCTCAAACACTAGTAAGTACTGGAGTATCTCACAGGACAGATCATGAATGCCTATGAAAAAGGCCCTAAGGATTTGGGTGGATGTGATCACTGTGTTCTTACAGTACCTATTGACTTCGGTGATTAGAACAATGTGGGTCTGTTCCCCACCACCCCGACTCACATCACATTGTGATTCTCAGCCCAAGTATATACCTCTGCGAGGAAGGAAACCAACATTCCTGAGGCCCATCTTGTTTGCCTGGCCAAGGGGCTAGATGTTTGTTGTATGTGGTGTGCTGTCTGGTTACCCACCCCCCTTTTCTTAGCTGAAAAAAAGAAACTTAGAGAGCTTTACCTACTCACCCTCAGCTCGTTGGCCTCAAATTCAGCATTCAGCCTTGGGCACAGGGTATGGCAAACAGTCTTTCTGTGAAGGGCTTGTTAAATTTACTGGAAAAGGGTTGGAGTGTAGCTTGAATACCATACAAAGGCCCGTGGTTCAACCCTGGCACTGCAGGGAAAATACATCATTAGAAGGCAAATCTTGTAAATGATAAGATTTTCCTTCAAGACTCACCACAGTCTCAAACCTTTAATAAGGGAAGAAAACATATCACTCATTTTAATCTCAAAGTCAAAAGGAAGATTAACTGATATGCTTTCTTCTTCCATGTAGTTTACTGATCCTAAATCCCTTGGCTTCATGAACACAGGAAATAAGGCTTTAGCATTTTTGTTTCTAGTAAAAAGGGGCTGGGCGAAAAGTGACTACTTTGCATCATGGAGGATGATAAATCTAGTATGAGAAAGCTGTGTGCAAAATATGGAAATGTGTTGGGTCATGAGGTTGAAGCACTCTGTGCTTACATTTCATATCACAAACTCTTAGTACTTATGTGTATAGACAACTTAAAAGCATTGAAAATAGAATATTCCCCCAAAGGCTATCAGTTGTATATGTAATTTGCAAAAAAAAAAAAAAAAGTAGAAATTAGGATCTCCCTGGGTCTGTAATCCCAGCCACTCCGGAGACAGGGAGTATCTCAAGTTCAAGGTCTGCCAAGCATAAGGCCCTGAGATGAGAGATGGGCTCAAAATTAAGTTTGAGGCAGGAAGTTGCCAGAACGTCTATACATCGAGGTGAACAAAGATTTAAGGCACCCAAGAGCTGACAGTCTATGATTCGAACTGCTTCGGTCCTCAGGTTGGTTTTGTTTTCACTGTTTATTTTTCCAAGTGCTCTTCAAAGCACATTTCAATCAGTATCATATGCTGGCCATCTGCTGCAGAAAGCCGTGCTTGCAGCATCATTGCCATCATCTTCATCAGGCCAGCTGTGACTATTTGTAAGACACAATTAAGAAGGCAGGCCTGGGGTTGGTCATGGAGCCCTCCTGAGATTCTAGCCACACCCTCCTGCATACCCCTGCCAGGTCTATGTAATTCTCCCCCAAGTGCACATGGCCTCATGGTCATAAGCAGTGCTGGGGTATATAGAGGGTGGAGGTTGACTGAAGGGGGACTCTTGTCTATGCCGCTAGGGGTGTCCTCATCTCATGCTGGGATGAAGCTATTTGGTGACGTGGCTGTTTTGAGGCCACCCACGCTTTGTAAGTAAGCCGGCTAAACCCAGTTGTCCAGGTGAGACGAGTAGAATTGTTCCTTTGGTCCGTGATTGGTGTCCTATCTGGGGTGAGTAGATCATAGAACCCTGGGTTTCCTGCACACTATGTAAAGCACTAGTACCAAGCCATGCCTCGTCCAGTATTTGTAAACAACTATTGCTTTTTACATAGGAAATTGAGATGTTACTAAAATACAATTTTAAACTTGATTTGGCAGCATCTATATCAAGATTTTGGTGTTGAGACAGGGTCTCTCTTGTAGCCCCAGCTGGCCTGGAACTCACTAGAGCAGGCTGGCCTCCAACTCACAGAGATGCACTTCTGTCTCCTGAGCCCCGAGGTTACAGACCTGCACCACACCTGGCCATACCAGTTTCCACTTCTTTCCAGACAGGAAGCCAGCAAGGTCGCGGGCTGACCCAAAGGTTGAGTAATACACTGTTTTCTGAAATTTAAAGCAGACCGCGTCACGCATGCGCACACAACTGGTAAAAAATCTCAAATTTAAGAGGTTAGAGAAAACCGAGGACCACAGCACGGCCGTCGTGGTCTCAGAAGCCTGGGTGCGGGTCGGAAGCCCGGCCATTGTCCTCAAGCCTGTCGCCTATCCGCCACCTTTGCACACCAGGCATTGCAGTCTCCATCCTGCCCTGGGGCGGCCGGGGCTGCGTCCGGGCTGCGGAGCAGAGCGTCCCCTGCTGGTGGACGCGCAGAACTGCAGCGCAGGCGAGTGAAGCGGAAGGGCAGGCGGGCAGGTCCGGGCAGGCGGGCAGGGCCGGGCAGGCGGGCAGGTCCGGGCAGGCGGGCAGGGCCGGGCAGGCGGGCAGGTCCGGGCAGGCGGGCAGGGCCGGGCAGGCGGGCAGGTCCGGGCAGGCGGGCAGGGCCGGGCAGGCGGGCAGGTCCGGGCAGGCGGGCAGGGCCGGGCAGGCGGGCAGGTCCGGGCAGGCGGGCAGGGCCGGGCAGGCGGGCAGGTCCGGGCAGGCGGGCAGGGCCGGGCAGGCGGGCAGGTCCGGGCAGGCGGGCAGGGCCGGGCAGGCGGGCAGGTCCGGGCAGGCGGGCAGGGCCGGGCAGGCGGGCAGGTCCGGGCAGGTAGCACGCATGCGTACTCACCCTCGCTCCGATAGAGGGCGGGGCCTGCCCGGACGGCGCTGATTGGACGGTGCTTCCCGCCTCCTGGGAAGGCTTGATAGCGCGGGCGGCTGAGGCGCGGACACTCGACGTCCTGGAGCGGTGAGTGCGGTGGCTGCGGCTCTGACTGTAAGCGCGGAGGCCTGGGCCGAAGGTCAGGTGGGGCGGCGGGGCGGCGGG
>NW_008330120.1:450270-476790 GCF_000622305.1 Nannospalax galili
GCGGCGGTTGGCCGTAACGGTCGCAGGTGAGGAAGATGGCGGGCCTCGGGACGGTCCCAGGCCTGGGGGGGTTTCCTGGCCTCGGGGCGGGTCCCCGGGTCCGGGTCCGGATTCCAGGGTCCCCGTCGGGGTGGGGGTCCCCAGGGATGGGGGGGGTCCTCAAGTCAGGGTCCTGTCCGGGGCCGTGGGGGCGGCGGGGGAGGGCGTGGCCTAGCCGCGGGCGTCCGTTGGGCGACCCCAAGTGAGGCCGGGCGGTGAGGTCTGCGCATGCGCTCCGCCGTAACGGTAAAGCTGGGCTAAACCGCCTTCCCCTGAGCTGCGGTGTGGCCGGTGGCGTACAAGGCGTCGGGAAGCCGCATGGCAGAGGGGACCCGGCTAAGGCGGCTCGAATTCCTCGGGTTTGGGGTCAACCTCGTGCCCTGTCAGGGGGGTGTGCGTGAGTTCTGGCTGCACTGTCTGCTCATCAGTGCGTGTGTGCACGCCCGGATGCACACGTGCGTGCGAGGGTTGGCTCACTCCCGTGGTCTGCCTGCCTGTGCGCGGTCCTTTCTCCGAGCCTGCTGTGCCTGTAAGGCAGTTAGTTGTCCAGTCGTCGGCCAGGGCGCCAAGTCCCCTCTGGGGGCTGCTCCTGTGCAGGAAGTTTCCTAGCTCGCTTGGCTACAGTGTTTCACTAAGGTCGATTCAAGGTTTCTGATGGTGAAGGATAAGAAAGTTCTTATTTTTGTTTTAGCTTTAGTTTTCCTTTTCATTTGCTAATGGATGACATGCTCAACATTGTGGCACAGGCCGCCACTGTCTGGGCCTCTGCTGGAGTCTATCGGTGAGAGAGAGGCCTGTGAGGGCCAGGAGTGAGCTTGGGTTCCATCGAGCCCGTGTATGGCTCTTTTTAGTCCTGCCATAGGGTGGTGGTGGTGGGAAGGGTATACCAGATGAATATATGCTAATCCTTGAGCAACAGAGCTCAGTTAGTTTGAATCATCGTTATCAGAATGAAAGAACGTAAACTGGCTCAGGCACTGACCTTAACTCCCCCCCCCCCCAAACACGTTCTCTTTCGTCTGCCTTTCTTTGGGTCGGTTATATTCCTGATTCCTGGGCTTTTTCTCCATATTGGTGCAAATAAAACATGTTAATAGACCAGTATTGGTATCTCTCCATCTTGTTTTTAATACGCACATCTACACATATGTCCATAATAATAACCTCTTATTTATGTAGTTTAAAACTTACATAAATACTTTCTCTGGAGAACGTGTGTATTGTATTTCACAATTTTTGATTTTGCTCTGCATTTTGACTTGTGCCTCGTTCTGAGATACGGAGCTTGTTCATTAGATTCACTGTTCAGTTGCATCACTGTCCCACCTTGCTTTTGGTTTCCCTCCATTGTCCCCTACCATAGTGACATCGGGGGTATGTTTTATTTCTTGCCGTTAGAGGCAGTGCTGCAGTAAATGCTTGAATACTCTTTTTGTGCTTTAGTTTCTCCAGAATGTGAGACTAGAAGAGGAGCCCTTGTGCCACAGGAAACAGGGTTCTTACCTATCAAAGCTCACCCAAGTCCATCCATAGTTTCCTATTTTCCATGTTAACACTGAGACTTGCTGGGATCAGGCTCCTTAGTTTCTACAGGTCCAGTCAGGGTTGTGGTTTGTTATTAGTATTCTGATTGCTTATAGAGGTAATATCTTTGCATTTTTTTATTATCCAGTTGAGTTTCTGCTTTTCTGAATGGCTTATTTTTAATCTTTTCCACTTTCCTAATGGATTACTGATTTTTTCTATGATTTGTCAGTTTGTCATGGTATTTATTTTAATAAATCTCCTAGGAGCAAAACTAAAAACATCTTTGATTTGGTGGGGAATTTAAATTAAATGAATAATATCCAGAAAGAAATTTTAAAAACCTATTTGTTGCATTTCATGTAAGCAACAATGATTATCATATGTTAATATTTTAAAGTGTAAACACATGGAACAGATTGTAAGACATGTAAAACATTTTCTTTTATAGGTCTGTGTTTTAATCCTGCTTTTTTAAATGAAGTCAAAATGCCAATAAGACCAGCTCTCCAAGTATGTATTCCTTAGATCAAAAGGAAGTATTTTGATCCCTAAAATAACTTTTCGTGTACTTACAAGAATTCATTGCTCTATCTTTAGCAGTGACAAAACTTAATGTTTTACAAAATACTCAGTAGATTAATTTAAATAAAATGCTCTTTATTAATGTTTTTTAAAAATATTTTATTTTTATTTTATGTGCATGTGTGTATTGCCTGCATGTAGGTAAGTGCACCCATGTCGTGCAATGCCGGCGGAGGTCAGAAGAGGCTGTTGGATCCTGTGAAACTGGATTACAAGACAATCGTTAGCCGCCATGTGGGTGCTGGGATTCGAACCTGGGTCTTCTGCAAGAACAGCCAATGTTCTTAACCACTGAGCCATCTCTCCAGCCCCGTTTATTAAATGTTTTTAAAGTATGTTAATATAAACTATGAAAGGTGTTATTTTCTTTATATGTGCTTTCTACCCTGAACATAACTCATACACTGATTAATGTATTATACCTAGATATTTGTGTAACTTTAAAAATTGTATGGTTCTTACATTTAGATAAAGAACATGTTTTAAAATATCTTTAAAAATATTTGCAGTTTACCACTGAATCTATCTACTCAATGATCAGATTGTAGTCTTAAAACTTGTTGAAGTTGTAATAGCAGGAATGGCAGCTTTGATCAAAATCATAGATATTATATAAAGACAATACTTAGGTTACATTAGTGGATATCATTTTTAAAAGGTGCATTTGTCATTGTGAAATATTCTTTTGTAAAATTTGTATTCAGATATACTGGGATTTTTGTCCATGGTTTTATTTATAGTTACTTAAAAATTGATTTTATGTTTTTCATCATTTTTGATGTATTTTATTTGATGGTTTTGTCAGTGAAAGATATAACTAAGAATTGAAAATTTAATATTTCTCTTATCTAAACTTGTTGGGATTTTAAAACAAAGTGAATATTTTATGAGCTAATTTGATAATTTTCATGTAAATCATTCTCAAATTACTAAATTTTATAACATTACTGATTTTAATCAATCTGTGTCCTGTTAAATATATTTCTGTAGCAACTGGAAAAGTACATTGATGATGCTTTAAGAAAAAATGATTTTAAACCTTTGAGAGCACTTTTACAAATTGATATTTCTGAAGATGTGAAGATTAAATGCAGCAAACAGTTTCTCCAGAAGTTGGATGACTTAATATGCAGGGTAAATACCCATCTTTCTTTAATTATTCTTAAAATTATTATATGGAATTTTATTTTGTAGGAAGGAAGTACTCCATTAGACAAAAATGAGCAGAAAGCCTTTTACAAGCTTGCTTACAATGTTAAATGAATGTTTACCTCACCATTTTCTTGTTTATTATGTGAGACATCTCAACACACTGAACTCTTGTACAAAATCTGTGTACCAAAGGGCTTCTGTTAGGAATCTGGGGAGAAAGTTACTTATTCGAAGTTTAAATAACTTGACCTATTTAAAAAACTTAGCATATTGGTGGAGTTACCCAGTACTTGGTGGTCTCAAAAATCAAAGAAAAAAAAATTGAAGACCTTGAATTTGATTTAACATTTCTGAAGCATATTCATACCTAAAGGAAAGGTAACTACAGTTATCTTTTGGTAACCTTTTAGATACTTGTCTGTTTTGGTATTCAAGAATAGTCATAAATCTTAAAGATTGAATAACAAGTTTTTAGCTTATTGGGGTAGCTCATGCCTGGAAAGCCAGCACTTGGGTCACTGAGGCACGAGGATTGCCACAAGTTCCAGGCTAGCCTGGACTACAGAATGAGACCATGTCTCCAAAACAAACAAACAAACAAACAAACTTCGGTTTGCTAGTTAAACATAAGTTTTAAATAAAAGGGAGCTGCTGCCTAGAGTTTCTCTATGTGCAGATCATAATTCCGAGTTTGCCATTAGCTGGGCAGCTTGGGGCAACTTGCTTGATCAAACCACTCTTTCCATCCTTTCTGTTAGAAAGTTGATGATAAATGGCTCCCTTTCAGGATTTATGAGGATTAGAAATTGATGCATGATGCTCTTGGAACAATGCCTATGTCATACTATTTTGTATATGTACAAATTTAAATATGTGCTTTTCATTTTAGGAACTTGATAAAAAGGATATTCAAATTGTTTCAATCATTTTGATGTCTGTGGGAAGATGTGGCAAAAATATCATTGTTTTGGGGAAACCTGGACTTTTAACCATGATGAAACAAGGATTACTCCAAAAGATAAGTGTAGATTACTTAAACATCTCTGGGAGAGATAAGATAAATGGTACATTTTCTATTAAAATATTCCAAACTGTTGAAAGTAAATTTGGGAACTTTGAGAATGAAGTAAATGTTTTTTGTAACAAAAACAAAGCTAAAGGTCAAAAGGAAGCTGCACAGCTCCCTGATAAGCATTGAATTTCAGGTCACAAGACTCCACTGGGCCTTGGCTTGCTTTATTTTCTGTTGACTGTCTTAAGTCGCTAATTTCCTTTTCATTAGGTTACTATTTTATTTGGATACTAAAATATGTGATACAGATTTTTGTGCTTTTATTCATGGACCTATAAGTGGCACATAAATTATACTTAGAATATAGTATGCACTCAAATATCTGAATTAATTTATTAAGGCAAAATAATTCCAAAACTTTAAAAATAGTAATGATAAAAAGGAAATCTAAATTGTCATGATAGTATTTTCAAGCAATTTTTAAAAGTTAACTTACATGTATCAGTGTTTTGCCTGCATCTGTGTAAGTGCACACATGTCATGCAGTGCCCATAGAGGCCAGAAGAGGGGGTCAGATTCCCTGGAACTAGAGTTATGGGAAGATGTTAGCCGTCATGCTGTTCTGGAAACTGAGCATGGGTCCTCTGCAAAAGCAGTCTGTGTTTTCAATCATTGAACCATCTCTTCAGCTCCTGTTGTAATAGTTTAAATTGATTAAGTCTTAGTACAAATACTCTTGTTATAAAAGAGGAAAATAAGGGTCTTTAAAATGGAAGTAATGTTGGTTTCATTCCTATCTTAAACAATAAGGAAATTTGGGGAGTTATTTTAATGTCTTTTTGGTCTTAGGCTTATTATTTAAACAAATACAGTTGATAACTTTGAGATGTTAAAGTGGAGTTCAATGTAACTAATATATTCATTCTTTTTTTACATGGTTTTCTGGTTTGAAAAATCTGAGGAGATTATTATAAGTAGAGGACGTTCAAAAGATGAAGCTGTTCTAAATATGATAGAAGACTTATTTGACCTTTTGATGGTAAAAATGACATTGACTGATACTATAAAACGTGTGCTCTTTGGGAAACTATTTGTAAATATAATCCTAAGAATCACTAATATTAGAGTGACTTGGATGGATTGGCCTGTCCAGACTATATAAAGCATTTAAGTTGGTTAATATTGGATAGTTTATCAATAGTTAAAAGCTAATTATGCTGTGAATTAAAATTTGTTATTTTAATAGCTTTTATAGTCGTTTAATAATATAGTAAATTCTAAATGAAATATTATTTACTTTTTTTAGGTCATATATGACATCAATGATGCAGGTAAAGTGTTTTATTTCCATTGGAGCAATAATTTGCTGAAAGGTTTAGCATAATTTTATAACACCCATAATATTGTCCTAATATTAGGAACTTACTATTTAATTAAGGAATCAAACTGTTTCTTTAAAGGACACAGTAAAATTTTAGACTTTCTAGACCAATAAAAATGCAGATATTAGGTATGATAAATAAAACATTTCTAAATTATTTTATTAATAAAATTGAGAAAATTTTGTTAGATGGATTTATGAGGTAGAAAATAGCAGTTTTTAAAATTAGGGATCAAAGCTTGAGTTTGTTTTCTAAATTGATGACAAAAGTTTGTAATGAAATTTTATGACACATCAGAAAATATCTTCATGAAAAGAAGATATATCATGTATCAGTTAAGGAACATAATTTTAATTAAACATGTTCACATAGATGGTATTAATTGGATTCTGATATTTAACATTATTTGCTCTTTAGAATGTCATCAGAGTGATTGCTTCTAGTTGAAAGTGATATGGAAGTGAAGCTCCTTGATTGTACAGTGCAATGGATTTTTAAATATGGAGATTTCCCTTGCACAAAAATCACTGTCCAAAAATACTGCTGGATCTGAAGTTGGAGCTTAGAAAAGGTGTATGTCCTTCATATATTTGTGAAGGAGTAGATTATCATCCTTTTTTGGGGTGGAGGGGACAGGATGACAGGATCTCAAATAGCCCAGACCTGCCTCCAACTCATCCTATAGCTGAGGCTGGTCTTGAACTCCTGATCCTCCTATCTACACCTCCCTCCTGAGTGCTAAGATTATAGGCATGTGCCAACATGCCCAACTGAGGCCTTGTGAGCGTACTTTGTAGAAAAAATTTGTTAGTGTCTTTCTACAACATCAGAATTCACTAACAATACATTCATAAGGTGCAGTGGTTTCCAGGGTGGCAGTTTGCCAGATAATCCTGTCTGCTTTGGAAGTCTTGCCTAGGCGAGTGCAAGTTCTATTCAGTTACCAAGATAAATTTTCATAACACTCAACACATTAAGCAAAAATGTGTATCTTTATATAAGCATGCGTGTGTTTTCCAGAATAAATACAAATTAAAGAGGCTGTAGCAGAGTTCAAGAAGTTTCAGAAGTAGGCTGATAGGATGTCATAGTGCCTATTGATAAGATAAGGAACACAGACCAGCAGTAAGGAAGAAGCTGTTGCCATAGAAATGCAGCCACCAGGAAAGAGGATTGAGAGCGAAGATACAGCCAACTTCAGAGACAGAAGGGCAGGACAGGCCTCAGAGGAACAGCGGGTGCAGGTCCAGATAGGTGAACAAGTGGACTGGCAGGCCGCAGTCTAGTACACCATACCCACAGCTGGGTACTGAGCCAAGTTGAAATCCCAAGGACAGTCAGTAGTCCTCAGCCTGTCAATCCTTCACCCACTTCAAGCATCAGATGTCATGTTGGTGTGGGGCCATTGCCACCACAGTGTTAATTTTCTACCGTTTTATGGAGTCCAGGAGAGGGAGTTATAAACCCTTCCTTTGTCTAGCATGTCTGATAAGTTCTTGGGCCTGCTTTCCCTGATAGGATATGAATATACTATGTGCCCCTACAGTCTTAGTTCACCCCAACAAATTTATAGAGTGGCACCTTTTCTACTTCCAAGAATATATCATTCATCAGTCTGTCATGCATAGGTGGTACTGGGCAGGTGGTGCTGTTCACACATCCACCCAAGTGTGCAATCATCCTCCACACTCCAAATGGAGCAAGGCAGGGCAAGGCAGAGCCTGAAAAAAAGGTGTTTTACATACTATGCAGTAACCTATAGTAGGGTACAGCCTGATCTCAACAGATCTGCTGCTTTAACTTTTGACAGTATGGGATGTGTATAAAGCAGTGTGGTCGTCCTACACTTTGTGTCTTTCCTTGGTCTTACAGTTTTATTGAATAATAAATTCATTGTACAGGAGTTCATTGGTAGCAGTTCAAGTAGTCCTACTTTGATGATACTGGCAGATCTTCTTTTACCAGGCTTAGTAAACTAGTATTTAGCTTCTCTCAAATCATATATTACCTGCCACTCAGTAGATCAGTCTGTGTGTCTGTGTGTGTGTGTGTGTGTGTGTGTGTGTGTATACACACAAACACTTGTAGGTTATGTAATGGCTAATGACTGCAAGGTGTTAAAGAGGTAGCAGCAGAGTTTGAGTTTCAATGCTAGGAAATGAAGGAACGAAGGAGATTTCACTGTGGGAGTGAGGGAATGAACCTAGGCCAGAGGTCTGCCACCCCATAGTCAGGCTGCAGGATCAAAATTGAGCTGTAGGACAAGATAAACAAGGTGTGGTCGAGGTTGTGGAAGCAAAGGGCAGACCCAGGTCTAGATGAATGAGCAGGTGGACAGACAGTATACAATGGGCAAATGGCAGGGTGAGTAGGCCCCGTCAGCCATGGGGGCAGAGCTCAGGTAATGCTTCTGGTACAGTCCAGAGTTCTCTGTCAGTCAGGTGTGTGTGTGTGCACATGCCAGGGGGTCAGATGACGAGTCAGTGGAGCTATTGCCATCACGATGTTAGGTGTTTTCCTCTTCGTGGAGTCCAAGTGAAGGAGTAGTGCCCTTCAGATTGTTGTGTACAGTATGTTCTCAGGCCTGGTTTTCCTGATTGGGTTTTAGTATACTTATATATTCATACAGTCTCAATTTACTTTGATAAATTTATAGTTTGGAACTGTTTCTACTTTTAGGAATAGTTTACCGGTTTGTACCTTGTGGGAGGAACTGGAAAGATGGTGAGCATACAGACAGTGTCTACCACAAGGTGCAGAGGCATCCTCCATCTTCAAAATGGAGTCAAATGCTGCTAGTAAAATAGTCTGTCAGGGCAGGGTACATTGTATAGGATACAGTGACTCAGGACAGGACACAGCCTGATCTCAGCAGTGGTATCATTAATTACCATTTCATAGCACGCGTTATCATCAAGATGAGTTTACTACAGTGCAAGTACATCATAGAAGGATTGTTTTGTCTCGTTATTTGGGGTTTAATTCATAAAGCCACATTCTCCACAACCAAAGCTAATTACCAAAGCTGTTAAATACTTGGTAACAATGGCTGAAGACAGTTCTTCTTCAGAAAGATTTTAGTTTTGTCCTTGAATATGAAAGATTTTTTTTTTTTTTTTGGTCTTTTTGGGACAGGGTCCCCCGTGACCCCCCGGCTGTCCTGAAATCCACTAGGCCGCCCATGCGGGCCTTGACCCCACAGAGACCCCCCTGCCTCTGCCTCCCAAGTGCTGGGATTAAAGGCGTGTGCCACCACACCCGGCAAATATGAAAGATTCTTAATAAAATGTTGTCAGTGCTAAGTCCTTTGGCTGCTGTGTGGCTGGCAAGAAGGATTCTCAGATGCTATTTCTGACAAGAATTTCTATAACTGACAGACTAAGATCATGAGATTGAATGAAGTTTACCTTTGGTATTGCTCATTCAGTAAATGTGGCAGCTGTAAATATTTTGCACATAGCACCTGCTGAAGATTAATATGGCCATAGAAAATAAGCAGCAAGTTGGATTGCGTATATGTGCTATAGTTTATCCACCCTTGATTTCAGTAGTAAAATGGGAATGCAGAGCCTGTTAAAACTTGTCGTCCCTTCATTAGTGCATAGACAGCACATCACACCCAGTAGTCAGATCCAAGTTATTTTATCTGTCTTGCTTGAAGACTTCCCCAGGATTGGTGATTGGGGCTGGTGAATTATTTCAAATAATTCACCAAATATAGCTATTTACTGTCTTCAAAGACGAAATATTTTAAGCAAGTTAATAGTGCTGCCTTACAGTTGATTCTATTTTCACCGTTAACATAGCAATTTACTCTAAATTCTTTGGAGAAAAGAGTCCTAAGTACTAGCATTTATAAAATGATTTATCTGATTTTTAGAAATAAATTTTTAAAATTAGATTTTTTTTCATCTGAGTATTTTTTCTTTCAATGTAGTTGCTTTGAAAGTTGTAAATTGTTTTTTCAGAATTTCCATTATTAAAATTTGTTTTTAAAATCTGTTAAAATGTCATGTAGTAAACTTGGAATACAGTTAACACCTCATCTTTTGAAAATAGGTTTAACTTTAAAATAATTTAGCATTTCATGAAGGCAGAATATGAAGTATAAAAATTAATGAGGCCAGTTTTTATAAATAAGAAACAAGTGACTGTTAAAATGATTTAAAATTAACATCTGTCCATAATTTAACACTTATATTCAGGTAAAAAGCAAGTAGTGGAAAGTTTCATACCTCGAATTTGTGCCCTGGTTATTGATTCAAGAGTGAATATTTGCATTCAGCAGGAGGTAATGTCCTTTAACTGTGTTCTAAAACCTAAAACTTGGAACATGAATAGTAAAATAAGTAAAAATTTATCTTAGACTAAATTTCTTAATTTCATGAGGTGTATTTCTGAAAAAATTCATTGCCTGACTAATATGTTTCCTAAATATTCATTAAAAATTATAACTAAATGGATTTATGTATGCATATAAATAATGTAAAAATAAGCTATATACTCTATACTATCGAGATTTTTTAGGAGTTCTGTAGTATTTAAATGCCAAAATTGCCCATATTTTTGTATATCTGCATATACACGTACAACATCAGACACCGAAAGTGATAAGGTAGCATTTTGCTTTTCTTCCTTAGAGCTTATAATAGTTATAAATGTGTCGCTTTACAAAGGGCACACAGAGCTGAGACACTGTGTGGTCCTGCTGTACTTGAAGTTGCATTCACTGTTATACCCGGTGCTCTTTCCTTTATCCTCTACATTCCATGAATACAATGCAGTGATCAAGAAAGAAATAGGCTTTTAAGTTTATGTGCCTGTTTCTCTAAATGTTTCCATGAGCACAAAGTTAATTATCTTTTTTTTTCTTTTCTAGGCTTTAAAAAAAATGAATGCTATACTTGACAGAATACCTCACGATGCCAAGAAAGTCCTTTCTAAACAAGAAATATTAACTCTAATGTAATAATTTTTTAATAATTTTGATTAAGAATTCCTAAAAGTTAAGAAATTAAAGTATATTTTATAAGAAATAAGGCAACCACAGGTTTGAATTAAATAACTGAGACTGATAAGCTTTGTAATTTTTGATACAATATAGTATTTATAGTCTCAAAAAGCCAATTGATGTTAGCCTGTTGTAACTTTTGGTAGTTTCTGTCTCCAAACATAAGCTTTCTATTTAATTGATGAGAGTTTAGTACATAATTTCTTATTTTGATTCATAGGAGTCATATGGGAGAAAGGATTTTAGATGTAGGCGGTAAGTATATCTTTCCAAGATATTAAATCTTTTCAAATTTTTGAATATGTTCTCCCTTTGACAATATTATTAGTCTTTTGATGTTATGAGAATATGCCAGAAATTATAATACATTGTGTAGAATGAAGGAAGCATTTTAAATGAATACAAATTAACAAAGACTTATCTTGGGATAAAATAATGATTTGTCATGACAGCATGATTTAGATAGATATAATTGAGCATAATGATATTTTAGGAATGCTAACTTAATTTTCCGGTAGATAGGAATTTCTTCTACTGAGATATTCCTCAAAAGATAGTTAATAAAATTTTGAGGCCTAATATTTTGGGAGTTGATAGATTTTTTTTTAAAAATAATATGTTTACTGAATGAACTTAATTTTTCTTAGCTTCCTTTGAGCAAATTGTAGAATAAAGCATGGCTTTACTGTACTCTGGGTTACCTGTAAACATAATTTAAAAAGATTCTGTGATTTACATATTATTGTATGAATTATTTGCATATTTCAAGTCTAGTTATAATGAGGAGTCCTAGACTATCTAGGAGTTTCTTGGAAATTTTAAAGTTTAACTTCTCTTACTAAAGAATAAATTACAGTATTGTTTGCTTATTTACCTTGATTATTCTAATCTTTTATAGAATATAGAGTTTTAGAAGGCTAATTTTTTATGATTTTGACTCCTATATTGATTAACAATTTTTTCAAGATTATGACATACAGGTCAGTATTGTGGAAGCTTTGTGTAGAATGACCACAGAAAAAAAAAGGCAAGAACTGTCAAGTCAGTGGTTTTCAATGGATTTTATTGCTAATGCATTTAAAGGAATTAAAGACTCTGAATTTGAAACAGTAAGTAGTATAAGAATAACAAGTTAGTATAGTGAGTATTTTTGTTTAATTCTTATTAAAAATCTTTCTCTTTGAAAATTAGGACTGCAGGATATTTCTCAACTTGGTAAATGGCATGCTTGGAGATAAGAGAAGGTAAAATTAATATAGCCTGTGGTCATAAGCTTATAAAGAAGTTGAGCTTAGCTCCTTGCTGAACACTCAGATATGAACTTCTGTTCTGTTTTGTTACAGTATAAAATATATGTGGAATTGCCGGGCGTGGTAGTGCACGCCTTTAATCCCAGCACTGGAGCTACAGGGAGACCCTGTCTCAAAAAGACTAATATATATATATATATAATATATATATGTGGAAATTTCCTTCAAGACAATTTTATATGATGTCATATAGTAAATTATTGCATTGCTCATCTGTAACAGTCCTCTAATGGTTTACTGTCTTTCAAAATTGCGTGTATATTATTCTTTATTGCTTGAGATATAGTCAAAATCTGGGCAAACATACTTCTTGAAATGCTAGAATGACAATATATAGTAAGCGAATTATCTTGTTTATAAGTAGCATATTATAAGTAGATATTTGGAGTTATTTAACATTAAGAACAAGCATGAAATGATACAAAATGCAATTTTTAACCATTTTAAAATGACAGTATTGTAATGCTTGGCCCTTTGTGGATGTTCTGGATGAATGAGTTCATTTGCTTTACTTAATAAGGAAGAGGAGAATGTGGTTGGGACTAAATACAGGGTGTCATATTACCTGGAACTGAACCCTAAATTCTCATCTTTCCTATTCTATGAGAAAGTTATTTAACCTTACCACCTTTGGTTTCCTTAGCTATATATATTGTAGGACCACTGATAATACTTACTGCATAAAGACAGACATAGTATGCTAAAGTGTTTAAAATAGTATCTGACCACGAAAGTATTCTAAAAAGTTAGCCATTTTTTAATTATCAGAATGACTCACATCTTTTTTACCCATCCAAGTCCTGTGGAAACTTCCACTATTTTAATATATAAATGAAGTTAGGAATACTTGTTGATGTTTGTTAGGGTACTTAGAAAAGTGGTATAATTTCTTTAGTCAAATGGTAGGTTGGATAGTATCCTTGGAGTAATATGCTTTTTATTTTTTTAAAACCTAAACAAATTTCCACTACATATTTGTAATAGTAGTGGGAAAAGAAGCAGTAATAGTCTAGCTTGGTGGTTTTCACATGTACCCCCAGCTACTTGCAAGGCTGAAGAAGGAATATCTCAAATTTGAGGCCAGCTCAGACAACATGAGACCCCATTTAAAGACTATCACTTAAAAAGATTATTTTATTTTAAGTGTTATAACCAGTTCCCAAGATTCTAGGCATTATTTTATGATTGAACAAGATTATTCAGTGAGGGCTGATTTTTTTTTAAATTTTGTTTTCTAGGGTCTTTACATTTCCTTGTTTGTCAGCATTTCTTGATAAATGTGAGGTAAGTTTTAAATATGTCATATTTCAGTTATTAGATATATTTTTATGAAAAAGTGATTTACGGATTATATAATGATCTTACACATTGAGTAGTTAGACTTAGATCATAGTACATTGACTAGTATTACATACACACAGTGAAACCATGAAAATTTCCCAAAGCAACTCATCTTCATCAAGGAGAACTCAAATACAAAGGCTTGTAGCTCTCCAGATTTTCTTCTCAGTCCTTACAGGCATTGCTGATTATAACTTATTTTAAACTCATACTTTTAGTGACTGCTAACACTTGAAATGTTTTTGATTTCTTGATACTAGATAAATTCTGTGTAAAATATTTAAATATTTAAAGCATTTCCTCTGATTCTAGATTTATCTAAATGCTTTTCTGCTTTTTCTTCATAATCTGTTTATGTCTCTTAAAAGTATTCAGGGAGTATCTATTTTGCTTAATATAGTGTTTCTGGATTCTAGAGTAAAAACAGAATTAAATAAAATAATCCAGTCATGATTATAACCTGATAATAAAATTTTAACTTTTTATAAGCATAGTACATACTAGTTTTGTATGTTCATTTTGTTAGCTGCAAATACCATCAGATGAAAAACTCGAGGAATTTTGGATTGATTTCAATCTTGGAAGCCAGACTCTGTCATTCTACATTTCTGGAGATGATGATGTAAGCTTTATTCCCTCTCTGTTACCATATATGCATATGTGTAAATAGCAATTTTGAAATTTAAGAATTGCTCATTTATTTGTCTATCTTTATAGCCATTCTTTTAATACATTTCACCATTTAGCTTTTATAATTTTAAGATTGTAACCTACCAAGCTAATTAGGAGTGAAAATTCCTTTTGAGTTTTTATTATAAAAAACAATGTTAATTTTAACATTTTTACACAAACCTTTCAGAAATAGTTATATGCCAGTGGCATAGATTTCATTCATTTGGATGGAATGAATCAACTTTTTAAAAGCCAGCATCAAGGCTGGTACAGTGCTTAGTAGCTGAGGGGCATGCTGTGGGAACTAACAGAGGATGATTAATGTCTTACTGGATCATAGGCCTTCTCTTGGAAAGAAGCGAGATATGAATTCTTACAGTGGCATTTGGAAGTGAATTTTAGTTCTTTAAATGTTGTAGCATAGTCCAAACAGATGTAATATTCTCTTTTGTCCTCTTTATTGTTTGAGGAAGGTATTTGAGCCTTTGTTTCTAAGAACTACCACTTCATATTTGATATAATATTGCTTTATATTTGATATGACATGCATCTACCCCAAATTGTGTAGTCACTCTTCCAAATTCTTTTTAAAAATATTTTAGTTATTATTTTTATTTTATGTGCATGAGTGTGTTGCCTGCATGTATGTGAGGGCACCCGTATCGTACAGTGCCACAGAGGTCAGAAGAAGGCTTCGGATTCCCCTGGGACTGGAGTTAAGGACGGTTTGTAGCCGCCATGTGGGTTCTGGGAATCGAACCCGAGTCCTCTGCAAGAGCAGTCAGTGCTCTTAACCGCTGTGCCATCTCTCCAGCCCTGTATTTTTTCTATATAGTAGTTATTGATATTAAAATAATTTTGTTGTCCCTCCCCCACTAATCATGGATCTGCTTTTTATTTTTATACCTAAGGACTTACTGTTTTTTGATGAATGAATAAATATATAAATAATATATTGAAAGAACAGAAAGATATATGTTTAATAATAGAAGGCACAGGGCATAGGAGAAAATAAGTTGCTAGAGCTGGTGAATAAGTAGCGTGAACTCCATTGTTATTCTTAAGAACTTAACAAAGCTCCAGCCTTGTATTAAGCACTAGGGAATATATCATGTGTACGTGGGGAGACTGGATTAAAATATAATGGGGACAAGACCAGAGACAGCTAAGAGGCTGTTGCAGTAGTCCAGGTGAGATGCCATGATAGCACTGTTTGAAAAAGTGATCATGGGAATAGAAATGGATAGATTGCAGATAAACTAGAAGGAGGTAGAATTTTACAAATTTGCATGTGCTAAAGTTATGAATGGCTAATAAAACTTGTGGATCTAGAGATATGGCAATGTTTTTACATGAGGGTGCATCTTCTATGAGAATGATGGATTCAGTTTCGAATATATTGCTTTGGAGATGGCTGTACAATAATCACTGGAAGGTATCTGGTAGACAGATTTATTGTTCCAGCCTCAAGTGGAAGATCTAAACCATAATTAGAAATATAGATGGTATGTGTGACAAAGCCAGGGAGGTTATCCTGTGCCTATATGATGGAACTATGAAAAGCATGTGGTTTTTACAGGCTGTCTAGAAAAGACTTTAGTCAAAAGGACACTTACTAAGGAATTAGCTAAAAGAGAACAGAAGGGCCTATGGGAGACAGGGGAGAGAACTCTTTACTAGTGAAACTACTATGTTGAGTACTGGAGAGTTAAAAATTGACTCATGAACGAGCAGTTCCACTAAAGTAACAGGAACTCTTAAGGTATTTCAGGAAAGTGGAAGGTGGTTTTTTTGTTTGTTTATTTGTTTTTCTCTAGAACTAAAGTCAAGGAAAAAGCAGAGTTAATAGCTAAAATAAGATGTGAATTCAAGGGAGGAACTGGTAGGTATTTTGTCTCAGTAGTTATCTTTGAAAATTGATGAGGGTCAGAGAACAGGAGATCAAAATGAGAACGTGAGAGTGAGGGACATATGACGGAGAATGGAAGGGGAAGGGGATGATTGACCCACAGCACATGTAAGAAACAATGAACAAGGCATCTCAGTATGTGAAGAAGATCATCTGTAGGAGTGAAGCATGACAGCTGCCTGTGCCACAGAGTATCAGTCTTTTTTTATACCTAGATAGGAGGCAGCTCAGAGTCCTGGACAAAGATGAGACTATCAGTAGCTTGCACTGGACACTGGGATTTTGGGTGTGACAGATCTACCAACACCCCTGGAGAAGGCTAAAGAGGGCGTGATACCCCTAGGTGACTGGTTTCAGCTAACAGGGGAAGTAGTAGACATGACAGTGAAGAACTGGAGGCCTTACAGGGATTTCTGTAGTTTGAGTTATCCCCGAGTAACACAGGGATGGGACTGACTTTCCTTAGCAAGATCACTGGAAGGTTTTAGAGTCCTGATTTTAGGTCTGGTTTCCAAGTTGTACCGTAACACCATGAATTCAGTATCATTGTATCCAGTTACACAAGTTTACAGAGAAATATTGGAAAGGGCAAACATTTTAGACAATCATATGTATTCAATGTTTGACTCTCAGAATAAATAAGTAATGAATATTAAAATTTTAGGATGTGAATAGATATTTGTAGATATTGACTAAGACTTTGTAAAATACTTCAAAGCAAAAAGACCTCAGGATTTGGTAACATTCTAAAAGGCATCCTCTAGTCTTTTAAAAAAATTATAAAAATATTTTTATTCTTGGAGAAATTCATAAATGTATTTTTATCATATTCACCCCAATTTGTCCCCTTAACTACTTCCAGATCATTTCTACCTCCCCACCCCCAACTTCTTATCCTCTTTTGTTGTTGTTTAGTAATGCATCGCTCCAATTGTGCAGCCCATATGCTTTGGGTGTGGGGCCATTCATTGGCACGTGCTCTAATAAATCCAGACATAACATTTTGAGTTAAAAACAAATTTAAAAATGAGTATCATTTTAATAGTTAATAAAATATGTACAGTATGTAGCTGATTGAGCAAGAAATGTCTTATAAACTGATTGCTTAGAGATACTAGCAAAAATAAACTTTGTAATTTATATAACTTGAAAATTGATATTGAAGGAAGTTTTAAATCGGAGATAAAGTATTGTTTATTAAGACCTTTTTTTCTAAATTGAAGGATCATCAGTGGGAAGCAGTTACTGTGCCTGAGGATAAAGTTCAAATGTACAGCATCGAAGGTATTAACGTTAAACTTGTTTTTTTATAATTTTTTTCTTGATTCTTGTCATAAAGAAGAGAAACTGCCTCTTGGATAATAAAGTCAGCTACTGAGAACAACAAAACATTTTGAGACATTCGTGTTTATAAATTTGCTAAACAGCCCCGCCCCACAGTTTTTTCTTTATCTTAAAGTTGTGATAGGTAGTCTGACCATTTTCATGTGAATATTTTCAAGGCTCTTGCATTTTTTTTAATTTTTAAAATTTATTTAATAACCACATAATTAGAGAAAGCGTTTTATTACAACAGCATTGGCATAGTCAGTAACAGTTTCCAGAGCTAAGATGTATCTCTTTCAAAATTAGCTGTAATTTTTATGTTCACAGTGTTAAATTATACAGTTATACATTATTGTACTCAGTATAAACCTGTAAGACATAAAATTGAGGCTTTAACTTTTTAAAAGAATTTTTACAAAAACTTTATTGAGAATGTCATACATGCATATAGGTGTTTTGATCAAATCCATGCCCACTCCCTCGCCTCCAACATTCCCCACTCTGAGGAGGTAATCCTAAAATCTTTTAAGGATTAGATACAAGCTCCCAAATACTTCTGACATTTTTGGCCTTGGAACAGAGTATGTTGCTAACAGGCCCAAGGACATTTTGACTTTTGGTCAAGAAGCTGGCTACATTTCTTTGGGGTCTTTTTACCCTAATTGCCTAGCCAATTCCTACCTCCTATTCTTATGCCATCCTCTGAAGGGGTTATCCAAATTGCCAGTAGAGGCTTTAACTTTAAAAAAAAAAAAGATCCCCGTTTAGTTCTAAAATACAGTTTCATGCAGAAAAATTTATTTTTAATGCCACTAACACTTAGATATTTGCACATGCATCTCTAATCTCTGTATATCTGATTCTTACTAGTCACAGTTGGTTACTTTCTGAGATCCTTGGCACCTGAGCATGGATATAAATTCATCAGGTAGATTTCAGTGGTAATGTTTTTCATAATACTAATTAACATAAAGCAAATTTTTATGCTTCTCCCTCAAATATAATTCATTTTTTAATTTATTGATTATTTTGGTGTATTTCATACAGAATATCCCAAATAATCTTATTCATCTTTATATCCACATCTCAAATGGCACCCTTCCATAGCCTACACCCCCCCCACTGGAGCCCATATACTCTGTCATCCCTGTTACTGTCCACTGTGTTATCAGTGCCCCCAGCCGTTGCCCAGTGCTAGTCCATCCGCTGAATCTAATCAACCTATCAAGAGTTCCTTCTTTTAGGAAGATCAGCTGTTCCTCATCTATCAACGAGCTGTTGTCAATATTCCTTTAGATAACATTGGGGTTTGTTTTTCATTTTCCCAGTTCTATGCTGGGTTGCTGTCTGGGAGTCTCTTGGCCACCCTGGCCAACAACTTGGTGGACGGTATCTCCTCTCTGGTATTGTTTCTTGTTATATAGCTTTTAGCTATATACATGGACTCTTAAAGAATTACACTGATAACTTTAATCTTTAGTTATACTTTCCTTTTGGGTGTTTAAGACCATACAGTTGGTCCAAATAAACCAATTTATTTTTACTCTTAAGGTCGTTCAAGGATCTGTTCCTCAGGAGTCACATGGGCTTGGGAGGAGCCCCTGGCTCCCTTCTTTTACCAGTTCCATCTATGTGAAGATAAGTCAAAGTCCTGCTTGACTGTGACTGGCTTCACCTGGAAGCATGGAGGAAATGTTTCCTCTGTGTTGACCCTCCTCTTTGTATACTAGACTGGTTCAAGTCCATTTGGTGGGGTCTTCATGGCCTCCTTGATCAAGCGGACAGGTGACGCACCACAGTTACAGGACATTTTGAGAGATGCTCATAGTTCCCTGGAACTTAGTCAATCTAGGAGGGTCAGGAGCAAAAACTGTCGTTTAAGCCCCTCTGACCAGATTAGTATAGGCCTCAAAGTATGGCTGTTAAACATCCAAGAAGATTATCTTCACCAGTCTGGTACTTTTAATTACCATGTGCTACATAGATAAAGCTTAGTCAAAAACCAATTATGTTCCTTGAGCTAGTTGTATGTATAATTTGTCACTAGGTTGTTGGACTAATAGGGTTCCCTGTTTTTTTTTTTTAACTAGCTAGGCATTATTTATCTCTCTCATTGTCTCACCCCTCCACCGAGGTTTCCCCATTTTCCCCATTTCTCCCTCAATAATAACCCTTACCTATGGTCCCACCTCTCTTGAGCTCCTTCTCTCCCTTTATCCCCTAGGTTCCTTGTGTAACACTTCCTCCTCCATCCCATTAAAATAACCCCATTTTTATCCATATCTCCCTTACTAACACCTGTTTCCTACTGTTCTCTTTCAGATTCTTTCTTTTCCTTTACCTCCGTGGTTCCTTTTCATTATCCTGGTTCCTGTAGTTATGTCTGTATACATCTCGCTTCTTAGCTATCTTTATTTCTTCTTTTGAGAACTCTGCTCAGCTCCTTAGCCCATCTTTTAGCTGTTGTTAAAAGAGCAGCAACAAACATGGATGTACAAGTGTATCTGAAATAGGATGAGTTCTTTGGATATACACCAAGGAGTGGTATAACTGGGTCAAATTGTAGGTTCATTTGTAGTTTTTTAAGAGTTCTCCACACTGCTTTCCATAGAAGTTGAACATGTTTGCAGTCCTACCAGTAGTAGATGAGCATTCCCCTTTCCCCACATTCTCTCTAACATTTGGTATCATTTGTTCTCTTGATCGTAGCTAGTCTGACTGGAGTAAGATGAAATCTTAAAGTGGTTTTAATTTGCATTTCCCTAATTACTAGCGATGTTGAACACTTTGTAAGATGTTTCTTAGCCATCTTTACTTCTTCTTTTGAGAACTCCTTAGCCCATCTTTTAATTGGGTTACTTACTTTCTTGATTCTTTATTTTTTGAGTCCATTATGTATTCTGGATGTTAAACCTCTGTCAGATGTGTTGCTTGTGAAGATTTTCTCCCATTCTGTGGGTTTTCTCTTCGCTTCCCTGGTTGTCTCCTTTGATGTACAGAAGCTTTTTAGTTTAATGTGGTCCCATTTGGTTATTGCTGACCTTAATCCCTGAGCCACTTCTGTATGATTTAGAAAATCCTTTCTTATACCTATATCTTGTAGGTTTTTGCCAATGTTTTTCTCTAATAGTTTCAGGCTTTACATTGAGGTCTTTGATCCATTTGGAATTGACGTTTGTGCAAGGTGAAAGATAGGGGTCTAGTTTTATTCTTCTGCAGGCAAGATCCAGTTTTACCATCACCATTTGCTGAACATGCTGACTTTCCTCCAGTGAATGTTCTTGGCCCCTTTGTCAAATATCAGGCAGGTGAAATTGCATGTACTCATATTTGGGTCTTCAATTTTGTTCTGTTGGGGTCTATTTTTGTGCCAGTACCATGTTGTTTTTATGACTATATCTCTGTAATACAGCTTAAAACCTGGTATAGTAATCCCCCCCAGCATTACTCTAAGTGCTCAGAGTTGCTTTAGCTATCCGAGGTCTTTTGTGCTTCCATATGTATCTTAGGATGGTTTTTTCCAACTCTGTGAAGAATGTCATGGGGATTTTGATTGGCATTGCATTGAATCTATAAATGGCTTTTGGTAGGATGATCATTTTCACAATATTTATTCTTCTAATCCATGAGCATGGGTGATCCTTCTGTCTTCTGATGTCAGTCTCTTTCTTTAAAGTTTTAAAATTTTCATTGTAGAGGTTGTTAATGTTTTTGGTCAGGTTTATTCCAAAATATTTTTTGCAGCTATTGTGAAGGGGAGTGTTTCCACGTGTTCTTTCTCTGATTGCTTGTTATTGGTATATAGAAAGGCTACAGACTTTTGTAGATTAATTTTGTAAGCTGCCACTTTACAGAAAGTGTTAATCATTTCTAGGAGTTTTCTGGTGGAATTTTTGGCAACTCTTAAATATATCATCTGCCAAAAGGGATAATTTGATCTCTTCTTTTCCAGTTATTACTCCTTTAATTTCCTTCTCTTGCCTTATTGCTCTTGCAAGAGTTTCAAGCACTATGTTAAAGAGAAGTGGGATAGTGGACAGCCTTGTCTGGTTCCTGATTTTAATGGGAATGCTTCCAGTTTTTCTCCATTTAGAATGATGTTGGCTGTGGGTTTGTTATATATGGCTTTAATTATGTTGAGGTATGTTCCCTCTTGTCCAATTCCCTCTAGGACTTTGAACATAAATGTATGTTAATTTTGTCAAAGGTCTTCTCTGCATCGTTG
The DNA here is from genome assembly GCF_000622305.1 of Nannospalax galili. NCBI lineage: Eukaryota > Metazoa > Chordata > Mammalia > Rodentia > Spalacidae > Nannospalax > Nannospalax galili. Next base: position 471,759 of record NW_008330120.1, read on the forward strand.
AGATGACCATGTGTTTTTTGTCTTTGAGTCCATTTATATGATTAATGACATTTATTGACTTGTGTATATTGAACCAGCCCTGTATCTCTTAAATAAAGCTGACTTGATCATGGTGGATGATCTTTTTAATGTGTGTCTGTATGCGGTTTGCAAGTATCTTGTTGAGAATTTTTGCATCTATGTTCATTAAGGATATGGGACTCTAGCTTCTTTTTTTGGTTGTATCTTTACCTGCTTTTGGTATTAGAGTGATGTTGGCTTCATAGGAGGAATTTGGAAGTTCTCCCTCCATTTCTTTTTCAATAAGTTAAGTAGTATTGGACATAGATCTTCTTTAAATGCCTGGTAGAATTCTGCTGTAAATCATCTGGTCCTTGGCTTTTTTCAGTCGGGAGGTTTTGTATTACTGTTTCAATTCCCTTATGTGTGATGGGTCTGTTTAAGCTGTTAATCTCGTCTTGGTTTAGTTTTGGTGGTTCTCATGCTTTTATATATCCATCCGTTTCTTTTAGGTTTTCAAATTTAGTAAGCATACAGGTTTTTAAAGTTTTCCCTTATAATGTTCTGTATCTTTCTGGTGTCTGTTGTGGTGTTTCCCCTTTCATCTCTGATTTTGTTGATTTTGAGATGCTTTCTTTCTTTCTTTTGGTTAACTGGGCTAGTGGTCTATCAATCTTGTTTATCTTTTCAAAGAACCAGCTCTTGGATTCATTGATTCTTTGTATTATTTTCTTCGTTTCTATTTCATTAATTTCTGCTCTGATTTTTGTTATTTCTTCTTGTCTGCTGGGTTTGGGTTTCATTTGTTGTTGCTTTTCAAGTGTCTTGAGTTGCAATGTTATTTGTGTTCTTTCTGATTTATTTATTTTTTTATGTGTATGTATGTATTGCCTGCATGTAGATAAGTGCCACCATGTCGTGCAGTGCCTGCAGAGGACAGAAGAAGCTGTTGGATCACCTGGGACTGGAGTTATAGACAGTTGTTAGCTGCCATGTGGGTGCTGGGATACAAACCTGGGCCTTCTGCAAGAACAGCCAGTGTTCTTAACTGCCGAGCCATCTCTTTAGCCCTCTTTATGATTTTTTAATGTAGGCAGCTAGAGCTTATAAACTTCCCTCCAAAGACTGCTTTCAATGTGTCCCAGAGGTTTTGTTGTTTTATATTGTCCTTTTCATTTAGTTCCAGGAATACTTTTATTTCTTTCTTAATTTCTCCTTTGACCATTCATCACTCAGGAGTATGTTGTTTAATATTCATGTGTTCATGTAGTTACTAGGGTTTCTTGCAGTGTTGATTTTAAGCTTTATTGCATTGTGGTCTGATAAAATGCATGGTATTATTTCTTTTAGAATGCATGGAATTATTTCTTTTTTTGCCTCCCAGTATGTGGTCAATTTTGTAGAAAGTTTCATGGAGCGCTGAATAGAACCTATGTCCTTTGGTGCTTGGGTGGAATATTCAGTAGATGTCTGTTAGGCCCATTTGATGTATGGTATTGTTTAATTCAGATGTCTCTCTGTTAATTTTCTGTCCTCTTGACCTATCTAATGGAGACAGTGGGGTATTGAAGTCCCCTACTATTAATGAGTTTAGATTAATCTGGGTCCTAAAGTCCTGTAGTGTTGTTTTTATGAAGTTAGGTACACCAATTTGGTGAAAATGTTTATGATTGTAATATCTTCTTGGTTAATTGTTCCTTTGATCAGAAAGAATTGACCCTCTTTATCTCTTAGGATTAGCTTTCATTTAAAGTATTTTGTCAAATATTAGAATTGCAACGCCTGCTTTTTTCTTAGTACCATTCACTTGGAATATTTTTTTCCATCCTTTCACCTTAAGGTAGTGCCTGTCCTTAAAAGAGATGGGTTTCTTGAAGACAACAAAAAGATGGGTTTTGTTTCTTATCCATTCAACTAGTCAGTGTCTTTTGACTGGGGAGTTCAGTCCATTGATGTTTAAATTTATTAATGAAAGATGTGTATTCCTGTCATTTTGATTTCTGTTTGCATTCTTGGTGTAGCTGTGCGTTTCCACAGTTATACCTTCATTAAGTTTCTTTAACCCCTTGTGTATAGTCGTTCCTTTCTTCAGCTTGTTGTAGTGCTTCAAGAACTCTCTCTAAAGGGCTGGTTTTATGGACATGATTTCTTTCAGCATTATGTATTTCATGGAAGATTTTTCTTTCCCCTTTGACTGTAATACACATTTTTGCTGGGTAAAGTAATCTGGGTTGGCATGTGTGGTCATATAGAACAGGGAATACTTTGGTCCAGGTTCTTCTGGCTTTCATAGTTTGCACTGAAAAGTCAGCTCTAATCCTGATGGGTTTTCCTTTATATGTGACTTGTTTTTCTTTTGCAGCTTTCAGTATTGTCTCTTTGTTCTGTATGTTTAGTGTTTTTACTATGATGTGCTGTGGATGGGTTCTTTTCTGGTCTTATTTGATGTTCTATGTGCTTCTTATATTTGTATGGGCATATCTTTCTTTAATTTGAGGAAATTTTCTTCTACAATCCTGTTGAAGATCTGGTCCATACCATTATGCTGAGATTCTTCTCCCTCCTGTATGCCTAGGATGTGTAAGTTTGGTCTTTTAATGGTGTCACACAATTTCTGTATATTCCATTCTAGTGTTTCCTTAAATTGTTCATAATCTTTTATTGAGTGGTCAATTCATCCACTTGATCTTCCATTCTTGATAATTCTGTTTTCCATTTCATTCATCCTATTAGTGAGGCTTTCTCCTGTTGTTTCTAACTGGCTTATTGAGTATTTCACTTTCTTCGTCATTTCAGCCTGAGTATTCTTCAATATTTCTAACTCTTTTTCTGAATTCATTCAGAATTTTATACCTATCTTTCAGTTCTTTGATTTCTGTGTGTGTTCTTTAAATTCACTGAACTCTTTTTTTAACCTTTAAAAGAAAGTTTATTGAGAGTTTCATACATGCATATAAGGTATTATGATCAAATCCATGCCTACTCTCTCCCCTCCAGCACCTCCCATATTTCTCCATCACTTTTTTCTGACAACTTTGCCTGCCTGCCTTCCTTCCTTCCTTCCTTCCTTCCTTCCTTCTTCCCTCCCTCCCTCCCTCCCTCCCTTCCTCCCTCCCTCCCTTCCTTCCTTCCATCCATCCTTCCTTCCGTTACTCTAACATTACCCCTCTGAAGAAGTAACCTTAAAATCTTTAAGGGATTAGATAAGAGCTCCCAAATACTCTTGTCATTTTTGGCCTTTGGAACAGAGTATGTTGCTAAGAGGCCAAGGCTATTTTGATTTTTGCTGATAGGGAATTGGGACACATACCACTCTGGCTTCTTCCATGCTGCACAGGAACACAGGGTGAGGCAATTGGGGTACCCCTTCAGTGGGTCTATCTAAAAGACTCACAAATTGTGTAACTCTTATCTGTAAGGAGAAAAGAAAGTCCTTGATTGGTGCGTAGAAGATGTGAAGGAGAAGTAAAGGCAAGAGTGGTTAGCATTACAATTTCTAGACAGAGAACCAGAAAAAATCCAGAATGGCAAATTTCAAATGTTCGTATCAGAGACCATTGGGATTTCTTGATGAGAGCTTCTAAGAGCATCCCTCTACTGGGTTCCTCCTCATTTTTCTTTTGTCTGCCAAGGCTGGACTCAAGAGCGATGAGTTTGGGATTTGCTTTCAAGTATTTTGATAGCTATTTGAGTGGTTAGAATCAGTGTCAGTTCCCTCTCAAAGGCTTTGAGCTAACTGAGGGGTTGCTGAGGTGTATGTATAACCTGAGGGTTTGTACACTAGAATGCCTTTACCCAGCATGGGTCATGCCTTCTCTTCCTAGCCTTCCCCAGATTGTATACTTTAGCCCTCCCCAAATCCAGGAGACCATGCATGATTAGGGCCAAATTACATACAGTTGGCTGGGAAGAGTGGCTGGATACTCCAGTGAGGGTCCATTGACCCTGCTTGGCCCTCCTTTAATGAATGAGCACAACCGTCAATAAGCCCAATCGTGATGATGTTTAGCGATCAGGCTCAGCTGAAGTCATGATGATGGTAGTTATTTTATGCAGAGGAGGCTGCTGTATAGCATCAGCCCTGGACTTTTTTTTAACAATATGAAAGAACTCTCCAAAATCTCTGCTTCCCTCCAACTCCCCAGGAGGCTCCAGATTCTGTATCCCCCTGGAGAAGGAATTGGATTCATTCATGCAGAAGAGACTGCTGTACAGCATCATCTTATTAAAACATCATGGAATTTAAAAGGATTTGGTATTAGACTCCACATATGAAGTAGAACATACGTCTTTTGTTTTTCTGAGTCTGTGTTACTTTACTTCGTATAACAGTTTCTAAATCCATCCATTTACCTGCAGATTTCAGTATTTCATCTTTCTTTACTGCTGAATAGAACTCCATTCTGTAAATATACCACATTTTTGTTAACCACTTGTCAGTTGAAGGAAATTTAGGTTGCTTCCATCTCTTAGCTACTGTGAAAAGAGCAGCAAAAAAACATGGATGTACAAGTGTCTCTACAATAGGATGAGTCCTTTGGGTATATGCCAAGGAGTGGTATAACCAGGACATATGGTAGGTTCATTTTTAGTTTTTTAAGAGTTTTCCATAGGGGTTGAACGAGTTTGCAATCCTACCAGCAGTGAATGAACGTTCCCCTTTCTCCACATCCTCTCCAGCATTTGGTATCATTTGTTCTCTTGATCCTAGCCAGTCTAATTGGGGTAAAGTGATACCTTAGGGTGGTTTTAATTTGCATTTCCATAATTACTAATGATAGTGAACATTTTTTGAAATGTTTCTTAGCCATCTTTATTTCTTCCTCTGAGAACTCTCTGTTTAGATCTTTAGCCCATCTTTTAATTGGGTCATTTGATTTCTCAAGTCTTTGTTTTTTTGAGTTCTTTATATATATTCTGGATGTTAAACCTCTGTCAGATGTGTCACTGGTGAAGTTTTTTCCCATTCTGTGGGTTTTCTCTTCACTTTTTTGATTGTTTCTTTTGCTGTACAGAAGCTTTATAGTTTTTG